>NC_090913.1:8552500-8898226 GCF_040956055.1 Brachionichthys hirsutus
TCCCTGCTTCAGTAAAGTTGGAGGAGTTCAGCAGCAGGTGATACTGAGGTTCTGCAAACATTCGACAGGAGCTCGGAGTCCCGTCCTCCTGGACAGGAATACTAACAACAAGCTTCTCCTCCATGGATAAATTCCTAAAAACACCTCCATCATCCAAAGAGCTGAAGTCGCAGCGGTGAGGAGGAACGTCTGCGATGAAGTTGTTGAGCATGAAGTGACAGGGAATTGAGATCCGGCCAATGAAGGAGATTACGAGGATCATCTTCTGAAATCTCCCAAACCCATTAATTCCTGCTAGAACGCTCTCGAACCTCATTGTGGACTTACGGACACGAACGCAGTGTCTGCCTCTTTCTAATCCTCACTGAAACCTGGACTCAAATATGTCGATCCAATGTACTCTGCTTCCGATTGGCTCTAATGACATTGGACAAATGATCAAATACGTGTCAAGTCGTATAGTGCGGGTATTGCTTTGCCATAAGACTTGTAATTTCACATCAAGGGAACTTCGGACACCCCTGGCCTAGTCGGGATTAAGAAGTTAATATTTTACTTCACTGACACATTAACCTTTTTCAAAGCCAATGTGAGGTAAGATTCAAAATAAAGTCTGAGAGCATTAAAGTGGCCGTAGTGATTGTTTATCATCCATTGACAGAGAGGGACGACACGTGAACACCTCGGTCTGTCAGGTAAACCTTTTTCATTTTCCTGAATTTTCTGAATCTGGATCTGAAGAAGCTCCTGTACCGTCACCTTTGTGGCTAACTTTGCCTTGAATGTGGTTTTATTGAACATTTATCCACCCGAGCATGACACTGTGGATAAATCACTGATGGTGGGGGATGGGTTGACAAAGGGAAGACATTTGCACACACGGAAAACAATAAATTAGTTTTTTTTTTTATCCTCTACCCCTTGTAGTAGTAGTAGTCATAGTACAATACATGTATTTGTCCTGTTCATGGCATTATAAAAACACAAGACATTCAACAACATCTCGGTCCTAGTTTCTTTTTTAATCCACAAACCTCCCTTTGAAGCTAAAGGTGAACCAGAGGAAAGCAGAGGCCTGAAGCCCTCAGATGCACCAGACCTCGGTGAAACATTACTGTGAAACATTTGACTAATATGTGACAAATTCACAAATCAGCAACAACATCAGATCTATTCATCTCCTGTCAGTTAATATTATCTTTAACTGAAACTGTGCACAGCTGTAAATTGATACTCTATTGTACTCACTGGTCTCTCATCTCATGTTACGCAGGTTAAAAACAACAATAGTTATTTCCACATACTATTTGACCCAGATCAGAGAGCCCTCTGACTGGGTCTCAACGACTCTCATTCGGACTTAACTTCCACCAGGTTAAATACCTGGAACTCCCCATCAGCCATTCAGAACAGAAGAAGCCTCTTGGGTGAGAGGCAAAACATCTTCAAGCTTTTCCCATTGTCCACTTGACTTTATTTATGATGTGGATGACTGAGAATCTTCACAGACAGCCCTACAGTCATAGACTCTTATGATATAGGTGTTTACTTATGTTGAAAAACAAATTCTAAAATAAAAGTAGGATTTTTTCATGTAAATTAATTTCAAGTAATTAGCGTGCCGTGTTAAATCTTTGAATACATTTTAATGAAATCTTATGCATTAACTATTTTTCAACTCCAAGTACACATTAGTACCTTTTCAGTATAATAATGTACGTATTGGTTCTTTGAATATTTTGTTGTTGTGCATAGCAGCCGGCTATATGGCAGTGACAGCAAGCTGGGATGGGCTCCAGCAACTCCTGTGACCCACAAAGCGGAAGAACATGAATGAATACATATTTATTTACTTACAATGAATTTATTTGGTTTGTAGGTCATTGTCCTATCTACACATTACTACAACAGTACACAACTGAATACCATGTCATTCAAAACAGTAGTTCTGAAATTGGCAGATCCTAACGAAAAACCAAAAGCTTGAAGTTATTAGATGTTACACAAATAAAACAAGAAAAAACATTACATTTTTCTTTGCTATTTTTTTGTGTGGAAATAAAATAACTTGAAACAATCTTGATGGGAAAATCAGGGCTAAAAATCCATGCATAAGAAACCTTAGGTGAGGACTTAACTAAAGGAATGGGGCCGCTATTGCTGCTGCTCGATATCGTCTATGGTCTCTGGCATGCACTTGTTGGCCGTTTCTGGCAGCATCCTCATGACTATTGCCCCCAGCACCGTCATACAGCACAGCACGACCTGGGGCAGGTCCTTCCACACCTCATCCAGTAAGAGAATGAAAGGAGCCACAGCTATTCCAATTCGACCAATGCAGTTGTTGCAACCCGTACCAATCTGCCTAAACAACAAAATAAAAGTTACTGTTTTAAGCCAGAGAGGACACTAAGTTTTGATCCACGATGCTTTCATTGCTGTAAAGTATATAATAAATTTGATGATTGTGCTTCTTTTAAATGAAAAGGAAGGCACGACTCACCTTACGACAGTGGGATAGAGCTCTGAAGTGTAGAGCATAAGTGTTGCAAAGCTCGCTGAAGAAAAGCCTTTACCAATAACTGCTATCACTGTTATGATCAGAGACAGATCTGGAAACAGTAGTAACAGCCGTGACTGTTTAATACAGTGGCGTTTCTTATCTGCAATTCCATTTCCAGAAAGACTTAAGACTGATTCATTTTTGTTCTTCATGATTTGCCTCGACCTAAATGACTGAGAACCGACACAGACATCATAAATCGTAGATATAAAGTCTGTCAGTGTTTACCTTTAGGTAGTAAAATGTTGATTCCAAGACAGATCGCAACCATCAGCTGAGTTCCCACCACCGTGGAGCGTCTGCCTATCTTATCCAGTAAGAAGTAAAGTGCTATTTTTGCTGGGATCTCAATCAAAGAATAAGCAAACTGGGTGAAATAAATATCCAACCAGAAGCCTGCGATTTGGAAGCTGATGGCAAAATATGAGGTCGCCACACACAACCTGGAGGAAGAGAAGATGGAAACTCAGTTCAAAATTATAGTCAACTGTTCATCTGTATTTATTTTTAAAAAATGTAGAACGTAAAGGCCAGAATACTAAAAATAATACATGTTTAATATAATCTAAGACCGAGAGTTATTGATACACCTGTTTAGTGGTGATACAGACCACAGTAAACCAGAGCAGAGGGCCAGCTTCCTCATTTTGGGTGTTCTTATCAGATCAAGCGAGGAATAGACCCGATCTCTTTTCTCAGTCACAACAATGGCTGATAATGTCTTCAAAATTCAGAACAGCATTATGAACAGGATTAGTGAATGTAACAGTAGAAAAGGTCATCTGGAAGATTTCAACCCCTTTGATTTCTCTTTGTTCTATTGAATTATGAAACAACTTGAATGCTAACCTCCGTTTTAATTGCGTCAATGAAATTCTCTGCTTGGTTCATCTTGGCACATTTCTTCAAATACATATGAGCTTGTTCGTGCTTTCCTTTGGCTATGAGCCACCTTGCTGACTCTGGAAGCCACCTGATGTTGAAGGAAGAAGCATTTTTATAATGCATTAATGGTTCAGAATACTACAGCATGTATGCATTTCGTTGTGGACCACAGGATAACTCTTGTTTAGTGAACATATAACAGTTGACAATTGTCTACCTAAATTGTGTGCACAATCAATACTTTCCCAGTGATAATATTGCTAAACATGAACTCCAATCAGGACCGATCTCTTTCTGACTTTACTGTAGGGGGGGCATCAGAGCTGCTTTTCATTCTTACCTCCACATGATGATGACCAGGATCAGAGGTGAGGTGACACTAACAGTTAACCACCGCCAGTCAGTCACAAGGTAAGCAATTCCTGCAAATAATGCACTCCCAAATGTCCAGGCCAAGCTGTCAATCACTCCCACCAGCTTCCTGTGCTCGACGTCCACCCACTCCACAGCTGCAAACAGGAAACAGCTTTTCACTTCACAAACATCACAATTCTGAGGAAACCGGAGATATTTTTTCTGTCGACTCACATTACACAAAGTTAAGTTTTAAATAAAAATCAAAGTATAGATTTACTTAGAACTCCTGCAATGACGAGGATGCCAGTTATACAAATCCCAGTGACGAATCTCAGCACCACAAACATCACATAGGAAGTCGAGAGAGCACTCGCAAAACCGAAGAGCATTGCAGACACGTACGACACCAGGATCATGCTCCTCCTGCCAAACCTATGAGGGGTTCAAATTGCATTTTAAGGATAATTTGGAAATCAAAGTCAGAGGAAGAATATGAGAGTTATTAAATTAGAAAAAAGGCCCACCTGTCGCTCAGACTTCCAAAAGTAATGGCTCCAATCATCGTTCCGATAAAGAAGATGGTGGCACTTGCTTTATTTTTCCCTCGTCTTTCACACACCAAGTCCCACTTTAAATAAATAAATATTTGAATTAATTAAAAGGGGAGACAACTTCCTTCTGAAAGGTGTCAAATGGACTTGTCCAGAACCAGTGTTCTACCAAGGTTCTGGTGTGCCTGTAGACAATTGCATGCACACCTATATCACTATATCTCGTATTTAAACAGACTATTTCCACATTCGGTCGGACCTTGCACGCTTTAGTGGCAGCTGCACATAGCTATTCTTCTGTTGCACATGCACATATGCACCTGAGTATTTGCACATTTGATCATACACATTCTCGTTTGTCTATTTTATATTCTATTGTATTTTATTTTGCATCTTGTATATTCCTTTACCATTATTATCTATTACTGGCATTCCTTGTGGGCAGCAAAGTAAGAATCTTGATTGTGCAGGGGAAACTCATTTCCCTTCTGTGCAAGAGACAAAATATACACTTTAAATCCTTGAATTTATGAGCAGGTCTTACGTGACTGAGTTTTGACAGGCTGCATTTAATTAACGTCATTCTACATTTACCGAGTTCAATGAAACATTTGATTATTAATCATGAACATTATTAGATCATTACTAGCATCATTAGTGCGTGCCCAAAAAGAAAATGATGTCTTATCGTTTTTGTACATGACAGTACATTAGACCTTCCCCCAATGATACTTGAAAAAAATAATTTGGTATCAAGTGGAAATTTTAAAATGATTTATTCAGCGTCACAGTTTATTCTCGAACCACTGTTGCTATCTTCGTTACTGGCTCGGACAATTTATTCAAATTGTTGTATTATTTCCAGTTGATATTTGCTCTGCACTTTTTGTACTTTTTTAAGCCATTAATTACTTGCCAGTCCACCATATTCAATTTGCGACATACTTTGAATATAATAAAGTAAAATTAACACCAGACCACTCATTTACACTTTAGTTTGACGTTTTACAATTTAAATATCAATCACCTGTGACGTCACAGTTGACCTGAAGGTGGCGTTGTCGTACACCCATCCAGTCTGGCATGGCACCGTCCCTGCTTCAGTAAAGTTGGAGGAGTTGTTTAGCAGCAGGCGATACTGAGGTTCTGCAAACATTCGACAGGAGCTCGGAGTCCCGTCCTCCTGGACAGGAATACTAACAACAAGCTTCTCCTCCATGGATAAATTCCTAAAAACACCTCCATCATCCAAAGAGCTGAAGTCGCAGCGGTGAGGAGGAACGTCAGCGATGAAGTTGTTGAGCATG
This sequence comes from Brachionichthys hirsutus, assembly GCF_040956055.1. Taxonomy (NCBI): domain Eukaryota; kingdom Metazoa; phylum Chordata; class Actinopteri; order Lophiiformes; family Brachionichthyidae; genus Brachionichthys; species Brachionichthys hirsutus. Next base: position 8,558,164 of record NC_090913.1, read on the forward strand.
AAGTGACAGGGAAGTGAGAAACGGCCCAAAAAACACATCGCAAGGACCATAATCTGAAATTTCCCAAATCCATTAATTCCTGCTAGAACGCTCTCGAACCTCATTGTGGACTATCAATACGCACAAAACGTTTTGATCTCAAATAAAATAAAATAAGTAAAATATGTTCCGTCTCCTCACTTTAACATGCTTTAAATAGTTAAACACGCGAGATAAATCTAACGTTGACCGGCGGGGACAAGAAGTAAGCGCTCCTCCAATGTGTCACCGAGGCGCACCTCACTCTGCTTCTGATTGGCTCAGCATGACGTGGGCGTGATGGCGCGTCTGCTCTGCTGCAACGTGCGTCCGCCTCACCAAACATGACATTAGACCGTTCAAACAAAAGAGGATTTTTTTTCTTTTAACCTTATAAAAGAGATCTTGTATCTCAATGGGGCAAACTTGGTAAAAAATAAATAAATGTTAAGTCGTATTTATGATCAGCCGTCTAATCATAAGCAATAGTTACATTTAATATATTGCATTAATTCCCTGCAATAAGCTGGCGTCTCATCCAGGGTGTACCACACCTCTTGCCCATAGTCATCTGAGACAGGCTCCAGCAGAACCCGTGTCCCTTGACTTTGGATAAGTGGCTGAAGAAGACACGATTACGGTCATCTTCAAGGAAATGAAGGAATGAATGGATTAATATTAATGAATGAATGATGAATGATATTGCATTACTATTGGTTCATGTTTATATACATTTACTTGTCAGCATTTGGGAAACATGTTTTTTCACTGACTGGTTTAAGTTAGACAATAATTATATACCTCAGAATAAACACTGGGTACAAGACAAATGGAAAAAGCGTGGCTGTTCCTCAACTACCTGCAATGACATGAAGATTCCACCTATTATTAACATAATAATACCTTGGCATTCCATTTGTGACCACACCAGTACCAAAACATTTCAGTTGGCAGACAGATTTGGTTTGTTCATGAGCTTTGTGAAGTACAGTACTCAGACAACCGGTCAGGCTTCTTATCATCCTTGTGACTTGCTCTCTAAAACGTGTGTGAACAAGAGTTTGTCTATTCCAAGTCTCAGAAGCCCCAAGTCCCCATGACTTTAACAAAGGATCTGTCGGAATCAGAGGCAATGTGCTTCCGAAGCACTATTTTTAATTAGGTTTTACATTGCATGTGTTCATTCAGCTCTAGCTGCTTACCTGTAAGGACTTTGGGAAATTTAGTTTTTAAATGATTTAGTTTGTTCCAGTTGAAATACTCAACACAGCACAACGGCACCAAATATTGTGATTCTACGTGTGAACTGTGAGTCAGGGATACTGCACCCAGTAAATTATAATCTGAATAAAATATATCTTTACATAATTTTTTTTATTATGCTACCTGTCACAAAGTGGCTGAAACAAAATGTGTGTTGCTGCACAGCAAAAAAAAAAGAATGTGCTTCACAAGCCAGGAAATCTCCTTTATGGCAGTAACACAAAATATCTCTGGGTTAATACTGTTCTGAGCCAGAGCCTTGTGCCCTTGCAACCAGCCAGCATACTGAAGTTCTAGAGCCATACTTGGCAACAGAAACTGCTGTAACAAAGAAAGGCTTCATCAGAGTTATAATGAAGTGGAACCACCTTTGAAGAAAAGCATGACCTTAAACAACCCGTCACTGGAATATTTTGAAGTTTGTTGTCTAGAATAGTGTATCTGAGCCTTCAGCAGCCTATACCAACCATCAATTCAGCGATGCCACACTACATAAAACTCACCATCAGATGATTTGTGCATGTATGCAATTGCCGCCATGCTATTACCAGTATCATTTATATTTACTGTCTAATTATAGTGGGCTGATAACAATCATGTTGTTTTGCACCTTACAGCGATGGAAAACCAGTTTCACCAGCTTTGTTAACACAGCAGTGGTGCAAATCATATCTGACTGGAAGACTACTTAGTTACAGTCAGAAAAACAAGTCAGTTCATATTCAACATGGTGACGTGGCCGTGTGTCATCACTCAGCTGTAAATTCAATCTCTGGTGCTCACTTTGTCTGTAAAATGACTCTCGTGTTATATTTGGATGGCAGCACTATATGCTTTATGTTTTTTGTTTCTTCCTTTTCTGACCGTGCTCTTTTCTCACACTTTGACGTGTGAGCGTGATGAGAGACTATAACAACAAATACAAGTAGGCCATCTGTTTGATTTCTTTTGAAACAATATTTATTTTTGAAATATGATTAGCTATTTTCAAATGTTTGCACTTTGCAAGTTGGTTCGTTGGGTCTGACCTCTACTGACCTCTACCCGTAATAGACTGACATTGCAGTCCACTCGTATTTTGAATGTCGTTACTTCAAATTATGTATACTGTATTTTACTGGAGTTGTTTTCATTGAATTATATATGCAATAAAGGTTGAATGCATTTTACAGATTTACAGAAGGCATATATCCGTGCTTATATACGAAAGCAAAATGTATGAATTGAATGTGTTTTGGAAGAAATTCTTCCTTTTTTTTTGCATAGGATCATTTTAAATTATGCAATGAAAAAAAAGTACATTTAAATAAACATGTTTTGATACAATAACTCATTCACAAAAAATCCAGCACAAGTAGTTTGAGGCCAATAAATTGAATGTGATGAGTCACAACAAAACGCGAGTGAGTGAGACAGAAGGAGGCCGGGTGTTTCTAAAACAAATAGTCCCGCAGTTTTAGTTCTTAAATGGAAATGCTTACAGCCTTTGCTGGATTGCTGTTTGTAGCAGTGACTGATGAGAGCAGAGGGAAAGCAGCCGCACTGTACTGTAAGCAGGGGTTTGGGAAAACAGCCACCCAATTGTTTTGCTTGGATCTTGGATGTGACTTCTGTTTCTCGCTTGATATTACATACCATTCCATTTAGAGGGTTGCCGGCAGCTGCTTAAGCAAAGCAGCACTTCTTAATGGGGATAGGAATAACTTCTTTCTGGATGCTAAAAATATTGCAAACAGTGTATTTTTGTTTTTTTGTTCTGACAGTTATTTTATTTTTTGTTTGTCTCCAATAAGGTATTGTTTGTGGCACGCAAGAGATTTTAATACAACGTTTGCAATGGAACTGAAGACATAGAAAACAATTCTGACTTTGTCCCTTGTCCTGCTTCAGAGGGTTCCCAGGAGATTTGTGTGTTTCTGAATCTGAAGGCTCCTTCTATGAAGACAATACCAGTGATGCAGATTCCCCTTTAAATCCTGCATCTGCTCCTATCCTGGAGTCCCCACCATAACTATGATCACAACACCGTGAGTCTGCAGCTGATTCCCTGCCAGACATTTATGGAGGTGAAGAAGAGGGTTCATACCAAGAAAAGGATCAAATCTGTCACAGCTGGTATGACCCTGGCCTTGACCCTGACCACAGAACAACCCACGGGAGCCAGTAAAGGCAGGGCATGAGGACTGGGAACAGAAGGGTTGAGTCCTCAGAGGAAGGAGGGATTAGTGAACGAGGACCTCACTAACGAGGTCGCTGAGCAGGCAGAGAAGTGGAACTCGGAGTCTGACACAAATCTGTGCAGACCGGACAGGCAAAGGGCAAGGTACTCACGCAAGTATCTATCTTCTAATCTCATTTGCTATATCACAGCGGATGTGAAGCGAGAACTGTAAACTCTGTAAGCATCAAAGGGCTTTTTCCTCTACATTTAAAGGTTGTAGTATATCATGAATTTATATGTGTTTTAAATGCAACCCAATTCACAGATTAGATTGTGTTGATAACCTTAATCCTCTGGGGTCAAACGGCATTTATGACATATTTTACATTTCTTGCTAAATGCACTTTTTTTAGGGTGTTTGCATTGCATGAAAAATAATTATGTTTTTAACATATTTACAGGATAATCTCAGCTGCCTGGAAGATGCAGCTTCCGTTCATTCTCGATGTGTGTACAGATCGTTTGATTCAAAGCAAGAAAAGTTCTATTCCAATTATTGAAATCCTAAATTTATACAAATCTCTCCTGAAAATCTTCACTCATGTTCACAATTTTTTAAGATAAATATTTTGTTCTAAATTTTAATCAAAACAAAAACAAAAAAACACATGGATTCACCAATCAGTACACGAGGAGGTAGATACCAAGCAGGTGGAGCTCTCTTCTCTGCATCCTATATGTTGTTGTGAGTCATGTATGAACTCACTAGATGAAGTAAACATTACATCTATGTTCTGACACAAACCACATTTGATGGATAAATAACTGTGCTCTGTGCTTCCTGGGTATTTTCATGGTATAACATGGGGTCTATTTGAGGTGGACTTAGAGGGAGAATTCCCATGGCTTTAATAGTCAGAGCAGGACAAGAATAAAATATGACCATATGATGAGGTCGGCAGAACCAAATTTGACAGACACCAGCATGTGCCTGTCACCCGATCCCTTTCCCAATCATAAGACTCGACTCCAATGGGAAGCCAGCTGATCTTTTTCCTTGCCTCATGGATCCCTCTAAGTTAGCTGTAAGCAAATACGATGCTTTTATTAGTGCGCTTTCGTCAGCAGGAGCATTGATGCCACTTTTCTCTTATTCCTGATTTGAAAGATTTCTTCAATTATAAATATTAATGTTAGTTTCTCCGACAAAGTCTTAAAATATATAGGTGCCACATTAAAATAACTAAATAAATATTTGAATCATAGGAAAATGTCATGTTTAATTCCAGGTGGGCTTTTTTTTTTCACCTCCCTCCCTTTTCTCTCTCTCTCTCCTTCTCCTCCGTTCTGTTAGGGATTGGTCGTAACGAGAGCAAAGGAGAACGACAGGTCGAGGAGAACAAGTCTAAATGCAAGCACATTGCTCGCCTTCTAACGAATGCACCCAATCCTCATAATAAGGGGGACCGTGCTGTTTGGAACACGCCGGCAGAGGGTCAAAAAGTGCACACTTGACTGGACAGCGAAGCCCAAATAGAGGAAGAAACTGAAGCGGTGAGTTAGAGGAGGAATATTCCGTTTATCGCCAGCAGCATTATTTAAGACTGAATTGGAGCGAGTGCTCAAGAAATGGAAACAGAAACAAAAGGGAAGGGCATTCTAATGTTTGCTCAACGGCGCAAACGGATGGAGGAGCTGGCCTCAGAACGAGAAGAGCGCAGGAGTAAAGGGATTCCAGAGGAGGCATCCACAAAACCCGCATGCACAGAAGCGCAGGATGTTTATGAAACAAAGGAAATGTATGAGCAGGCCAAATATAAGGATGCAAATCTCAAGCGGCAAGTCGAATGCCACGAAAATATTCGACAGATGAACCGACAGTCCTATGTGCCAAGACCCTTGGTGCCAAACAGAACTGCGAAGCCTTTTTTCGCATTTCAAGACGATGCGACTGCTGCCGTTACGCCTTCTCGTGCTTCTCCCGTGAGAAAGACGCACGAGCCGAGATTCAAAGTACCCGTGCCCGTTAATACAAGCCCGCAGGTTTGGTCTCCAACTGGAGATGTCATAGCCTCGAGAGATGAGCGGATATCAGTGCCGGCCATCAAGACGGGCATACTGCCAGAGGCCAAACGGCGAATGAAGAAACAGCCAGCCGATCCTCGCCTTCAAAACAAAGGGGAAAGGAAGTCTTATATTGAGTCAGAGGAAGACTGTTTCAGTCTCGGTGCTGAAGCTTGTAACTTCATGCAGCCCAGAAGAGTGAAGCTCAAGAATCCGCCTCCTGTTGCTCCGAAGCCTGCCATCGACCCAGCTTGCCCACCATGGTTAAGGAGGCGTCCCTCGAGCGAGCTCGTCATTTCACCAAAAGGTCCGGGTTCACAGCCTTCTCATAGTCCTCTAGAGCCACATAGTCCGAATCGCTTACAGCAGCGAGACTGGGCTCAGCCTCAACTGATGTCCAACCATTGGAATCATCAAACTCAGGCAACACCTGCCAATGCCTGGGCCCCGGTCAAAACGTCCTCTCAGCTTCCTGTGCAGCCGTCCACAAATAGCTGGAGCCAACAGCCGCCAAGATCTGCTGTGAGTATGCACGCCCAGAGTCCTGCTGAGAGCCCACATCATCCACCTCCACCCGTGGGGAGGAAGCCAGACAGCGCTCCCAACTCTGTGGCCTCCTGTCCACCGAAAGCAAAGTCTCCAAAGGGTCTCGTCTCCGACAGAGGCAGCAGCCAAGGCGAGGGACCTACGACGGTCGGACGAGGTGCAGCTTTCTTTGCCAAAGGCAAAAGGCAATCCCGAATGGAAACAAGGTCCCCCTCCCCAACCTCGTCCCTCCCTAACTATTTGAGGTGTTCCTCCAATATCCGTGCCCCACCTCCTTTGTCATACAACCCCCTTCTTGCTCCTTCCCACCCACATTCAGCAACCAAGCAGCCCCCGTCTACAAATCCTGACAACAAGGCCAAACAGAAACAGAACTTAAAGCACCTCAACACCTTCGATGCCATGAAACATCAGCCTCATCAGTTGAACGCCTCGCTGTTCCAGTACGATGCAGCCCCTGAGGCCAAAAGCCCCCGCAGCCCCAAACCCACTCCAGCGTCAAAGTTTGAGGCTACCAAATGCCGCAAACACAGATCTGCCCCTTCTCATTCTAGTTGCAAAGATGGGGTGGAAGAAGCTGTTAAGTCTCCTGCATCAGTAAGTTCTCAAAATTCTTCCGCTTGCAAAAGCACGAGATCAGTTGAGCTTCTTGCAGCTGGTACGCACTTGGATGAGAAACGCCCCGTCACGCTTGCAGCTCATCACACAACCAATAAGCAATCACCAAGCGCCCGAGCGATGACCACGTCCTCCCGGCAGGCTTCTGTCGACGCCAGCATAGCTTCAGCTTTTTCTCCTGCATCACTTATTGCTAGAGGCGCACGTCAAATGGCACCTCAGCCAAAGTTTTCTGCCAAAAAAACAGTGGCAACAGGTTCACATTGGAGGCCTGTTGCTATGATCAATTAATACTGTCATGTGAGAAGGCAGTTTAATGTTCAGGGAAACTAATTGTAGATCAAGTAACTTTATATCATATCGTCTTCCTCAAACTTTGAAGGTGTGCATGAGAAAAGATGTGTGAGGGAAAAAAATGATGTTGATAAATTCTCAGGAAGTGCTACTATATGTGCAATAATGTGTACAGAGGCTTCAGCTAAGGTCTCTTTTTGTGTTGGTTTTCTCTATTATTTGTTTTTATTTAAAAACAAATCGTAGCCAAAATTATTTCGTAGATGTCACCTCTGACCCCCCCCCCCCAAAAAAAAAAAACTACCCACAGTAATATTTATCAATCACATGTATTTATTACAAGTAAAGAACATGAATTATATTTCCTCAATATGTTTTAATCATTGAGAAGGAGGGGAAGAAACAAAGCACTTTCACTTTTTAAATTTTTATTCTGGGATGCATACAATCATTCCAAGTGTTTATGGCATCACAGCAACTGAGAGCATCGACGCTGGTTGTGATTTGCTATCCTGCTGACTTTAAATGTTTTTTTTTATTAATGCAAATGATTTAATTGTCTATCATTGCCTGTCCCACTGTCAGTAAAGCCATCTTGCATTCTTCACATCATCCTTGATGTGCTGTACATATACGACTATGTTTTGTTAGATAGTTCACTCTAACGTAGGAAGCCGGTTTGTTTCTCTCCGTGTCTCTGTCTTTCAAACACACTGCTGTTTATTGCACTTCTTGTATTCAGCACAATCATGCCATTAAATGACTCTTTTATTCTACTTGTGTACTTTCCAATGTGTCACAAGCTTCTATTCTCTTTGCCTGAACTGCTGCTGCTTATTCTGACCCCCCCCCCCCCACCCTCCAAAGCTTCACGCTTTCACACAAAGCTTTTCATCAGCCCAGCCTTGGCTCTTAAAGTAGGAAACGTTTGCAACTATGATGGCCTTCAAAGTATTTTATGGAAAAGAATTGCAAAGAAATCCACTCTAAAGCTGTACCTAATGGTTCAGTGTAAAGTACGTTATGTTTAAGAATAGGCAGTTGTTCTGTTTAGGCTTCGACAGTATACTCAATAGTTCCCAAGCATTACTTCTCATTGAAAAATATGCAATTAAGAAATTGACATGAATTTTTTCTGTTAACTTTTCAACTAATATTGCAAATAATATGTAGTTTATAGTAGCAAGACTATTGAATCCAAATGTGGAGAGTGTGTCGCCAAAAATGAAAACAACTCAAAGTAAAATTGCCTCCTACAGACCAAAGATGCTGTAAAGTAAAGGGATGTAAATGCTCCTGACTTAAGCTGTGCTGATTATGATTCTTTCATCAAAGTTCACGTTTTGTGACACTTGTTTTTTAGTTATCTTCCATCCAAAGACGTTCTGGTCAGTTTGTTGGAAAATACTGGCAATCCAAGAATCTCATTAATTTCTTTTCACTTCTAAGTTCTTTAAAATTTGCCATTTATTTCAAAGAAAAACATGAACAAAGTATATTTACATGATTAGTGTCCCAGGTTTCCGTGGAACCAGAGGGTGGCAGCAAAGTCATTTAATTGTGCTTCACTTTCAGGGATTTGGTCGAAGCCGCTCCCTGAGTTTGCCCAGGCGACTGAATTCGGTGCCTTCTCCAGGGCCTTTGTCCCCCATGAACACATCTGGAGCCCATCTGTCGTTTATACCCAGACGGCGACGGGCATCCTTTCAAGAAATAGTCTGTAAGCCACTGTCGCCATGGGAGGCAGCATCCAGGAGCCCCATAGGTTCAGTGGATGAGGCCTTCTTGTTTCAGAGGCAGCCGTCATCTGTCGCCTCTGACGCCATTGCTGCAGGACACCGCCGACCTCTGCCGGAGCCTCCCGATGAATGGAAGCGCGGAGTGTCCCTCGAACATGCCGCTGTTACTGTGGGACGTTACCTCGCAGCACCAGCTTTTCAGCCACCGTCCAGCAGCATATATTCACCTGGGAAACCTGCCATCTATGGGCCTCCCTTCAGGCCTGCCAAACCTCTGAGGCCTGCCAGCAGAGCCAGTGTTGGATCCATGGGTCAAAGCTCCAGCCCAATAAAGCACTCTCTCTCTTATACAGCACAGGCCAGACAAGTTAACATCACAAAGAGGAGATCAGATTTATATCAGTAAAAGGCAAATACACTTTTACAGTGGAGTGCTGAAAGAATTTCATGTTGAATATTTAGTTATACTAAATACGACAAAAAGCACATTTGACCTGATTCGAATGGCAAATATATTTAAATTAAAGATCTGAGGTTTGCGCATATGCTACATAATCCTCACTATTTTTAAATGTTGATGGGACTGATTGATCTCACTTGAACAAAGTCACTATCTTCACAGAGTCACTTGTTTTGAAGGGCACGACTCACTGCAGCTATTGAGCCTGCTAAGCACTGATGGGAGTCAATTTCACATTGATTATGTTGCAGTATTTTATTTTTATTTTTTATCGCAGACATGCTTAGGATGGATGTGGACCCACTATTTTATTTTATAAAAGTGAACTGGTGTCATCAGAAAGTGATTACCGGTACAAATGCAAATAGAACTCAGAGAATAATGGCACTTAAAGAGATCTTGCTTGTGCTTTTCAGGTTGTTCTCATATAAATGATTTCACTGAATAGCTCCTATACCTTGATGACATCACGTGTATTATTCATTTAGCTGTTATCCATCTTTCCTTTCACAATGATTGCAGTGATCATTAAAAAAGGACATGAAAATGCTTCACGTCTGAATGTGTTTTTGTCTCTTTCATTCCGTGCATGACATCCACTGACATTTTGTTTTCTTCCAAACAAAAACACTTTAAACAACTAACTAACGGACTAACTAACTATTAACCAACTTTAATACTGTGATGAACATTATTTCTGAATGATTCTTTGATTATGCGCTACATGTTTATGTCTGTTGTCTATCCTCTCTCTCTCTCTCTCTTTGGTAGTTATCCTTGCCCCCATGGCGCATGAGAGTGGCGTGGGGTGTTTGGCAGGTTAAATTTAGCCTATTGATGTAAGCTGCATTCCATTTACAACAGACACAGAGACACACTCACAGTTTGACTTTAGTGTGCAGGAGTGTGAAGATCAGGGAAGATCAAGCTGCAGACAGTAGGTTGACCCCTGGGCCTCCGTGTCTCCCTTCAAGGATACAGGTTGCACACTAGGGACACCATCACAGGTAAGGACGAGCATCGCAAGGCGCAAATATATTAGTTACTGAACTGCCTTAAGGGATGTTAGAAGATAACTCAATATGGCTGCAGCTGACTTATTCTTACATTGTATTAAATATGAGGGTCATTTTCCTAAAACTTTAAGAAAATGAGTCGTTTGATCAATTAATCAGATTTGTTTTCTGTCATTAGAGTTGATTGGCATTGACTCGGGTTCAGTTATTTACATCCCAAAGCCTACGTTGCAGAGCCAGTAGACTGAAAGTATTTATCGATTAAAAAAAAAAAAAAGCATGTTAACCAGCATGCCATCAAGTATCATGTTCTGCATAACAATAAAAGTACAAAAAATATAATTGTGCAGGATATGCAAATGTAAGAAAGTTATTTTGGATATTATGTTTGGCCATATTTTTATGCTGGATGCTTGTTGTGTGAAGCAACGCATATAAACTATAAATACTCACCCTTGACCTTTACACGTTTTCCTGTGAGAGCAGCAAATGGAGATCTCACACACTCTTTTGTGACAACTTAGATATGCATTTGTGTTTGTGTGTATGTCTTATTGCGTAAGTATGCAAGTATAGTACAATGAGGCTTTAGGATTACGCAATACTGGTGCTTTTTTTTAAAATGTAATGTCAGTGTTACAACATGGCAAGCAGTACGTATATGCAGATGGGAAGTTTTAAATCACCTTTATGTAACAATAGATAGAAAACAAATGGAGGAAAAAATTATACATATCAATAATATAATGCAAAAGAATTTGGATATTACATAACTAGTGCATGAAAATACATGTATTTGAGGTTTCCTTTTGCCTGTGCCACTCTTTCAATATTGTCTGTTTCAAATTGACGCCAACATTTCAGGGCTCTCTTTGTTTGTCACGTTGATACGGGCGAGCAGAATTTTTGTAGGGGTTATAGTTTTTGGAATAAAAAAGAAAATGCATCTTTTATTCTGTATGTGATTTCAGGAAGTTCTCCCGACCTTGCTGAAAGCACCGATGTCACAATTCTGCACAATGCCAGCTGGAGAAAGAAAGACTCATGCTGCAGCTATTTGCCGAGAGGTCCATGGTACCAATGGTATGTAGTTTTAGCTGAGGCTCAGCGCGGCCGCAGAACAATATCCATTCTGATCTGGGTTCAAAATGCCAGGGCTACTCTCCACCACTCACCATAAGAATAAGCAAGCGGAACGAGTTGCTACCTAGGGTAGCTAACCCTTTGTCGTTGTCGGTTTCAAAAGTCTATTTCTGGAGGAGGGGAGGGAAGTTGTGGGGCCAACTGTGTTGCTGTTTGTTATGTGACGGTTTATGACAGCTGGGGTACATTCCGTATGAAATGATGGATGAAGAAGCAAAAACGAATTCTCAAGTAATTCCCTCACGTGGATTATAGATTGGACAATATGACGTTTTTGACTCCTTGAGTTACAACTACTCCTTTAAATCTATTCATCTGATAAAATGATAGCAGGGTATATAAATATATATATAAATATAGGAATAGGAGTATAATTATAATCTGTGTCCAGCACTTTCCAAATCTAAAACCGGGTTGGCTTAATCTTTGGGTGGGGAACCGTAGACTATTTCACACCACAGTGTCGTGTGCATTTTAAATATATATGCCAAACAAATCAACATTTCAGCTTGAAAAGGTTAGAGCTAATTCCATTGTGTTCCATTCTGTTGTGTGTTTGTAATGTGCCCCCCCCCCCCCCCCCCCCCCATCACAACCTCCATGACAATTTGGTTTGTCCAGTGTGAGTTACTGTAAATATGACAGTATGTGGAACATGGTGAAACTCAAAAGCAAAAATAAAAAAACATTATATCTCATTTCTGGCCATCTGTCATACAGACTGGGCCTTTAGTTGATTGTCATACCATAAATCTGAGGCCTTTGCAACCACTAAGATTCTTCCCCACTTTTCCCAGCTTCTTCGCATCATCAATGACAATTTGGTCTCTTTTGTTTTGCATGATTATAAATCATAAAATGTAACTTTAATTGAATGATGCGTCTCATTACTTAATCTTTCCTATACTGTGTTAGCATTTTAATTCTGATTTTGTGTGCGAATGTTTTGCCTCCTAGGGGACGTAATTGACCTCGGGAAGAAGCTCAGCACTCCTAAAGACATCATGTTGGAGGAACTATCTTTGCTCTCCAACAGGGGTTCTCGGCTTTTCAAGATGCGCCAGAGAAGATCTGACAAATATACATTTGAAAGCATCCAAAATGAGGCAAACACACAGCTAAATGTAAGTCAATTTGTGTTATTTACTTATTTTAAATCACTTGCTGTGGTGAACATTCTCTATCATTTTGCACAATATACGTCTCTCTATCTGGAGTACTGGCATGAAGACCATCTGCACGGAGATTTCCAAAAGTGTTTGTGTATTAATCATTGAGAGACTTTATCTCGAAACAGATGATAACAACACATGGATGATAACAGGAACTTGTGCCTCGTGCCTTTGGCATCATCCAGCCAAATCCTCTAAGAGCCTGCTGAGGCATTTAACTGAGGAGCTGTTCCCTGATTATCAGTTCCTGTTGATGTGATTCTGTGTGTGTGTGTTAATTTGTCACTTATTTGTTCACCACAACTCATTATATGTCCTGTACTTTATTCTGACTTGCAGAATGATTTTTTAACCCAGAATACATACACTGTGGAAATTAAAGTGGATCCGCCAGCTGATGAAAACGCTGTAAATGAGGATAACACTATTACAGGTATCAATGATGTTCTGTTTATGAGGATGTTAATCTCAAATGTGGAATTAAACATCCAGACTCATAACATTAATAAAGATTTTTATAATAAAAAAAAAAAAAACAATTCTTATCATAAGTGATGATGGTGCTAAAATTAGCACTGTGACGGTTTTGTCATTGAACACCATTCCTATAGCTGCAATTTCTTCCACTCTCAAACTGTGTTTTAAATTTAGCTCCTAAGCAGCACAGTCAAATAACAGCGACTGATTACACAATGATGTCATAATAATGACAACTGGCATCACACAGTAATAGCTTGGTTTGAGACGATGATTAATTATCAAATCTGAGTGGCAATTCACATTTTATTTTTAATTTATCATTCTGTTTGAATGGCCAGCAGATTCATGCGTTTATCCTTAAATTCTCCAGTAGGGTGTCATCCTTTGTCAAAGGTTTATCTGATGAGAGAGCACATTTCAACTATATGTCCTATTTTAAGGCCTCAGACCACAATGATGGAAAAAGACTGCCTGTGTAAGTGCTCTCTGAGTGCAATCAAGATTCATGATTCTATATGTTCTAAATGTTTGACTTCTTAAAAAACCAAGGCTGAAGAAAACAACATTGCATTAACTTTGCATTGCATTAATCCCTCATTGGAAATGTAGGGGAAAAATCCCCCACAATATTTTCATGTAAAATTATTATTATTATTTTTTCTTTAAAAGAGAAGCATGCAGAGAAGTTAACCACCTCCTTAGCTTCATGCAAGACCTACCGGTACTCCTCCCCGTGGGAGCAGGCAGTTCTCAGCGACCCCAATCTCGCTGAAACCCTTAAAATGAGAATGCCGCCACCGGATCCACGACCTGATCTGCCGGCGTACAAATGCTTTAACAGGTGAGGGAATTGCAGCAATGTTTTATATTGGTAGAAGGAAGTGCACCATTCAAACCCAGCGTTGATGTCATTTACAGGGTTGCCACTCCTTTCGGCGGTTTCGACAAAGCGCCCAAAACAATCACGTTTAAGCTGCCCGAGCTGGACCTGAACCCTCCGAGATATCCAGAGCTGCAGGATCATGCGATGAAGTGGCCAACCTTCAACAGGACGGCCCAGGGATGGATATCTGAGGGCACCCATCTGATCCTCCCCACCGTTACCCTTGAGTCCATCAAAGTCCCAGAATCTGATGACCTGTAGATCATATTACTGCAATCTACTCTGGCAAAATGTACTTTGGCTGTAGTATGTTGGCCCCTTAAATATTTTATTAAGAATTTATTATTCAAAATATCAGAACTTAAACATATAAATAATAATAAATAATAAAATTCAGAACAATCCTGTAATTGTTAAAATAAATATGTTTTACAGAAGCAAAAAAACACAAAAACAAAACAACAATACTGATACTGACAGTAAAACTGTTAACGAAGGTTAGATGAATTGGTGAATATGCATGTAAATAGAGAAGGAAACGTATTTATTGATTTAACTCGACAGGAACATGCAATTATTGATAAGTGGTATTTAATCTACAAAGGAAAACAAACTGTTCATAATTGTTATTTATGTTCATAAGGAATGATGTCATCCAAATAAGTCATTTATTGTTGAAGAATAGGAAGTCATTTGGAATTGCAGACACATAACTGGAATAAATAAGATCAACCTGGGAGGAGATTCAACTTGAACTTTGGCATTTGATGACCTGAAGCTGTGCAGCTGCCCACAGCGCACTGTATAGTCAATGGACCTGCCATGTTTTGAGTGGAGTAACACTAGAGAAATGCCAAATCTGTTTTGGAAATAGTTCTAGTCACATATCATCTAACATCTTGTATCAGCCTGCAACAATCTACAGTGATAATGCAGCGGAGAATTGCAACTCAATACTGTTTCTGCTGTAGGCTGTTGTTCTTATACACACTCTCACACTGTAATCATAACTAACGCCATCACTCTTCATTATTCAGTCTTCTAATTTTTCCATTAAATACAACCTGGATTTAAGAGAAATTTAGACGTATTACTCTTTTACCCAGTTCTTAGGCAGATTTGAGGGTACACATATGATAATAATATATTTAAGTGTACTGGATGAACTCGCGCTGCCCTCAAAGCCATTGATTTCGGTGGCAACACATGACTATTTATAGTTGCTGGAAGTCTATCTAAATCACTGTTTCATAAAAGGCAGTGCTGCACACTGATGGAAAAACAAAACAGATTGAAATAAATAAAGACATCCCAAAATAACCAAAGGAACTGTTGGTCTGACAGCTCATCTGAACAGAACCCCTCTGTGCAATGTTCAGAAGGAGAAATGTGAAGCCTTGCTTGAAAATCTTTTTCTTTTTTTTAAGACTACCAGAAATTCTTTATGTGTCTCAAGAGAGATTTCAGTTCTATTTCTGAAGCCGAATAGGATCGGACACAAACACTGTGCTGTATTATATTTACACACATCCCATATAGGCTACATGTTTTATGTAACACTGGAAACAATGGGGCTGAAATGGAAATAATGCTTGTGTCTTATTTAATCCTCTTACTGTGTGTTAGTTAATTTGTTCTCATATGCAAAGTTTTGTTTGTTTAATATTCACAAATATCGATCTTTGGCTCAAAATCAGTAAGGACTTCTCAGAGTCTCACTTGGCATCAGTCAAGAGGATTTTAAGAGTTGTGTCTGAAGGATGCACTAAAAAAAAACCAAAGTGGGAAACAACAGGACGATAGAAACATCAATTACTGGTTGTTAGCCTCTTTTATCATCCCGTCTCCACTTAAAACCTGCTCAGCTCTGCAGGCTTTGTCCCTTTCAGGCTCTCCGTCTGTTCCAATTTCTTTTTGTGTTATTTCATGCCCCGTTTCCTGCAGTACATGAGTTACAGGAACGGCAGAGGCAAAAGACGTGGCAATAAAATACAAAAGTATGTGACTGTGTAAACGTGTCTGGATTTTTTTTAGATAGTCTTTGGTGGGAAGAATTTACATAAAATGTATTTCCATTTTTATTTTTCCGTTTTTCATTCATCAGTAAAATACCCAAACTGTAAGGCTTATTTGACAGAGGCCGTCCCTGATCGCTGAGTTGACTGAACATTACTCTGTGGCTGAAGAGTGAAGCTGTTATCTCTCTTCCAAAAATGCCTTCAAAGTTTCAAATTTTTATTTTGATTTCAAAGTGAAACACATCACAATTCATTCTGGCAGGATGGGGCACATTAGCACAAAGCTAAAATAAGCTAAAAAAAACAAATAAATAAATAAATGTATTGATTCTCTATTGTGCTGTTATACTGTATGTGCATGTGCACTAGATAGATAGATAGATAGATAGATAGATAGATGCACGCGCGCGCGCGCGCACACACACTGCTGCATGATTATGAAACCAGTGCATGTGATGTCTTCCCTCATCATCATCATGACAAGTTGGAAGTCTGACCTTCCGCCAGCGCGCAGTTTGCCACGCAGGGATTGAAGATTGCGGCACAAACAGCAGTGCGCCCGCGGCTCCACTGGGGGCGGAGTTTGACCTCCCAAGTCTCCAAAACATCCCTAATCCTCATCATCGGACATTCTGGCACAGAGAGACCAGCGCTGGCCTCGTTTGTACAGAAGAGGGACGGATTTTTCACCGAAATGACGGGCTCCGTGCGGGACCACACGCACGCTCGTGCTGCTGCTGCTGCTGCTGCTGCTGAATCACTGTCATAAATAGTGCGCTCCATGCGCCTGGACATTTCTGTGCTCATTCACGGCCATAGAATTCTACTGGGATTCGGGCAGAAGTCTTGGGGTTTGCGCGTTGACGGCCGGACAGCCCCGACGCGACAACAAAGTGTCCCCTTTAAATGAAAGGTGAGTCTCTGCGTGCGCTCTTCAGCGTCTGAACGCGAGTTTGAGGTATATTTATTATTGCGCTGTAGCCGCTCCTGTTCCCCGGGATGTTGGAACTCCGGGCGGCTTCGGGATATTTTTGAACGGTGGGAAAAATCAAAAATCACATTCACTCCAGGATTGAGTGAGTGTGAGCCTTTGCTGTAAGACTGGCGCTTATGTCATACCTTATAGGCCTATAAAGGCGCATCTCGGCGTCATAGAGGAAACACATGTGGGCTTTCAATCCGATTTCATTTGATGAAGACCTTAGAATATTCATGAAACGGGTCGTTTTTTGGAGGGGGGGGGCAAAATTATTATGAGGTAGATTTAAAGGTTTGTATGTCATTATCTAGACATGTAAAATAATGCATTTACTAATAAGCATCATCAAACTATACTGGGTATTCCTGTGAAAGGTTCCTGCTAAAAGAAAATAAATCACACATTTGTGTTGTGCTCATCTCAAAACACTGATTTACTCCCATTCGTAACTATTACAAATGTAAACAAATGAGGTCATCATCAAGTTGGAATCAAAATGGACTGAATTGTTTCAGTGTGGGAGCTTGTTTCTGAGTCTGCCCTTTACGTTTGTATCAAAGGTTGTAGCTTAAAGCTGAATGTGATTTAATATAATTATGGTCTGCAGGTATTTATTATGATGGATAAGTACCCGGATGAAACTAAAGTGTTTTAGCACAAATCCAACCCATGTGTGAATTTGAATTTAACCAATATAACACGATTTTAGTTCATTTATCTAATATAACATGATTTTAGATTATTTTAGAAATTATTTATTACAATGTTTTGTTTTTGGGTTTTTTGCCAAAATGTCTCAGAATATAATGTTATTCACCCCTTGTGTTATAATCCAAATTCTGGATTTGTACATTTACCTCTTCTCTTCTGTCTGTCCTCAGATATTCACCGTATATATCATTCAATGTCAAGTAGCCCATGGCTGAAGCTGCCCTGCGGCTGATCCTGACAATGCTTTCCACCAACTGCTCTGGAGATGCGGGTGGATAAATTGGACGGCGCCAATGGCCAGACCGACACACCAGCTCCCTCCAACCAGCATGTCCAGCCGCAGCAAGTCTCCCCCCAAGTCTGGAGAAGGTAGATGACAGGCTTCCACTGACAAATATAATATAATATAATATAATGTGATATAATATAATAAGACATAATGAGGTGAAATGTCTTTAAAACTGAAAAGACAAGTAAAGTTGCTTCAGGCTCAACCTTCAAGGATTGCCACCTGGATGAATGTGAATCGACATCAGTTATATAACATAATAAAATCTTCTCTCTCTTTTTTTCATTCAGCTGCATGCTCTAACTCCAAGGCAGCATGGGCGAAGATGTTCAAAAAACCCGCAGGAGGGCTGAAGAAATCCTACCAGCCTGGGAGCATGTTATCTCTGGCACTCACCAAAGGTTTGCTGAATAGACCCGGTCAAAACAGCTGCTTTTTAAACAGTGCTGTTCAGGTGAGAACCACAAAATATACATCTGTCAAATGCTGATAATTAAATGTAAAAAAAAAGAAAGAGAAAAGGAGATGTGGCTACTTACAAATATGGATTTACTTTTCAATATACAAACATGAACAAAAATATGGCATTGTTTTTGTTTTATTCCTTACTACATATTTGAATTAAAATTTATAAATGTAGGAAATGTACACTTGTTTAAAACTTAAATGTACTCAAAAACTAACTGAACAGGTTTCAGCTCCTGCCAGTTTTCTGAGACGTGTGCTGCTGTCCAACCTTCACAGGTCCTGTGGCAGCTGGACATTTTTAGGAGAAGTCTCAGGCATCTCTCAGGTCACTTCTGTCTCGGCAATGCGTGCATTTTTTGCGCTTTAAAGGTGTGTGCGATTGTTCACTTTTGTGCTCTCCAAGCAAATTAAAAGTGGTCATGAATTATAAATTGGTGAGGAACACATCTCATTTGCAAATCATTGTTTCTCTTGTTCAGAGCATCTTCAGTCAGTTTCAGCAGAGCAGAGAACGTGCCCTCCCCTCCGACAGCCTGCGAAACGCCCTCGCTGAAACATTTAAGGATGAGCAGCGCTTCCAACTCGGCCTGATGGATGATGCTGCTGAGTGCTTCGTATGTTGACATAATTCCATTGGATTATATCTGATGCATGCAAATTATGGGTCTGGCCTCTTCAGCTATAGGATAATTTAATATCTATTTGTATTATATTTTTGACATGGTTTTTTTTTTGCAAATGCAGAATCTATTAAATATATATTTAAAAAAAAAAGATTCAATAATGTATACCCATTTTAAATGCAAATTAGCTATTGTTACATATTGTGCGACATAAGTGTTGTAGGACTATTATGCAGGTATTTGAAGGGTTAGACTTACATATCTAAGTTATTTAAACCCGGTCACCGGTCGATGTTGTGCAGCATGTGTGTTTGCATTTTTTCAACGCTGCCACTGTATCTGCTCTGATGTTTTATATAATAGGAGAACATCCTGGAGCGAATTCATTTACACATCGTTTCAGACGCTTCGGCCGAGACTTGTTCATCCAAGTCATGCATCGCCCATCAGAAGTTTGCAATGATGCTTTATGAGCAAGTAACTAAGTTTTTTACGATTTTATCAGGTCAACGATTTGGGAAAGATTGCAATACTAAAATGTGTATTCTTTTGAAGCTTTTGGAATCATGAGAAGATGTAAAAAAAAAAAAAAAACATTTCAGGGCACAATCTTTGCTAATATTGATGATAATATTAAAGATATAATAGTAAAGAGATTGAAAATGTTTCAATGTTTCAATAAACACAAATATAAAATATAGTAATTTGCTGCTTTCCTCTTTGCAGTTTGTGTGTCGCTGTTGTGGCGCATCTTCAGATCCACATCCATTCACAGAATTTGTGCATTATGTCTCAACCACTGCGCTATGGTGAGTACTGACCTCTGCACCACCAAATACACCAGCTGAGGCAAGGAGTGCAACAGGTTGGACAATAACAATCTCTCTGATTTAAAGCAGGTGGGATGCAGGTTACTAAACTAATACATCATTAAAGATTAAACTATTAATTTACATTAGAGCAGAACCAATATTTTTTTTCTGCATGTCATCCATGGAATACACACACACACACACACACACACACACACACATCCAACTGCCTACTATTATTACATCATCTTTTCTTATTCACAGCCAACAGGTTAATCACATGTTGGGGAAGAATGAGCGCCTCAGGTCAGACATGTTCGGAGAGTTGCTGCAGGCAGCAAACAACACAGGTGACCTTCGAAGTTGCCCGGTATGTATTGTATTATGAGTGAATGATTACATTCTAGCAAAGAAACATCTTGTCTGATTCCAACCAGAACGGAATGCTAATAATTTATTACGGGAAGCTATTAATAAATAACTGAGCTATAATAATAATAATAAAAATAAAAGGTGCTGTGATCCAAAAACATTTCCAAAAGCATTTCCTTGCATGCAGGGTACACTGGGCTTTGTGATGTGCGCTTGGAGCAGCCGGAGAGAGAGACAGTGCAGTGTTGGGATATAAATAGCCATAGGGGTATATCGACTTTTGTATCTCGCCTGTACTTCCTACCACGATTCAATGTGTGTCAGTTTGGTGAAGCCGAGCGCTCTGCTCCCTTAATCCATTATTTTCCCAGAAGCTACAAGCTTCAGTTTTGACTGAATAATACCGCGCATCCTCTCGGTTTGGTCAGCAGTGACCCGGCCCAGAGGGTGTTTAGCCTACCCGAACACAGACACTCAGTGACGCGGCTAGAAAACGAAAACCTACAGTGGCTCCATCGTCAGGATTTACACAGAGTGACGTCTCATCATCTTATCATGCTTTACATGCTATTTTATATCTTTTTATATATTTTCTGTTTCAGTGATGTTGCTTTATGCTGAGCATTATTTTATTGTAATTCTATGGTTATTACAGCAATTTTCTGTTGGTGTTCATCAAGGAACAGAAATAGGAATGTCAAAGATTTCTGGTCTTTAAAATGCTAAATCTTGAATGCATATAGTTGGAAACTAAAAAATAACTTGAATTGCTTCAACAAGGTTTCAGCCTTCTTCCAATATTAATGCTAAGCTACATGTAGCATAAATAAAGTACTTTATGTATGAGTAAAAAATATATTTTTAATATATTATGGCATTTGATGTGTTATTGTTTTATTTTTTACTTATTTTTTAGAGCAACTGTGGTCAAAGTATCAAGATCCGCCGTGTGCTCATGAATTGTCCAGAGATCGTTACTATTGGATTTGTATGGGATGCTGAACAGTCGGATCTCACAGATGATGTCATTTGGTCACTGGCTCCTTGTTTGAACCTGTGTGGGGTAAGAAATAAAACACCCCTCACCATTACGAATAAAAATGCATTATCTGCATGCCTTTTCTCTGAGGGTTTTCGCCACTTATGGGGTTATAGATTTAGTAAACTATAACATAAATCCATAAATGATCCATCTGCCCATGAACGGTAATCCAATGATGTCAGCCACGGTATGAATTTTGCTCATATACAAGCTAAAATAAAGGTCAACGAGTTGTAATCTTTAAAAAAAAGACCTTAAAAACATTGACAAGGCTTTTATCCTCACAGGATTTTGCAATATGTGGAGATCAAACTTGTCATAATTTGCTCTTTCAGCTTTTCAACCGTGTTACTGATGAAAACGCCAAACGGAGTGAGCTGCATCTGGTGGGGATGATCTGTTTTTCGAGTAAACATTACTCAGCCTTTGCCTATCACACCAAATCCTCAAAATGGATGTTTTTTGATGATGCTACTGTCAAAGAGGTTAGACCCTGTGTTATTATTAGTCTGTTTCTATCTCTGTCAGAAAGTCCACTACATTCTCTTATATCAGACTTTACCTTCTCCCCCAGATTGGATCCAAATGGAAAGACGTTGTCTCTAAATGCATTAAAGGGCATTTACAGCCACTCCTGTTATTTTACACCAATCCCGAGGGATCGCCAGTGTCGAATGAGGATGCACCGAGACAAACCACCATGTGTCCTCGCTACAAAGCCCAAGTAAATGGTGAAGCGACAGGTAAGTAAACAAATTATAAATATTACTTCCCTGCTCCAACAAAACGTAAACATGCAGACAACTGATGTGCATAATCACTGGAACCAGAGCTGAGGCCTTTACAGCTATGGCCAATCAATATTCAGTGTACGCTCATTAAATCTTAGTAGTCCCCGGAGCAACGGAGTAAATAAATACATTTCACTGCCAATCAGAAATTATTACTGTTAAAAGATTGTAATATTACTCATTCTGCATATTCAAAACTGCTGTGATTATTTTTTCTTTTACTTTCCTAATAAACACCAATCACAAAGCAGTTCTAAAAAAAAACAAGAGTCGGTGTTCACGTTATCTGATCAGTAAAATACTGTAAACATGCGAACACGCAAATGTATGTGTGTGACGTTTTTTCTGGTAATTAGTTGTTGTGTACATATAAAGTAGGTTATAGGGATTATAATCTGATTGAACCTTCCACTGGGATGTCAGCTATTTTCTTGACAGTGGCTGCTGGATAGGCGTCACAGAAATGAAGATTATCTTTAATGATGTGTTGGTGGGGATCTTGACATGAAATGAAAGTGTGACATCATCCTAAAAACCTTTAAGAGATCAGAAAGGGATTGGAAGATCAAATTCACTTTGTCCAACAATTTTATTCCCAGACATCCTAATCCGTCTAAATATCAGAATCGCTTTTAGGAAAGTAACGATAGGTGAAATGATTAGCGGTGACAAGAATGATTTCCCTCCACGCATTCCAGTGGTGGCTTCCTTTGGGATTGCGATGGTGATGTTGTAAATCGCAGGCAGAAAGATTGTCCTGTCCTTGTGATAGCTCGAATTTGGCATGAGGATGACGCCTCTGTTGCGCGCAGATTACCACCCACGCCTCCCTCCCTAATCCCCGCTCCTGTGGCCAAGCGCGCTCATGCTCCTACTCCACAGTTATCACTCCTCCCCGAAACATTTCTGATATTTGCCTCCATTAATTTTTCTGCTTGCTTTTTTTTTGTTGCTCTGGAGCTTGCCGCTTTAGATTCGTCTGCTTTGTTAGTGTGCTCCGGAAGTTTAATTGACATGAGACTGGATTCTTATTTTTTTGAAAACATTTGTAAGTATTAATTTGTTTTTTGTTTTCTTTATGAATATTATATGGCCCGTGATTTATTATAGATATTATGTGTTGTGTGCATTATTTTATGGCACTTTTTGCTGAATTAGTTGAAATTCCCGCTTTCTAAAGTACTACACAGCGATGCTGGCCGTTTTCATTTTACTACAAAGTCAACTGTTCTACACTTTAATGATGCTTTACTAAGCCCAGCAGTCTTGGTGTGACCTCAGGCAGCGTGAGCAAAAGTGTATTCGGCCACTTACTTGGCTGTTGTGTGAGTTGCACTTCATCTGAATCTAGTATCTGGTTTCAGTAGGACGACTCATATGTTAAATCTAGGTCACATTGACAAGTCTGAAAATTCATAATACTGCAGCTTAGTCACTCCTCATACGAGCACGTTGTTGCAGCCTTGCATGTGCTTTTTTTCTCTTCACTAATAGGCAGCAAGAAAAGGTTACATTAGAACCTAAAAATCATAATGTGTAATTTCCTCACTCGTCTGTCATTTTATATATATATGGATATATATTTTTTATCCTCAGTAAAAAGACCCTTTGGCAGTCCCCAAAAAATTAAGGAACCACTCATGGAGAATTTGCAGAGGCTGAATGAGACATCGAAAAAAGATCGAGGACATCGGAAAGCAGACTCCTCACAGCACAAAGGTACGGCGTACGTCTTCGGGATAAGATAAACGGGGGGGGGGGTTCAGATGACTGCATTGATCCACGTCCACTCTCTCTAGAGCTGGCACATACAAGATCCTCATCCCCTCCAGCAGCTGGCCCGATGTCTCCTGCGGACCAAAAACTAAAAAGCTGTCCACGCAATGACAAGCCATCAAGCCAATCGAGCAGAGGCTCTCAGGAGCCACACGGACAGTCCCTTGCTGCACAGGCTGGAGGACACGGCCGGAGGAACAACACTCCTCTGAGTCACCAGGAGCAGGAGAGCTGCCATGAGCAATGCGAAAAAGGTGGAGTTGAAGGAAGCCGCAACAAACCGAGGTCCACGTGGAGGCCCGTTCGGGAGGTGTTAAATGTGGACACTGTGCTAAATGAGTTGGAGCAAAGGCGTCAACAGCAACATGACACCCTGCGGCACAGTAAGCCTCCGTCCCAGGAGCGATCGCACACTGAAGACATCCGGGATCGCGAGAGGGAGTCTGTGCGCACCAGGGAAGATCGGAAGCAGAAGTGTCTAATGACAATTTATGAGGACGAACAGCGGCATGAGACCGAGAGCCACAGCTCTGTGGAGTTGGAGAGCAGAGCCAACCAACAGCGAGGAGGCAGACTTAAGGGTGGCCCCAAGACACTACTGCGTAGTGAGACCTGGACCATCCAAAGGACAGAGTCCGGCTATGAAAGCAGCGACAGACTGAGCAGCGGCTCCACCAATCCCGACTCACCTGGCGTTGATGGGTTTGTGGCCAAAGACCAGCAACCAACACCAGAATCACAGCTACAAAAGTAGGAAACTGGCTTTTTATAGCGATAAAATGACCTTTCACTTTTACAGGCTCCATGGAAGAGCTTTGATATTAGAATCTGCTTTGACTCAAGCATTTCATTGTTGCCTTAGATGTTGCATTGAAAGACTGCTTATAGTAACCGAAGTCTTTTCATTTTAGTCAGTCGCACCAAAAAGGAGGCGATGCAAGATCAAGTATAACATCTTCCTCGACAAATAATGGTGAGTTCCAGGTTTTCCTTTTTGGTTTCTTGGTGATGGTGAATTTAACCGGAGCCAACTGGCAATTCTTTACACTGCATTAAGTTTAGTGAGGTTTGAATGAAAAACCACAGAACAGGATGGAAGCAAGATGGCGAGCACAGAAGCAAAAACCTCCTCCTCCTTCTTGGTGTTTAACGGTGGCTGGCCACCTTTGCAAAGGGACATTGCCGCCTCATACTGATCTGGGGTGTGGACCAGGCTCCCACAACTCCCTTACCAGACTGTAGTCTCTAAATAAATTATGGAGGAGGGGGGGGGACACAAAGACATAAAGGGGGGGGGGGGGTGCTGTGTTTCCCTTCATAGTCTCTCAGATAAGCTTTAATAGTCCACCACCCTTGATTTCGCTGCAGCGGCCTCACTGAGTTTTTCTTTCAACTCTAATCCTCGTACCCCCAGACGTCTCAGCTTGTCCCTCATCACTCTTCTTTGCACTGACTCCTCCTCCTCCTCACATCCTACGCACGACCCTGAATTATGTCTATCTACCAGCCCCAATATTTTATTTAGAGCACAATGTCCCCACCTCAATCTCATTACGGTCTCCTGCTGCCTCTGCCGACCCCCCCACATCGCGCTGCACCCGGTAGAAGTGCCGACCCTTCTCCTCCCCATTCCGTCTAGCCTGCCACA
Organism: Brachionichthys hirsutus; assembly: GCF_040956055.1. Taxonomy (NCBI): domain Eukaryota; kingdom Metazoa; phylum Chordata; class Actinopteri; order Lophiiformes; family Brachionichthyidae; genus Brachionichthys; species Brachionichthys hirsutus. Next base: position 8,583,550 of record NC_090913.1, read on the forward strand.
ACTGATTAACCTGATTTCCCCCTTTTGTGGAACAACTACCCCAAACCCTGTCACCCCCAGTCTCCGTATACTTTGATCCATCTGTGAAGAAGAAGCATAAAGTAAACAATTCTGCACGTGCTCCCTAAAATCTGGCGACCCCTCCATGGAAGAGCAGAGACAAAATGGAGCAGTACTTGAGTTCAGATGCAGATCAGGTGTGTCTAGTTTGGTTTTGTCAGCGCACCTGCAGCTGTGCCTGTAATCACAGGATAAAAACACATGAGTGGGGGTGGGGGGGAATGAGAATGAAAAAGCACAGAGCAACCAATGCATTATGAACACAAACACAGGAGCATAACAACAATGGCATTTACAAGTTACAAACAGCGTATTTACCTCCGCCTTGGAAGGGAAGGGAGAAAAAAAAAACCTCTCAGTTTTAATGCAATAAATCTAATTAGAGTTATGGAGTAATAAAGATGTGCAACAAAAGCCATATATCTGTGTCTAATCTATTAAAATGGAACTTCCTTTTAACATAGAAAAATGTTTGGCCTATCATGTTCTTGATGATAAACACAAAATGATCCGGTTTTATTGCAGTCAGTCATGAGAATGAAGCAGGTTGTAATATTATAACGAATCCATAAATGTGGAAACAAATGTGCATCCTTCATTATAAAGTAGCGCCTGATTGGCTACTGAACAATTTTGCGTCAAATAAAATATAAAGATGAAAAGACAGTGAAATTATTAAATGAAAACAAAAGCATTGAAACAAAACAGAGCATCTCCAACGTGATACCACAAGGAATAAAAAAAACATTCTCATCAGTGTCTTAGTGAAAACCTCATGTACATGTGGAATGAAATATTAAAGTGCAACAGAGCTAATGACGTTTTGCCTGGTGTGAGTCAGCAAAACAGTTCTGTTCAATTCATCTGACAGATGTAGCGCGAGCCGCCTCTGTAAATATAAGAGTAATTACAGATTGATTAATGCCTGGGGTTGTTTTCTGAGCTTGGTGCTGGCTTCTTGCACCTCTTCCCCATGCACAGGCATTAATCTGATTGCTAATCCCACAACGCTCATTCAGATAGCACAGCTGGACACAGCATTTGTCATAAATATCTGCCTGCCTCTATGCAGAGGGAGATATTTGTGACAATGCTATGCGCATCTCGAGCCAAGCGTTTCCAACCAACAGTTAAAGCTTGTATCCTTGCATGGAGCTCTCCAGGGCAACAGCAAGGGGAAGAGAAATGACACATCTATTTTTAAAGTGTAGGAATTCAGCGGCGCACTGTCCCTCACTGCACCGGAGCGAGGAATGATCCGGCCGACTGGCTCGTCCAGCTACGGGAACGTCGAGAGATTGCTGCTGCCACCTTGTGTCCCGAGAGGACCGGTCCGACGGTCAATCGTCTCTGCTTGGTTTCTACTTCTGATTCGCACACACAAAAATCTCCCGAGTTTATAAATAGAGAAGAAAACTAGGGATTAAGTGGAAAATGTGTTTTTTGAACTCTGATGGTTATCTGAGGATGCAGAGATGGACCATAATTTAAATCTACTGTAAATCCTTTCTTAACTTTAAATCCTGACAGACTTTGATAGATTAAGGATTATGCTTTGTCATTTATTTATTTTTTATCTTGTCTATTTTTTCTGTCTTAATATTTTGATCACATTTGTCATATATTTTATAGGTAAACATCAAAGCAAAACACAGGGAAAGAGTCATGATCAACTTTCACATTCACACCAAAAGTCCAGCCCAGGTTTGAGGTAGTGGCCGTAATCTTATTCGTATAATACATGAGAATTCATTTTGCTGTGATATTTGCATATTATGCTCATTTTATTCCATTCAGTGAGTATTTGTAATCGATCTGTATTCTGTACACATCTTCTGCCTTGTAGAAGGAAATCAAAGTACACCTCTAGTACCTCCAGGAAAGCAACATCTTCAGAGAGGGAGTCCACTGGTTCAGATAACAGGCAAGGTGAGCAGCAGGAGCTGTCAAACTGTAAGGGGCCCACCGGGGAATGTACAACCCTGAGGCACGTCACAAAAACCAGCAGCTCCGAATGGAACAGTTCCGACGATCTCGCGCTCTCTGAGCCGGAAGACAGGGAAAACTCCTCCCACTCCGGCAGCAACGAGGCCGTCACCTCAGAATCAAGTTGTCCCCACGCGAAGCCTCCGTGCCATTCTCCCAGCAACGCGACCGCCGAACCCCTCCAGATGAGCAATCAGCGTCACCACGGCACGACGGGGTCGCCTCACCTTCGACCGGTGCAGCGGATCCCACCGCACCAGGGAGAAACGGGCCATGCCGCGTTCCGTCCGAGGACACTGCAAGAACCCTTTCCATCAAGTCTTCATCACCCTTGTAAATCCTTTTTCAGTCCTCACAGGAAACCTGACATTTCAGGGAACAGGACCTTCTCAGATGCAAGCTCCAAGTCAGGTTCGGACCCAGAGAGGAGCACCCCGTCCTCGTGTGAAAGCGAGGAGAGACTAGTTGGATGCAAACCAGAGCAGGTGGTGCCAGGTCAAGAGGTTTCTCTGACAACATACTTCAATGTGGATCACTGCATGACGGAAACATACCGGCTCAAGTACCACAACCAGAGGCCTCTTGTCCTCTCTGCCACAATGCCACGGACTGTGGTGGTGACTGAGCACAGAGACGCGAGCCACACACTCCCCGCCGGCGCGTACTCTCAAGATGTGCCAAAAGCCAAGTCGGAAACAAGTAAGCCTCTCTGAGCACACGCGCAAATATCAATACCGACGTTTGACATCGGATTTAAGTTTGTCAGTGTCACAAATATTCTATTGTACTTCGAAATGTCTGCATCATTGTTGAAGACATTTCTGCTGTTTATTTTGCCGATAAAGGAAACTTATCATTTCACCGTTAACAGCAATAACACAATTTTATTGGGTTGAACACAATTGCAATATTTTGTTGTTTCCCTTTTGTGCTAAAATGTACAGGCAGGGTAAAACCCAATTTAAACAAGTTTTTTGTTTGTTTGTTTTCTTTGCAGGCCATAATAGCAATAAAGCCACTGCAAAATGGAACCCAGTAACAGCAAAAGGACTGGATGAACGAGGTTTCTTATGAGTGTTTCTTTGTGAGATTTCGTTTATGTGGATAGGCAGTGTGAAGAATACTAAATGCTAACTGAATGCCGCAGAGTTTACAGAAAGAAAATATGTTACGAGGCCTGATATTTATTTATGCAAGACTGTCATGCAAGTGAAGCCTATCTCTAAATGCCGTTGTGCAACGGATTGATGGATTGTTGATTACGACATATAATTTACTGTCTTCCACTGACCTGCAGTATCGCTCCCAGAGAAATCTGGATCGCTTGCAGTATGCACAAAGGTTTTTTGAGTCATTTATTTTGTCGAGTTTAAGATGCTTCCACTTGCGCAGTAGTTCTGCAGAAATGGTGCAAACATTAAGATATACCGATCTATTGCAGGTAAGGCCAGAGAGATGATGGTGAGCCACGGTTTAATTATGCCATGGTCTACAAGACGAAAAAACAGAGAGGCGTGGAGACAAATCTCAGTCAGCATGCTGACGTGACAGGGTATGTTGAAGCTGAAAATACGATGTCATTTTAAACAGTAACAGGTTTACAGCAGTTTAATTTTTTATCGAACATCTGTCATTTTGAAGGGGCTCTCCAACTCACATATTTCTACCAGCTATGCATATTTAGTGCTTTAGTTTGCCAAGGAACAAACATTGAAACATTTACATATATCCATAGAATAATTTGCTCTACTAAACGTTAGAATTTCTTGTTGCTTTTTTGCAACATTTATGTGTTAATGAAGGACTGGGGGGGGCTGCCCCCCGCTTGGCTGTAAAAATTGGTTGAGAAAGGGTTGCGTTAATTCATTAATTCTAGCTGTTTGGTTAATTTCCTGGGAAAATCATTATACATTATACTGGAAAATATGTATACACTTTTAAGAGAGAAATCAGAATGTGATTTTGCAAGCCTTTAGCGTCTAGCAATGTACAGATCCTATAATTTGTCAAATTAAATGCCAGGGCGGCCCCCCGTCCTTCAGCTTATTCAGCAGATCAATATAAAAACTACCTTTTGTTCAACCTTAGAGGGTTTTTATCAATTCGTATTTTTTCAGTCTTCTTTTTAATTGCTTTAGGTTACACATACATGCAGGTATTTTTTTTTTTACAATGCCAATACAGTTAATATATATATATATATATATCTGTTTATTGACCATACAACACAAAGATTATTCATTTTCATAAGATTGATGTTCTGAAACCTGCATGTGGCCTTTACAGAGTCTTACTAGCTGTGTGTACAGCCTAAGCATGAGCATGAAAATAGTCCAACCAACATAAATTCTATTGGATTTTATATAATTGTAATAAAATATATCCTTTGCATAGCAATTTGTACAGTCAATTTTGAAACTGAATGTTATTCTCTTCTCTTGCTCGTGCCAGGACACTTACTTTTGATTACGCACCCACTGTAAATACACACACGATGCCAACAATGTGCTGACATAGATGTACTATGCATCCACAAAAACACTTTCAGATCACTTTAAAATCAGATTTTTCAGTTTTTAAGGCTTTTTGCGCTGTACAATTGGCATTCCTTCGTGCACATGAGAGTGTTGTTCAAATACTGATATCAATTTTCTTTCGTGCTCACAAGATTGCCAAGGATTTTCCTAAATATTCTGCCACTTTATTGCATGTTGGCTTTTTTGTACTTTTTATGACAGTAATCTTTTTCCAGGTATTTCTCAACTCTTCTCACTACCCACATGTAGTCACTGAATTTACAGCGTTTATGTTGTGTTATTCCATCTGACGCCAAATGATGATCTTTGGGAACTTGTTATAATCACTCATACATTTGTAAGTTGAGCATCTACTTACCGTACATTCATTATGATTAATTTATAGAAAGCGTTTAAAAAAAAAGGAGGTATACAATGTCACTTAGTTCTTAAGTCAAAGACAATATGTGCAATGTTTTATTTTATCAACACCATTGAATTTTGTAAATGTGTATTTATTCTGAAGCGAATAATGAAAAGCTGGGAAAGTTGCGGAATCCTCAAAGAACCGTCTGATAGGTCGACTCGCTCTTTGGTGATAGGTGAACGTATCATGACCAGGTTTCCTCAGAAGTCTCATTCATGCACAAAACAAGGATGTGAAACACATGATTGTATTAAGAATCGAATATGCAATGCTAATGCTAATATTTCACGTAATAGAGACCAACCTTTTTGGAATCAGGGTTGTATAAATCATTCATTTTGGTCTTATTTTAAGATATTTATTGTACTTGATGGGGGCGGGGAGGGGGCGGGGTTCAAACAAGTCAAATTTTAATCAGATGACACTCTTTTATAACTGAGGTTTGCATCATTTATTTGTCTCCTGTTAAGTTTTTCTTTTTTTTTACACTCTGATCTTTGTGTCTTCGGTTTTATTGCCTTGAAAACTTCCCCGTTTGTGAGTCAAACCAGGCAATGAATGAAAAGAATGACGGATGTAAGACAAAACTATTAAATATGCAATGCTGTGTAAGTGTGCACGTTGCACTGTGCATAGGATGTTGGTGTGTGTGTGGGGGCGGGGCGTAGGGGGGTCAGAGAGCCAATGGGAGGTGTAAATATGCTGGGTTCACTATTACTAAAAGCCCTTTTAGTCTTGGAAGCTACAAACCACAGCAGCAAACTCAGTTCAGTCTGTGTTCAGGTGAATTTGACATGTTCGCTAAAATGAGAAACCCTATGCTATGATAGGTGGAAAATGCATTCATCCCACACCCTGAAACACCCTAGATTGATAGAGTTGTAATGTATAGGAACTATTTTTGTGCTAAACTGTAGTATTAGTCTAGCTATTCAATGTGCATGCTCACCCGTCGGTCTGTTTGTGTGTGAGCGTGCATAAAGAAGTTGGTAACATGCTTTCCTCTTGCCTCTTGAGCTGCAGCCTTCAGACACAGAGCGTAGCGTCTCAATTGGCATTTCATCAGTCCATTTATTTTGCCTTGTACCAAATGCATCAACCTTTTACACTGTACATAACAAACAGCCAACTCTCCACTGTTTTTCATCCGAACGGTTTCTGACCGACGTGCTCTGATGTCAGAACTGTATGCCTCTCTGAAACAAATTGTCATACCTCTGAGTGTGTTGTCGGTGCTTCGGTGAATGCATCATGATTATCTGAGGACAGAAAATGTGTCTACACTTTATATTTTTGTAGATGATATATAAATATATATAAATATATATTTATTTTTATTTATTGGTGAATAAACTTTCAATTATTGAATCACTATTAAAATAATGACTTTGTGTTGTGTATGTTTTTGTTCACACATCCTCACAGAAAAGGATCATTTTTGATGGAAAGGAGAAAATTTTAACCACAGATGACAGGCAGGTACAGAATGGCTTAATGAATGCAAGTATCAAAATCACATGCAGTTTAAAAGTGCTTCATCTCAAATGTTATGCTGGTCTGAGTGGTTGATGCTGTGCTCCGGTGATCTGTGCAGCCTAACTCCTCTTAAAAATCCTCTTTGCTTCCACACCCTCGTAGCTGTAGGACTGTTGGACAAACAACAACAACAACATGGTGTGTTAATAAATGGCTTCCTAAATCCTGCTTTTTCCAAACACGCTTCTCGACTTTCTCATTCTACCTGTACGAGTTCATCTGCTTGGAAGTATCTCGTTGTCGTCAGTTGCTTGTTATTGTCCTTTCTGAAGAAAATCCCCTTCATGGTGTCCCCCTCCAGTGTCCATGAGCCCTGTGGAGTGAAACGTGCAACAACCTCGTGATGTATAATTTTTGGGTAAATATTGAAAAAATAAAAAAATTCCTCCGCGAGCCGCAAGTTGGAAAATCTGCCTGGTAGTTCATGCATAATTCTGCTGACTAAGGTGAAAACTAGAAATTCAAACTCTTGCAGACAAATGAACGATTCCTTCCGCCCACTTATTGACTTATATTTTTGATGAATAGGTCTTTATCATGCGCGATGCAGTCTCTTGAGTCATTATGTAGTGAAATGCCCCCAGTAGAAGCTGCCTTTGCTTACCGACATCTCTGTCCCATCTGCTAGGCTGTAGTCAAAGGTGACTCCCAGGGTGAAGTCTAACTCCAGAGTGCGGAAGCTGCTGCTCTCCTTGATGTGAAACGCGTCTCCCTTCTGCTCAATAGTTATCTTGAGGTTGTCGTGGGATGCCAGCTTCCGCTTCACGATGTTTATCCCTGTCAACAGACGCATCGTGTGTGTTTAAGAGGAAGGTTCCAAGTCGTTTCATTGTTTGCAGAGGGTGTGTGTAGTATCAAATCCAAAAAAATAGATATCTCATCAGGATAGAACTAAGCTCCAGTATTGAGACCAGTGTTAAATCTTTATTAACTGTGACTTTCTGGTCAGAACGTTTTATTGTCATCTGATTATGCAGATAACAAAAGATCCTGGGATTTAATTGCCAGTGAATCAAATTCCACATTTTTGAGAAACATCACTCACAGGGTTTTCAGATTTGTAGAATTATTTTAACACTCACCCATTTTTATCATGAAGTTCTCATAGTTTTCGCTGCGGTCGACTTTCCAGGTTCCGTCGAAGGCCATGGCTGCTCTAGTCTAATGTGAGCTGGACTGCGGTGTGGAGTATCTCATACTCACAATCTTCCACTCCTTATAAACGAAACTCTTATCTCATTAACTCTCTAAATGCTGATGTGTCCGTTTAAAGCTCAGTTGAAAGCATTGGGCAGAGGCTCTGTCCAGAGCCACACCCATTACCAGGCAATGTTGTATGCGTTTTACTTTAGTAATCCCCGATTACAAAAGGTGTTTGTTCCACCCGAGCCAGCCCAGTGGTATTCTTTGCAGAGCTTAAATAAGTGAGAATGCAGCATCTATAAACACAATAAATCAGATGATGTCTATTTTGCTTGCGCCAACTGAAAAGAACTTTTCAAGCAAGTGTGAACTTTGCCTGTCTTTAACACAATTTTGCTAATCCTCTTATCACTCAGTCAAGACTTTACTGCAACAGATAAAATTGCTTAATTTGTCAGTTAATGCATTTCCAGTGATACGTTTGACCTCAGCCTGCATTGGTGATAAATGAGACCTTTGCTATCTGGAGTTAATATTGAACGAAACCATGTGTGCACAAGTTATTCTTAGTCACTGTGTGTTATTAAGATAAATTCAATTGACACAAAAGCCATTTGTACAGTTTGCTAAGCTCTATACTTTGCTAACAAGAGTTTGAAAAATGGCAAATACAAAAAAAGAGTTTTGCAGAAATGGGCACAGAGAAAAAGCAGTAAAAGGATTTCTTGTGTCTCCCGCCGGATTCTCACAAAGGGATTCGCTTTCATATCAGTTTCATCTTATCTTGCACCGTGTAGTAAGAGACCTTTGCCTGACTCGATGAATCTACCTCTTATCACAATAAAGCAGTGATGAAATTGACCGGTGACCTAATTTAGCGACTTTGAATCTTAATCATGTTATATTTTGATGCCTCTCCATTGCTGTAATAGCGGTCATATACAATTTTGGACATTTTAGACACTGTGAATGCTTCTTTGTACATGCATCGTAGATCAAACTGAGAAGCTGCAACGATTAAAGGTGAAGGCCTGGGCTGAAAATCGATGACAGGAAATGAACAGGTGAAATGGCTGCAAATGTGCAGAGAAGAAGAGGGGAAAAAAGCAAAGACTCATATGCACAAAAATGACGTTTCCTGGAACGGCTTCTTGCCGTTAAAAGTAAGTTAGTAAAATTAATTTCTATAGCACTTTTAACAGTTAAAAATCACAAAGTGCTTCACAACAAGACAAAACACACAGGTGAAGGTAAGACTTGATGTATGAAATAACATAATAATAATAATAATAATCATGATAGTGACGATAGGCATAAAACAATACCAAATAACAATAACAAATCGTGTTAAAAGCCTTTCTAAAAACATGTGTCTTAAGGTGTTTTTTGTTTTCACCTCTTAAAGTCAGCACTAAAATCTTAAAATGCATTCTAGCATTGACAGGCAGCCAAAGGAAAGCCGTGCTGCTGCATTCTGGACAGAGATGCAACAGTAGTTTTGTTAAAACCAGTTAAAAACAGCATTATATTACTCTAAACAAGATTATATAAAAAACATTCATGATCATTTCTAGATCCTGCTTTATAATCAAGGAGCGTAGATTTGAGATAGCAGTATTCCACAAGCTGCTTATTGCAACAATCCAGTGTCAATGATTTGTTGAAAATGATTTGTCTTGTGGGCTTGTCTGGGGAACCGAGATGTCACCTTATCAATCTATCTAGGCAATGATCAATGTCTCGTCAACTTTCAATCAGAGGAAATTGTTACCGAGCCATCCCTTGATAGCCGTAGAGCAATCAAATAATTTAGATAGCTTGTAAAGCTTGCTCTCTTTGAAGGAGTAAAGCTGTTATCAGAATAAAAGTGATTAGAAATTCTAACATTGTCCTTTAGCACGTTAATCAGTATTTTATGATCAAAATGCAGTCGTCAGATTTAATAACAGCTGTGTGCTGATACTAAAACTTTAACTGGAGACATATGTTGCTGCTATGTGTTTGTGATGTCATTGTTCACAAATAATATCATAATATTTTATAATTGCCCAGCTGTCTCATTCTTAAAATCAGATCGCAGTTGAACCACTGGCTGTTTGTTTAAGTATAAAGATTTTTGTTTTGTTGTTGACTTGATTTTGAGTGTTGATCACAACATTTGCAAAAAAATTAAATCCTAACTTATTATGAAAAGAGTTTCGACGTTTGAGACGTAAACTCTGAGCAAGCCCAGTTTAGTAAAAAATAATAATAAGAAGGTTGTGTCAGATGTTTACCATCCTGAGATTGGAGACCAGTGCGGTACACAAGAATGAAATCCTCTAACCAGCCAGTAGAGGGAGCTCTCACAATAAGAAATAGTTTTCAAAACAATTTTATTAATTATCATCAAACTGAGACATTTGCTAAAATAAAACAATCAGTTACAACAATCAAGCACAGAAATGAACTTTGCACAGCACGAGATGTGCCTGCTTGTTTCTCTAACGGACATTATGTGAGATTAAATAATAGTGACTTTGGACAAAAAAGAAGGGTAACTGATCAAACTGATCAAGAACATAGCTTGACTAATAGAGGCACAAACAATAGATTTATCTTATTCTAGCTTTTTTCACCGTATACAGTAGGCGATAAAATGTTCTGTCGTAATTACATTGTTGATTTTAAACCAGACTATTTAACTATACTTTAATAACAAGACTTAAAAAGAAGACTCCACGTGAAACAACAACAACAACATGGTTATATAAATCTCTCTAAATATATACAACAGCAATTATATTATCTAAAATGTATTTATGTAAATGATCTTGATGGTGTTACATGTTTAGTGTAAAAATCCCATATATTTAAAGAAAGTAAAGAATGGGCCCCAAAATCAGTAGTGCAGTGGCACAAACATGATGCCAATCCCTTGTATCATTTAATACATTTCAATACAATCATAAGTCAAATATTTCCCATTGGATATAAAATTTGTCATCATCAGCAGAGAAAATAAAACATGTTTCTCACGTTCAGTAAAATGAAATGAATTATTTTGGCCGGCAGAGAAATTCTCGGCATTTTGTTTTTTGGCACGTTTCAGGAGAAATATACAGTACATGACATAGTTAGCAGCTAAACACTTGTTCCAGCTATGTTAATTTTTTCCCTTCAAAAACATAGTTGGAAAATATTTATTATCAAAACTTTCAGTGATGTAATAACAACGTAACAATGTTGTGTCAAATATGTATCAAACGTGAAACCACTCCATGTTAGGTTTATGAAACTTTACTATAATATTTACTTTCATGTTTGTACTAAAAATAGAGTGAAGCAGAAAAATGGCACAGATTAAAATTCACGTTGCAGTAAAAGCATGAGTACTAATGGATAACAAATCATCTTTGATTCCACCTGTCTGTCTCATCTATGCCGTACATACGCAACAGACTCGTGTTTCATTGCTGAATATGAACTCTTAAGCTTTAACGGTGGCGGCCTCATTGTCAGCGGGCTTCCTGGACAGAAACCACACCTTCATGGGTTCCTTTTTCCCTTTCATGGTGATGGGGCCTCGGTATTCCAAATTAAACTGGGGGTCAGCATTCTCAGCGAACTGCAAACACCTAAAAACCAACAGAGATCACTTTTTATTCTACATCTAAAAAAAAAACCATCTAGAGGTTAAATATTCCAGAAAGTCTTTAATGGTGAATGCCGACGGCAACAAATTACAAGTATCTTTTAATGCCATTTAATGTTCCTTCAAACCCAAGCTATTCCTCTCCAGGCTGTGATCAAATCCAAACAATATGCTTCTGATCAAAAATAGAGAGGTGCTTCTACTTACCCGTAAGTATATTCTGAGACATTTATTTTTCCCTTTTCACCAGTAGTTTCCGTACGACTCGTGAGGTTGACCGTATTTCCAAAAAGGCAATATCTGGGCATTCTCTGACCAATCACCCCAGTTACCACTTCTCCAGTGTGGATCCCAATGGTAATCTAGAAAGGAGATAAAAACAAAGCAATACTCTTCATGAACACAAGTTAATGTTTGATTGAGAAAAAAAAAAAGCTTGTGTAAATGGTAAAACATGGGATAGTTATTTGTGCTCCACCGAAATAAATTATTTAGCCTAATGACGATGTTTTTTTGTGGATGGATATAAGTTTGCTAGAAATGCACCATGTGCAAAACAAATTCCAATTTATTCTTTTTTTTTTAAATCTTCAATCAACTAAGTTTTCTAAAAAAAAATGCCCTCAATAATCTACAGACAAAGATTTAACAAGAACCTGTCAGCACTTGAGTTCTTGCCGCCTTCGGAGTGTGAATGTGCTCTGAGTCCGGGACAAATGAGGATCTATTTTCAGGCACAGGATTGTGAGATGATTTGAGTGTGTTTCTGCTACTAGACTGGACTCCTCTTGAGCCATGACCAAAAAATAAACAGCCTTTTGTTAAAGTGACATCATTTTCCAAAGTTCAGCCTCAACAGTCATTGATACAATAACAATCTCAAACAGTCTGCTAAACAAAAGTCTGCTGTTTTTTATCAACTTTTTTTTTTACTGCTTATTACCTCACTGTGGAAAATGTCCTGGTACACGTATATGCATGTATAGAATTGCTTTCTACATGTATGGATTTCTGAAGTAGTATTGGAAAATGTACAAAATTAAATTAGAAAATTTCACTGTAATATTTTTGCAGTCAAAATTATATCAGTTAAAAAACATTTCACTGATAAAACTATAGGAAAAAAAAGTAAATGATAATTTACTTGATAAAGTAAAAATGATAAAGATAATTAAAATGAATTTTTTAACAATATGTCCCTTTTTTCAACTTTCTCTTCATCTTTGAAAGATGAATACTTTCACTCACTTAATTTATGAGAAGCTAAAATTTCTCTCACCACGATTCTCGTGTGTCGATGAACCTGACAAAAAATAAAATTGAACAGTAATATCGGATTATATCGCCCTAAAAGACGCTTCTGAAACCGAAGAATCTCAACGCACCTGTACCGGTTCATCATCCACCTTGACTTGTCCAGCGATCTCCAGCATATCGAGAGCGAGGTGGCAGATGGCGTTGGCGTGGTGCGTGCACGGCTCTGGCAAGCCACTAACCGTCATGTATTTATCACCCACGGTTTCCACCTGAATGAAGAGAAACATTTTGCCATTCAATATGAATTATATTAAACCTTATCCTACTGTGATGGCACTTTTAGTCCACGTACAATCATCTGTACACTCTGCGTTAAGGAGAACTCTTCTTAATGCACAGTGCTGATAAAAATAAACTGGAACACCCTGAAATAAACACTTAAAGTCTTACATCAGCTCAAAGACCTTCGGGGCCTCTTCGAGTCCTGCAAAAACCCCGGGACCACCAATCCATTCAACTAAGAAGAATAAATATTGCTTCTTTTGGTGACCCAGTGCCTGAAGCTGATCCCCTGGAAGTGCCGTGGTCTGTTTGACTTCTTAAAGTGCATTCTTGTCTGAAAGCCTGGAGTGTAAATCTTCTGCATGAGGCCTATAAAGAGGTGCAGCCCCTCAGCGAAACTACACTGTGTTTACAAGCTAGTGCTAGTCCTATGGTGAAAAACCCAATAGATAAAAAATACTGTACTCCCTTGCTGACTTGCATGTGAATAATTGCATTACATAATTCATCAAGAGAGTTGGTGTCTTTCACTTCTGTATTTTAGGACCATATGAATAAAACAAAGTTACTTTAGTTACTGATACCGTAATTACTGCACTAGTCCTTCTCGTTTAATTTCTTCACTCGTCCCTTTTTAATTACGTTCCCGAGAGAAATGTACACAAAGGCGTGTTGTAGTATCGTGGTGAAATTCTCGATTCCAACCTTGTATACATAAGGATTATTCCGGGAGTCTGTCAAGATGTCAAACCGCGTGTATACATCGTTGAGCAGGTTGACTATCTTTATGGCGCCCTCGGCCGAGGCGTGCTTGCTGCAGAAGGCATTGAATCCCACGATGCCACTGAAGAGGATGGACACATTGTCGTAGCGCTTTGCCGGGACGGGCCGCTTGTGTCGCAGCTCGTTGGCCACAGATGGCGGCAGAACAGAATAGAGCAATCTAGAAGGGGGGGGGGGGAAGAGGGCATTTTGAACAAATGCATGTGTGCATATACTCAAGCATCAGAGCTCTGGGCTCGTGCTCCCAGACCAGCGTCGATCCTTTGGATCTGCGTTTTTCCTTGATAAGCCGCCATCCTTTTAAGTCGTTTTGCAATGTAAGCTTCCCTCAGATGGGAGGCTGGTGTTTCTATGGTAACCGGTTAGATCATGGCTGCCTGTTAAAAGCAAAATACTTTGCATGATGCATCGTAATTTGAGGAATCATGATACGTACGGAAGATAATGCTTCACCAGGCGAGCATCAATGCAGGCCAGTGCAGCATAAGGAGTGTTTTCCATGTTTGAACAGCAGCACAAACTACATTATCGTCTGTTTTTTGTGTTGAGAAAACAGCGTTGGAAGGCTCTTAAAGGGTAACGGCAGTGCTGCAGCAGTTCTCTTAATATTTAGAGAGGAGACATGAATTCTAATCAACGTCCAGAGCTTAATGCACGCTGAGGGTGGAGCGATGGTGAGAATAATAATGTCGTGATCCACCGGCAGAATGGAAATCTTGTCCTCTGAGAACACAGAGCGGCTGCAGAACTCTTAATAAAGGCCACGCTCCACCTCTGTGCTCTTCCCCAGCTTTCAAACACACTGCTGTGGCAAATTACTATGATAGGCTCTCTCTGAAAGAGGTGAAAACGCTTCTCTTCACCATAACAGGGGCTGAAGATAGATAGATAGATAGATAGATAGATAGATAGATAGATAGATAGATAGGTAGGCTGGTCGCACTGAAGTTGGATTAAAAGTAAACATAATTCCTGATTACAGGATGCATCAACATTCCTCTACTCTTATTATCACAGGAATATTTAACGTTTCTAACTGGGGAAGTTGTTTTTTGTTTTTGTTTTTTATTAACTGTTGTCCAACCTGTCTGTCTTTTTCTTCTCATCCTCCAAGGCCCGCAGTGTGTGCTGCAGACGATCTGTCAAGATTTCCAGCTCTTGAGTCAGCTTGTACTCCTCGCGAAACTGCTCCCCCAGCAGCACCAGGTCTCGCGTGGCGTCGTGCAGCGGGATGTCGCTCAGGTACAGCCCCCTTCGTGTGAGATCATCAAGGTTCATAACACTGGAAACACAAAGGGGGGGGGTTACCTGGGCTTGCTCACATCACTAGCATTAAATCACACATTATGCCATTGTGGTTTTAAGAGACCATAAAGTATATGTCATGTCTGAGTCACCTCCAGCTTGTCAGACACTGTGTCATAAGAGCGAACGAGTATCCATCTCTATCAATGCCATAAAACAACCTCTGTAAAGTGTGTTTAATCAATACAAGAGCGACTGGATCCTGACCCGGCATCCAATATTGCATATTGTTTATTGATTAGCAGCGGTTATGTAAGGGCCAAAGAGGAGAATGAGGTCAAAGGAAGAGTCAATGTTAATTAGCAGCTCACAGTCCACCCCATCCCTTCCACAGTTACACTGTAAATCTGTGGTTGTGTATTTTGTAGTTGTGTGTTTCAAATAGATTTGCTGATTAAATCATCCAAAAGCACTATTTTACAATAAAGTAAAATGAATGTAGTCATTCCAGGACTCTCATCTCAGCCAGAAATCGGTGCGTTCACAGTCACTGGGAAAAAGAGAATCTGTGCTTGTATTTATTTCATGTGTGCTTCAATCACCTGGGTGAGCAAAGAAAAAGGATGTTCTCTGCCTCTGGCAAGTAAATCATCTGTCCTTTCAGTCTGAGGCAGCTGATCTCCACCCCCGTCAGCTCATCCTCGTTCTCTACAGTCTCCACATTGAGAAGACCCTCCTGCCGGGATGAAATCACATGTGTGAGTATTCCTTATGCGTTCTTCTGTGGTCCACGTTCCATTCTACGTTCTATCGCCTTAGTATAGTTAGTATTATACAAATAAAGCTGTTTTCTGTTCTTGGTGTATTTATTTCACTCATTCATGTATTTTTATTTTATTTTAAAGTTTTACTTTCTCACTCTACTATCTATCTAAAGCCCATTTTTACCTTTTGACATTCAGGCCCAGGTATAAACTGCATTGGTTTATTTACATATTCTGTGGTCTCTACTTTTAAAAACATTGCATCCTTACCAACAGCGCTGATGAAACCCACAGAGTCGAATGCTATGCAGCCACTAAAAATATCAGAGAGCCCCATGAATGTGAAAGAGGCAATACACATCATTCCGTCATGTGCAATCAAATCCCAATTTAATTTAGAATTGAGTGTGTTTTACTTTTCTCAGATGCACGCTGCTATACAAAGCAATATTGATGTGATTAGCTAAGAACACAGTGGAAAACTAAATTACATGCTGTGTCTACCTTGCTTCGTAGAACGAATACGGTGTTGATGTGGGAGAGGATGCCGTGAAAACTGAAGTCGATGTGAGGTCGGATCAAAGAGAAGACTGAGGGGAGGATACAGGATCCAGGCTGCAGCTGGAGAATGGAATAAGAGAAGCACATTTCAGGAACATGGCGTGAAAAATGAGTGGTTTTCGATACAATTAATCAATGCTACATCCTGGAACTACAATAAAATTCCTACAAAACATAATTTTTTTTAAATGCTGACTTCGATCGACAAGATTTTCCATTCATTTGGTGTTTAAAATCCACACCTGAGGCAGGACTCGATAAATGGCATTCCCACACTGCGTGAGCATCAGGTCTCTGTCAAACATGATGTGGAACGGGAATGCCTTGCAAAACGTGTACGGGCTGATGCGAGTCTCCTGCGTCCCATTCTCCTCAAAGCCATCCAGGTCCTCATAGAGCGCCTCTTCCTCCGATTCCTTCTCCTCAATCAGAAACTTGATGTGATCGCACTCCTTATTTTTGGGTTGGATCATCTGCGTTGGATTGAACGTTAAATAATCAAACAAATAATAATGTTATTGCTGCACAGATAAAATAGTTGTCATGTGTATTGTAAAAGGGAGGGTCTTTCTTTCGCTAGCTTCGGGACAGATGCATCGGCCGGCCAGATTAAAGCACTTAATGCATCTCAAATTCACTTTGTTCCTCCAAAACCCACAGTAACTCAAAATGACTTGCAGTTGCTTTGATTAAATATGTCACCCACACAGGATCAAATGAGAATAATATCCAACAAGAAACATCACTGACCTGGAGTTTATTATTATGGAATTAGCACAGGATTAAATTGCATTATTCTGTGGATTTATGGGCAGAAGGCATGCTGACGCCTATCTGCTGTCTCTGCACTCGGTTGCCACAGCAACAGTGGGCTAATACTTCCAGAAATTGCGCATCACATTGAGAGCGTCATTTTCTGTTCCTCCTTTAGACAGAGAATCGTTGAAAAATGGTGTCCTGTCTTTGCAATGTGATGAGGTGCGGGAGAAAATAATACTTGCTTCTGCAACAGAGCGGTGATTTCAGCCAAATGCAACTATTAAAAGTCCTGGTCAAAATTGACATAGAAATAAAAACGTCACTGGCAGTTTACGAGACTGAATCACTCAGTGGTTGTTTGTACTTGTCGCACGATAATGAGCAATAAAGATTCTACAAACGCATGTTTCTTCAAGTTGAATTAGCTAATAGATGTTGCAGTCAAATCCGTCCACAGTTTAATAGCTAAATTAAAGTTCAAATAAAATAGTGGAAAAAGGATCTCCTTGAAAGACTCCCAAGCTGGAGGCTTAAAAACGTAGTTCTAAAAATATCCTCTGACTCACAGACATTAGCCAAAAAGGCACTGCTAAACTTGTCAGACCGTTCGTGTAAACTGTGTCCCGCGCTCAAATTAAAACCAACAAAAACATAAAAGAAATATGGAAAAAATTTGATTTATTTCATTATAGAGGAGAAAAAGCTTGAATGTGGTATATAATAAACTAAGAGAGGGGAAGGTCTAATTTCATCTTTCATCGTTAGTGGCGGAGTGAGGTGGAGATTCGGGGGGGGGGGTGAAAACAGACCTTCATCTCTATCTCTGTGCCGTGGATTTGTTGGGCGACTGTTTTAATGATGCCAATCACAATGTCTTGCAAGCCTTCTCGCTCTGAGTAGTAGTGAAGAATCAGATTGTTTCCCTTTTCTGCATCCGTGCAACGGAACGAGGGAGCCCTCATCCCGGGGTAGATGGTACCCAGGTGGTCATGGAGCGCATCCAAATTCTGAAAATGTAGATGACAAGATTAAATATGCAACGTTCAGTCAGAGCACTGCTGTATGAATCCTGGCTGAGGTATAATGAGGTAGATAGGCAATGAGGTACATTATGCATGAGACGAAAAACCCCTTTTCAAACTGAAGCAGCAGAGGCTGAGATATTTTTTATTTTTACCTCCACAGAGGATGTTATGTTGTTTGTTAGCAAAATCACAGAAAAAACTGCTGGATGGATCTTGATATAACTTAGAGCCCATTAGATTTTGAGATACAAAACAAATCTGGATTTTTCCCATTTATTTATAATCTTGTAAAATATGCATTCAATTCACTCACCGAAAATCAATTCACACAGATTTTTCATGTTTGGTGTATAAAGATACCGAGAACAATTAAGAACCTGATGATCCAGATCACCATGTGGATGATATTAATCTCATTAGGGGAATGAGTGCTTTTAGAGTTTAAGCAAGTTTCTCATGATGCAATGCAATGGCTTTTCTTTAGCACTTCCTGCTCAGTATTTGAACATCTGCAACTCTAGTATTTAAGGTTTTCTGTGCAAGAATAAAACTGTCAATGAGAGGCGATCCTGATCCCAAGGCTGCTCTACAGCACGAAAACTACAAGACATTCATGCGCTGAATATTGCAGCTTGTAATACGCTTAACCTGTAAAATCAGTGGAGTTACACATCTGAATAATGCACTGTGGAAAATAATTTGAGAATTTGAGAACCTACCTGCAGGAACTCGCGAACATTTGATCCCAACACGCGCAGGATGGTGTCATATCCGGACTCTTGGCAAAATTCAAAGAACATCTTCCCAAACAACTGCAAGATGTCTCCTGCATCGACCTCTGAAATACATAAGGAACCACATCGTTATCTCCACCGCAGAGTGCTGCTTCTATATCAATCACCGCAGAATAACTCAAAGAATAAAACTTACTGAGAACTTTACTCGCAGCTGCAACAAGATCGTACGTTTTGGCATCTTCATATATGATTCTAACCAGGAACTGACCCTCGATATCAAGCTGAGCCTCCCTCCTGAAAAAAAAAGGATCAAGTCCTCACTGATGAACGACGAAATGCAAAAGACACAGCAACACACGTGTCCTGGTAACCAATCCTTTTACCTTCTTGTAAAGTCTTTTCGATCTGATTTCTGATAACATGGTTAATTAAAAAGTTCAAAATTAAAACTTAATGATGTTCTGATTAGCACTGTTTAAGTTCGAAAACAGAAAAGATTTACGGCCCTGGGCTGAATCATCTATTTTATCAAACAGCTGAAATAACATGCCAAGGCTCAAAAGCCTCAGTAAAGAAAATAAGATCTTATTATAGTTTGAATGCAGTCCAAGCGTGATAAATAAAACAATAATTTACAGTGAGCTACATTTGCATGGAAATAAAAAAATAAAAATATTTCTAGGGCTCTACTCTCTTGCTAGCTCTAACTTTGAGAACATTTACACGAGGCAGCTGCTGCTGTTTTGGTACGTTTTTTGGAGCAGGGTCATGTCTAGGGCAGACTTTGATCCAGATGTTTAAAAATAAAATTGAAAATATGTCAGTCAATATGATAAATTAGGTCATTATGAAGAACTGCATGGAGAATAGTTCCACTAAGCATCACTAAAATGTTATGCAGATAATAAATAATACATCGCTTATAACAATCCCAACATTTACAGGGACCATTTGTTCCACAGGGACCATTTTCACTTTGAAAACTTCACAGTGGGTTATTATTTAATAATAAGGTATCCGAATACTTCTTCTTTCACCGAGCCAATGTCTCCACCTACAGTTTTAGAGTTTTATACTCCGGGACAGAGTTTCAAATGTGCTATTTTGATTTAACAGTGTTAGTGGGAGCATTTTTAAATGCTGATCGTTAGATTTCAGTCAAAGCAAAGCGTTATCTGCGGTGGAAACACTGATCATGACTGCGGTTTGTCCTGCAGCGCTTGTCTTGTGTCCCTTCTCGGTACAGAAAGGGCCGAGGACGGAACACATGATCCAGACTCACTTGATGTCTTCCCACACTTCCGGGCCGTAATTCCTTAAAACCAGGAGCTCCAAGGCGTGATTCACAAATCCATACTGTAAATGTATGGAAAAAAAACACACAAGCTGCGTCAATAATAATTCGGACAAATAGATTCGTTCAAATATACCTGTTGCCTCGCTATATATATATTTGCAATATGTTTTCACATAGATATAACACGCACAATCTTTAAAATAGGTGCGCGTTCATAGATTGTTCACCTGTTCCTATAATACACGTTAACAGCGCTGCACAGCGGTGTCCGCTCGGGGAAATGTCAAACGCAAAACACGCGATGTCGCGCGATAAAACACGCGATTTATCAGCAGTAAACACAAGAGACGCGTTTCATTTACATACCATGATCCCGACTCCTCTTCTTTAACCTCGTTTTCGTGCAACAATCGTTGAATCTCACGCGTTTGTTTATCGTTCGATGCCCCGCTCCGAACACTCGTCCCCGTTATCCCCTCAGCGTGACTGGCAGCTGAACGGGCCAATAGCAGACAGGAGAGAATCTTACGTAAGCGGCTTCTGGCCAATGAGAAGCGAGCTACATTCCGAGAGACGCTCGTCGACCTGAAAATGACTCTTTTCTTTTCTATTCTTTTCTCTATCTTTTCTTTTTTAAATAAGTTTTGTATCCATCCATCATCCATCCATCTATCTATCTTCTGTAATATGTTGCAGGGTCACCTTGTCTTTCCCAGGTGACTTTCAAGAGGTGGAGTGCAATTAGATTGCATTTAAAATATAAAGTCTATCATTTTATTTTTAGAAAACAGACATTATATAAACAACATTATAGCTCATAATTTTCTTCCTGAAAAGAATAGTAATATGTTTGTATTTCCTTTTTATTTTTATTAAGTTGCTATTTGGTCTGAAAGCTGAAGCCCACAATGGAACAAAACAATTTCAGCATCTTTATAAGTTACTGCATATATAGAGCAGGCTATACTCTATACTATGAGTATGACAGTGTCAAAAGCACAAATAATATAGAATCTAAAAGTTTTCATCCAAATTTCCAAAGTAGAAAATATAGCTGAGTCAGATAACTGAATATAGAAGATGCAATGTGTAATACATTTCCGCTGAAAAGTAGTAAAGTAGAAGTGTAAATTCCATTAAAATGAAAGTAATAATAATATCTGACATTGCATAATTGTACTTATATATCTTTCACTGTATCTATAAATAGAATAAAATAACACAGCTAATAACAAATAGTTAAATATGAATTGTAGTCAATAACATAAGTCTCTTGGTACCAATATTTATTGTGCTTTGAATACATTGCAGTAATGACTACAACAAATTATTAATTAGTGAAAGGAAAACATTCATTGTATTCTTTTTGTGCCTTATTCCTGCTATTTTCAAAAAAAAAGTGCAATGAAAGAAGAAGTATAAACACATGTATGTGGTTGAAACAAGTACAAATTGTTGTATTACTTACATAGTATAAGAATAATGCAATCGTTTAATGCATATGTCCATTAAATGGAAGTCTAAGTTACATATTATTACAGTACAAATATATATTGAGTTGGGACACTGGAAAAAACTAGTGAATTTTTGATTGAATTTTTGATTGAATTCCTATTGAACACATTTAAGGAAATTAAGGTCCATATTGCTAAAGTTTGTTTGAAAGGAAGCGACTATTTCTCTTCACTACAATTGTACAAATGGGCAATACAGAAACAAGACTAATGTCTGCTATTGCTATAATAAAGCAGCGTTGAACATTTCACCGCTTTGTAAATGATCCACATATAATAATTCAAACTAAAAGGTACAAGGTATAAACACTGCGTTCTCTGGAAATGTATCTCTTTGACCACAGCTAACTTTTTTTTGGGCTCTGCAGTAGACCGATTTCATTTCAGACTGAGTTTTTGTGAAGTTTTCATAGAGGCCTCCAAAAAGTAACAAACACCAGGGATGTCCTCTGGGAAGTTGGCCGGAAGATCATGTCTGCTCCTGGGAATAAAGGCAAACTCTGGACGATCCTTCAGCAATCTGGGAGGAACAGCACACAAATAAAGCATGAATCTAAAAACATTATGGCACATTATTTGACATGAGAGGAAACACAGAGCTCCTCTAAAAGTTGTTTCCTGTTGAGAGCACTTACCATTGCAGCATCGCTTCATTATAATCTGACACTTACAGTACTTTATCTGCTGTTTATAGGTCAAACAAAATGTTCTTTTTAACAATTATTTGACATCTGCACTGCAGTGTTACTTCACCTGTAGGTTGTTGGGCTGATGTTGGTTTTTCTCGGATGGCTGCCTGATTCAAATTTGTTGGCCAATGTCACATTGTTCCCGAAAAGGCAGTAGCGTGGCATCCTCACCCCAACTACACCAGCCAGCACCGAGCCAGTATGGAGGCCTATACGCATCTGGGGAATACATATGTCATTTAAAATGAGTCAGGTTTCTGCCTTCCTTCATTTAATAGTCATTGGATTGAATGAAGGGTGCCCATTCATTAGAAAATCAAGCTCAAATGTAATAATTAGTATTAAGAAGAAGTTAATTTCCAGACCACGTACTGTGAGTTCCTTTTTTTTTTTTTGGAGTCCTTGGCACACAGCTTTACTTGGAACACATTGTAAGTATCAGTCTGGATAGTTATCTGATTGTAGCAGGACGATAATCTGCTGCTATGACTGTTCCTCGTAAAAATGTGCAGTGGGACATGAACTTTCTAATGGTTCTCATGTCATCAAATTCTGATTAAAAAGTTACAAATTCAATAATAAAGCAAGCCTTCACATAATCCCTCTTAATCATAGCCCTCTTGTTGTAAATAGTTGACAGCACAAGCAGCTCAAAATGGTTTAACAAACACACAATTCCATCTTTAAGACTACCTGTATCAGTTGCATGTACTGAGATACCTCTGAATGAAATGTAATTATTATAATCAAAGTACAAAATGGACAGAGTAGAGGAACCAAAAGAAAAGCATGAGCAAGACAAACAGCTACACAGGTATCGTGGGAAAAAAATAGATACATAAAATACAATAAAGTAAATCCTTTACACCTTTGTGATAGCAAAGAAAAGTTAAAGTTAGGATCATTTCTTTTCAAATTTTCATATTTAGATGAAACTGAAAAAGTAGTGTCACATGAAAACTGGTAAGCAGTATTACAAATGACATCATCACAGTGAATAATGAGCATAAGAATAAGCGATGCTTAAGCCTCACCTGTATTTGTTCTCCAGTTGGTGTCATAACATCGTCTGACAGCTCCATCATCTTTAATGCCATGAGGGCAATTTGGACAGCGTGAGTTTCACTCTCCTTGTGAAGGCCTCCTGCTACGCAATACGCATCACCAATGGTCTCCACCTGAATACAAGAACACAATAATAATAATAATAATAAAATTGCATCTAATATGACAGCTGAGAGCGATATCCCAAAGACATGGAGAATCCACCAAGTGTTTATTGTGAAAGACCCTCGAGCAAAATGACACATGTAAAGTGGGATATGCATGTAAAATGCAAAAGAGACTTGCTCTTCAGCATGCACTAGAACACAAAAGGCAGCAAACTGACGAGTCATAAAACATGCAATTTAATAGTACTTGTCCCTTGTTATATGCCCTTCTTCGACGTGTAAATCTGAACTGGAGAGCACACGATAAGGCAGAGACAGGATGAAACTATTTTTAGGTGGAGTGGAAACAGGGTCCTGAAGACTTCCTAGCATTTTACGGGATATTTGTCAAACATGCCGGCCTCTCTGTTATGCTTCCGTGACACTTTGATTACAATTTCCAACCGCCCTGCAGATTAGCAGCCTCTGGCAGACACTGCTGTTCCAGGTTGCGCTGGTGTATTGGTCTGCCTCTTAAATTTTTTTGTGTTATTTTTTATTTTTTAAATGTTACATGCTATCATGTAATCATCATGCAATGTATTTACATTTTACAATCGAAAACTTGCAGGGAAGAACTATCTTTGTAATAAAATAAATATAACCAAATGTTAATTTGAACAAACACATTCAGAAAACTAAAACTTTAATCTTTTTTTTACAAGGTCAAATTATACATTTACTGCATAGTTAAATGCCTTAAGTTCCTGTTATTTTCTCTTAAAACATGCATGCAGCATCATCAAAAAAAAAAAAAATCACCATCATCCTCTCTTGTTCCAGCAGCCTACCTTATAAACATCAAGCTCTCCACAGTGGTGGTCAAACCTGGTGTACAACTCATTGAGCATGGTGATCACTTGCATCGGGGTACAGCGTGAGCAAACAGCCGTGAAGCCCACGATATCAGAGAAGAGCATTGTCACTTGCTCAAACTTCTTGGCCTGGACGGTTTGACCCTGCCAAAGCTGCTGTGCAACCGTGCCGGGGAAGATGGAGAAGAGGAGGTCCACCGTCTTCTTCTTCTCCTCCTCCAGCGCTCGGTGAGCATGCTCCAGGGCTGACTTGGCCTTCCCCAGCCGCTTCTTCAAACCGTCCTGAGCTTTGGCCTGCTCACCTACCAGCACCACGTCGCGCAGTGCATTATGAATCGGGATGTCTGACAGGTAGAGGCCACGGCCTGTAAGCTCCTCCAGCTTGTCCACGCACGGTGAGCCCAAGAACAAGACGGCATTGGACTCAGAGACGTAGATCATCTGGCCTTTGAGGTCCATGAGCTTAAATGCAGAAGGAGAAAAATGAAGAAATCTGCAGTGGACATAGAATGAAAAAGTCTTAACAGTCTGTCTTTGCGGCTTAAAAAAAAAACTTTATTTATGTTGGATACAAGATAAAGTTATTATTTCATTTAAAGTGCAAACTGGGGTGCTTATTTCAAAGCAGATGTTTGCAGCTGTCTGCCAGCCGCAAAAGTAAACAAAGACAGGAGGTTTATTTGCGTAACCCAATTACATTTTTACAAGGCAGAGTTAAAATAACTCAAAAATGCATTAAGATGAAAGTTTGCACTGAGATTTGTGGTTCCCAGAGGATGAAACATATCGACCTTTTCTTAAGCGTCACCACGAGACTGGCCGTGGTTAAACTTATCTCATTAGGTTTAACTACAGTCAAATCCTGACAGATTTATGTGGAAACACCTTCCAAAAATCAATGACATCTCCATCTGTCTCAACTGCGTCCGATGCTAATGCAGAAATATTAACTTGACAAAACCAAAGCTCAGATTGTTAACGTGGCAAACGTTACACCTTGTAAACAGAAATATAAGTGGGAGCGTCTCAGTCTTTCAGTCCATCTTTGAGCCTGAATACTTTTTTTTTTGTCTTGCTATGATGGCTGATTGTAGTGCACCCTCGCATGAATAGCAAGAGGACGGCTTAGCCCTTGATGGGTGAAATGGTTTGACGTTTGCTTCCGATCTCTGTTGGGGGGCATTGTGTGTATCTCTTCCTCAGGACAAATGCACCCAAGTCAGCTGCTGACAGGCTTTACTGCTTATGAACAGCTGATTTTTTTTTTTCCTTTCTATATCCAACTTTATTTTATAGCGAGACATGACAAAGATGCTTTCTGCCTTGGCAGCCACTTTTCTTTTTCTTTTTTTTTTTTTACGTTATATCACTCTAATTTTTCCAACATACCTGCCCTGTGTTATCTGTGGTGGAGACTCCATGCTTGATCCGAATGATAAACTGTGTGTTCAGCATGGTCAGAATACCCTGGAAGGTGCATATGATCTGGGGAGACACAATCAAAAAGAGCTCCTGGAAATTAGCACACCGTCTCAGTCCATCCTTCCTTGTCAATCTCTTCCTCAGCCCATGTCCAATTTGTACCAGAGCCAAGTCTTGGTCCAGTATCAGATGGAAAGGGAAGATGGTAGAGAAAAGAGAAGTGGGAAGGGTCCCCGCCGAGTTAGCCCGCAGCGGACTTGGGCTCAGATTTTTAGCATCTCTTTCTACAACTGTGTACAGAAGACTGGGCTGCGGGCTGGACTGCAAGACGCAGTCTGTAGCACTGGGAGGGTCCATCAGCACATCCACAGTCGTGTGATACAGCAGGCGGGCTGCAGCTTTGATGACTCCAGAGAAGAAGAACTCAGTGGTCGGATGGGGATTGAAGAAATGGACAGTGAGCAGACCCAGATCTTTGTCTAAGCACAGCACCGAAGGTTCGTTTACACAATCTTCTCTGTCTGGATTGGGCGGCGTGCTGCTCTGTTTCAACAAGACATTGAAACTGTTGAGGAAGTCATGGAGCGCTCCCCCCACCACCTTCAAAATGTGTCCGTCCTCCTCATAACACATGTTGAAGAGCTCCTCTCCAAGAGCTACCTTCAGATCCTCCATTTGGATTGCTGTCAGAGACATGAAAGGAAAAAATGTGAAAATAGAACCATGTAGGATTTAAAAAATACAAATACATAAAATGATGCATAGTTAGAATTTTGAGCTTCAGGTGTGGCATTACCTGTTCTAGTCGAGTAAACGTTCATCATTTCTACTAAACGTTCTAGTTCATCACTGCAGCTCTGATAGTCCATGCAGCAAACCATTGGGCTGGAAAGATGACAAATGTCAAAGTCAGACACAAAAATCCTGTAAGAACATCAGAAAATCCCTGCAGGTCACAGAATAACATACAGAACATGATCAAATAAAAATATTATTCAACCCCTTTGGTGAGACAAAGATAATCTCAAAATTATTTTGGATCAGTCTGCTGAGAGGAACAACACAGAGATTGAAGTGCTAAAACGAAGCCGAGGCTCTGACTGAGGCTGTGACATCCTCAACATCATCGAAGGCTGGAGGGGGGTGCATGCTGCGATCGCAGCGATGGTAAAGGCCTGAAACGTGCAGCATGCAGCTGTAACAGTACTTGCAGATGTCTAACTGGGTTAGTGTGGTTGTTGTACTGATGTCCTATTTGTGACAGCTGTACAAAGACACACGTGTTACCTTTCAGCATCCCTGTGGCCATCTGATCGTCTCATCATTCTCCGGAGGGCTGTGTGCAGCCTTTGGAACTGTATGACAAAGTGTTTGAGGCGAGTTAAAGGTCATCGTCTGGCAAATAAGCAGGAATGCTCATAAAATCATATAAGCGGGGAGGGGGGGGGGGGGGGGGGTGAATGTGCATTAATTGGGGATAATATTAAAAATAAAATAAAATATTCCACTCACATCGGGGCATGCCAATTTTCGGATGCTGTCTCCGAGTGAATGCAGGTTAACTCTGGCTCTGCTCGTCTTCGGATGAGGCATGTGTTCGCGCTCACCTGTTTTTCCGTGCACATCCTGAGAAATAGGCGACAAATCCGCGGCGCCAGCCGAGCGCGTCTCAAAGTCCGCGACCTCGTTCCGTTTGGCGCTGCTGGAGAACGGACAGTCGCCTGGTATCTTCAGTTCTTTCAGCTTCGCGCAAAACATTTTTTTTTCTTCCCCTGCTGCGATGTTCTCTTTTATCTAATTTCGGAGGGAGACAGTCCCGGTCGAGGAGCCGCGGTCTCTGGGAGAAATTCCATCATCTCGGGGGGGTGTTCATCATCCAGGATGCCTTCAGCCTTCCTCCTCGCGACGCACTCGCTGATTCAAATGATCAGCACCAAAGCCAGAGAGAACCTCATTCAATATTAATTGAAAACTGCACGCTCAAATGATGGCAGGGAACTATCACTGCCAGAAGCCAATGAGAAACTGGATGAAAAAAGAGCAGTTGGCCAATCCATGCGTCAGGGAGGACGTTTAGCTGAACAACCTATCAGCAAGGAGAAATTATTTCCAGGCGACTCCTTGCATGCAACGCACTTGTTTTTATTTAGATCAGCCTTTGGACTGGGTCCCATATTATTATCAGAATTATAGGAGAAGGTCTTTCCATCCTGTGGCACTAAATACTTCATTATAAACGTTTTTATTTATATTATATTTCATATGACATAATCTTATTATGTCTCTGTTTTGTTAGTGGAGCACTGTTGTAAATAAAATATCCCTCTGGGATTAATAAAAATATTCTGATTCTGATAAATGACGATATTTATTATTTTAATGACCAGTGATTGAAAAATCAAACTATTAAACACAAATTGAATTATCAGAAAGATGAATTCACTTTGCATGATATCGGCAATGTATTTAAGAACTGCTGTATCTTTCAATGTTGAAAAAAAAAAAGCGATCCAGAACATGCATATACGTTCCCAGAGCTGCCACAGAATTCAATCAGCGCTCCCTTGGCCCAGAGTCTACCCTTACACACAATCTAATCTAAATCTGTTTAGAACCATTGATTTATTTTGCAGATAATCAAAAGGACACACATGGGCAAATCCAATTCCGAGAGATTAAAATATATATTTGATGCAGGCAGTGCAGTAACTGAGAGGAGTACAGACATGCCAATGCACCGATATGTAACTGAGATCATGCACATTCAGAGTAATTACAAATGGATTTCATTTACTGTATTGGAAAAAGATAATAAGTTATATATCTAGTAAAAAATTACAAATCTGGATCCCTCATTATGGAAAACTGTTATCTGTTGGTAAGTCTAACTACTGACATAAACACATGATTCCAAATGCTATAGGAGTTGGATTTTCAAGGTCAATCAATAACATAGTATTATGTAACTTAATTGGCATGAGGAAAAGCTGAGTAAAGCAACATCCGCAGCTCAACATGAGCAAATGTGTGCCATGCCCTGGATATAATTATTGACAATCTCCTCACAGAGGTTCAAAATAGAGTGCACATATTGTGCACACTCACAATCTTTCCCATTTTCTCATTCTGAAACCCAATTGCTGATGGAAATTGTAGAGGGCTTTGGCATGAGAACACTATTTTGTTACAGGCTGCAGTGACAATTGTGTTTTATAGCCATGTTATCCAGTGATTTCCTTTCATCTTACGCAAAAAAACGTCAAATATATTTTGAAAATTCAGTTCTTTCTTTTTTCCCCTCACTTTTTTTCAAAATTATATTGAATATCGGACGTTGCATTTAAAACGAAAAATCAAATAACCTGTCGTTTTCCGTTTTTTAGTATTTGTGTCGTAAAACAAAAATAGTTTCACTGTATATAATATAGGGACAGTACACACAGATCGTTCGCTTTAACCTTTTAAATTACGAGTTTGTGTGAAGGCAGCATGCGTGGGCGGGGCTTGTATGAGCCAATAGAAAGATCAGCCAGAGACACGTTTAATAGATGCGACAACAGACATGTCAGCCTGCAGTACCTAAACAGCGCGCTGATTTAATACAACCCAACGTAGTGTAACGATGGTAAGTTGACTGATTTAAAAATTAAGTAATAAAACGTTAAAGTCTTCCTCTGTTCAGCTTCATATTACAGCTTTAATGCTCGCTTTTTTTTTTCCAGATTAGTAGCAAGCTTCCGATTAGCATTGACTCTTTAGCTCCTCGCCGGAAGCCAAAACCACAAAATTGATCGTTAACCGTATAAACTGTGTCGAGCTACGTCCCTGCTTTGTTTCAGGTTCTTGGTGATTCGCAATCCTCTGGTCCAGAAACCATACTTCGCGTCAGAGGCCCGCTGGAGTTCAAATGTCTGCTTGACAGAACAGATGGTGCGTTCAAGTCGGTAACCAGAAGATCAGATAAAAGCCTCCAAAACTTTTTTTCTTTACTTCAAGACTGAATAATGTTATTATAATAGTAATATTACCACTAAGATTCTCATTGATATCAAAGTTGCATCAGAAATAGTAATGGGAAAGGACTCGTGTCTGTTTCTCTGTCTTTATCCAGCACTGCTGATGCGGAAAGAAATCTCAAGAACATTTGAGACGCTTCACTCTCAGGTGAAATCGGAATCATGTGTTCTCGCAGTCTGCAACAGTCCTGTTGTTATTTGGCCAAACAGAGGTGTTTGTGCCACACCTGAAGAAATAACTCCAGACACATCCTGTGAAGAATTAAAGCAGTGGATGCAGTAAGAACACTTTTTGAAGAACTTAGTTATAGAGAAGCTGTAGACCTTTCTGTTTGGCTGAATTATAATTGATGTGTTTTTCTTTATTTCAGGACAGACGAACAAGAAAGTGCTGGGAAAAGATCTGCAAAAAAGAGGGGCAAAAAAGGCCCTGCAACAGTATGCACAAATAAATACTAGTCAACATCTGCTGGAGTGGGTTCTCTCCTGCTACGGAATCAGTTTTTAATCAACATCCTGTTTTAATGGATAAAAGTTGGCCGACACTACTTCTGCAGAGTTTTAGGCACTATCAGAATAAAGTGGCATTTAAATTGTCTCACTTCAGCTTTAAACCCATCGGCGATCACCCATTGCTGATTGTCTTTCTATCTGTTTGTGCTCATGCTTGAATGTTAATAACACTTATCATTTTAGAGTGTCATTAACCTTCGCCTGCTGATGGAGGGAACAAAGCCTGGTCCTCTACCAGCTCCAGTCCTCAGCCGAAATGTCCACAAGTCTCACTTCTTGGCAACAACTCTTCCAATGGACTGTGTTATCTGTACCACCTGTGATGACACAATCAAAACGTATGTCTCACCTTAAATACATGGGATATTATGTTAGTGTCCAAACCTAACACCATTAATAGTTGCAGATTTTGTCTCACCGATAAATATTTTTTTGGTTTTGTTGTTGCAGAGCCCTTGAGCTCCTGCTGGAGCTGCTAACACATCAGCTACATGAGATGGAGAAAGTGATCCTGCAGCACATGAAGGGAACCAAACTTCTGCTACCTGAACCGGTCCACTTCCTCCTTCCGGAATCAAAGGGACTCGTGACCGTGGTTTACCCAGCAGGGGTGCCTGACTCTCAACTGGAGGCGCAACGCAAGGTAGGAAGCGGCTATTGTTTAAAACAGACAGGAATGAAGTGTCGCACTCTAAAATTATATTAGAATGTTAAATAGAAACCTTGACCCTGCATAAGATGCTGAATTTACAGGTGGCTCCGACTCTTTGTGCTTGCAAGAAACACAAGATAAACGCATACAATAATCTTTGCTTTTGATTCCCTGATTTATTCACGTGTGACAAATCTCTGTCAATGTAGGAACTGCATCAACAGTATGAGCTACCAAATGACTGGCCCTACTTTAGAAGAGCGAATGCTTACCACTTTCCCAATGAACCCTACAAAGACGGTTACCTCCGAAACCCCCACCTGGTCCTCACACATCCCAGCTTGGACAATGGAAAGGTACGGACAAAGACCCAATTAAAGTTTGCCAGAAGTCGTGGATAATGAGACGTGCTCTGAGATTATTGATATCCATGATCTGTTCTTATGTATGTGTGTCTTTTCTTAAGGTGTACTTGGTCCAGGGGACCTACAGCTACCATCACTATATGCAGGACCGGATGGACGACAACGGATGGGGCTGTGCGTATCGCTCCCTCCAGTCCATCTGCTCCTGGTTCCTGCAGCAAGGCTACGTAGGGAGGCCCGTGCCCACCCACAAGGAGATCCAACAGGTACAACACGGAGTGTGTACATGTATAATACTCTGCACAACTATCAAAATACAATATAAGTTTCCAAATGGCTGTATTTAATGGGTTGTCATCTATCAAGGCTTTGGTGGACATTGGAGACAAACCAGCGCCCTTCGTTGGCTCACGCCAGTGGATCGGATCCATCGAGGTCCAGGCTGTTCTGAACCAGCTGCTCCAGGTCACTTCGAAGATAATGTTTGTGAGGTATGTTGTTCTGATGGTAATGAACAGCACATTGGGATATGATGTACATATTATTATTGTATTGGTCTGATGACGAAGGTTTCGTCTCGTCTTCAGTCAAGGTTCTGAGTTGTCCTCCAAAGGCAGAGAACTAGCCAACCACTTCCTGACTGAAGGAACTCCCATCATGATTGGTAAGCCGGACCCATTTTAGAGCTATTCCTAAAATGCATTCAAGAGACTTGGTACTTTTTCTCAGACAGAATACGTGATCTAGGGCAGATTGTTGTATGTGTTGCCAGGGTTTAGAAAGGCCGCGATGTCTGCCTTCTCTTTGATATAATGCAACTGGATGAGGTTCAGCTTCTGATGATCAAAGTGCAAATAAAATACGTGTGATAACTAATCAGCAATGTATGATAACAGTGACTTTTTTTCCATTTTGCAGGAGGGGGCGTTTTAGCGCACACTATTCTAGGTGTGGCATGGAGCGAGACCACTGGGGAGATCCGCTATCTCATTTTAGATCCACATTATACTGGAGGAGAGGACTTACAGGTTATCACAGACAAGGTAGAAGTTTTAAACATTTAAATGTCTCTTAGCAAAGTGTGCATTATCAGGAATTGTGCAGTTCTGGATGTGATTTGTGTTTTGTCTTTTTAGGGCTGGTGTGGCTGGAAACGACCAGATTTTTGGGATCAAACTGCGTATTATAATCTGTGTTTGCCTCAGAGGCCAAAGGTCATCTGAGCTCCCACAAGCTTTCACATTTCGTTTGTTGTTCGTGAAGCATCTGTAAAAACTGTAACAGAAATGCATTCAGTGTTTGCATTTGAGTGCAATAATGTTATAACTTTGAATTGTATTTGTCAAACAAGTAAAATCAAATCCTTTTCAATTTATTTAATTGAATGAAGTGCAAAGATTTGATATTTCAAGCTGATAGACTTTGTCTTTGTTAACATTCTTCATCTGATGCCTGCAGCATGTTTATAAAAGGTTTGCATGGTAAAATAGCATGAACTTGACCCTTAAGTACAGAGATTTTTCCAAATTCTGGGATATTGCTTTTATAGACAATTATTTTTTCACAATCCATGGACATTGGAATTTCATATTTATGTAATTTATTATTATTTAAATTATAAAATAGGGGAACTTTAGTTCAAATCCTTTGATTTTTTTTTCTTCAAATAATTGCTAGAGAACTTAGAAAGATGGAGGGGGACATTAATTTACGAGACATTTATAAACAGTATGCGCTGTTAGCTTGAATGACTAATGACCGTTTTGTTTTGATAGGATATAGGATATAACTCGTGGGTAGTTTTAGTGATTGTTGTTGTCCTTTGAAATTATTATTTCTAACAAACTGAATTTTACACATACAAAAATCTACATATGACGTAGCCACCGTTGCCAGGAAGTGACGTTGTATAGTTACAACGCACCATGTCCGCTCACGGCACCGAGCTGCTCTGATATAAATTTACGTTTTATTCTTTCTTTTTCTCAACGGAACACGTTCTCCTAAGAAATATGCGCAAAGGTATTTAAGAAAAACTGTTTATCGTGCGACCCGCCATCAGCTCCGACATCGTTGCTCATCTGCTAAAGTTCTAGAATGCTATGAGCTAACATGTCATGCTAGCTATCGGAACCCAACGCGCGTCACCTGCGAGTTTGTTTTACCGATATCATCAAATAAGAAGAACAAACAAAATAATAGACTATTTAAACACAAAGAAAGAAAAAGAGTAAATGATCATTCGTTTAAGGGAGACACTCTCACGGCTCATGTAATCGTATAAAGCACAACGCGTTGAAATGACGAGATGCTAACACCAACGTAACGTTTACGACGGATCGACAACGGCTCTACAGAAATATTAATACAATAAAACAACGAAATTGTGAAGTGAAGTGCTGCATTTACAAATCTAAAACTAGCTGGACAGTATGTGAAATGCTTTTTATATATTGAATATTGTGATAGACGGTTGTTGGTACTGTTCATTCAACAACAGGTGGAAAATGACAGTACAAATCTGAACCGTATTTCTGAGCAAAGTCTACAAAATGTCCATGCTCTTGTTTCAGAATAGCCTTGTGTAAAAATAAAATCTACATCATTCTTGAAACGGTAAGTAATATAATGCCTGTTGTTATACTGCCTTGTAGATTCAGCGTTTTGAAGATGACAGCCATGTTCAACCCCAGTGATCTCGAAGGCGAAGTGGATCATTCGTTTTTTGACAGCGACTGCGATGATAACAGCCTCAGCAAAGATGAAAAGAAAAAGATGGACAAAGACCTTGAAGCTGATGTGGACAGTTCACCAGCACGGGAAAGTTTGCATGCAAAACAGACTGAAAATGCAAAAAGTGGATGTCCCCCAATGGACGGAATAGAGATGGAAGAGAGAGAACTTATTCCACCTAAGGGCGATAATAGCAGCAAAGCAAAAACAGAAGAGAACTGTCAAAAGGAAAACGAATCAGGCACTGCATCTTGTGTCATATCTGCATTTGAGAGAGTCAATTGTAATGAAGAGAACTCTAATTTGAACCCACAGACATCTAAGGGGACATTTATGGCTTTGCTGGTGGAGGACGACAAGGGATATGATCAGGGAACGGATAGTCCAAATGAATCTGAAGAGGAATTATCATCCAGTCCAAAACGGTCGTGTGCAAAAGGGAGAAAAAGACAATCTTCTGAAAA
Organism: Brachionichthys hirsutus; assembly: GCF_040956055.1. Classification (NCBI taxonomy): domain Eukaryota; kingdom Metazoa; phylum Chordata; class Actinopteri; order Lophiiformes; family Brachionichthyidae; genus Brachionichthys; species Brachionichthys hirsutus. Next base: position 8,617,956 of record NC_090913.1, read on the forward strand.
ACAGAAAATATATCTGGACGTGCCTGCCAGTCACTCGGAACAGTCGGACGACACGGCGACAGACGTGAGCTCGCTCTCCTCTCCTGATTCCAGCGTGCTCCACGGCTTGGGCCCAGACCTCTCAGAGGATGAAGAGGGAAGCCTGAAAGAAGAGCAGGAGGAGAGTGTGCCCTCTAGTGGTCCAAGCAGCGTACCTCACGACGAGGACGTCGATGCATGTGAGCAAGCTGTTGCCTCTCCACGCCCTCATTGTTCACGTCTCTGTTTGACGCATGTATCGCTGTAACAATCGAGCCGTAGATAAGATACTAAAGCAAGTGTCCATTTTAACTGTCAGGTTCCTTGAGGTCAGAAAGTCTCCCGGTGGGTAAAGTGGTCTATTCTGCAGGACGAGACGGGAGGAACTATTCATTCAGCAAAGATGAGGTCCAAACCATCCATCGGGAGAATAATCGACTTTTGCGGGAGCTTTCACGTATCTCTGCAGGGACCCGACAAGGAAGTACAGCGGAAAAGAAAGCCTGGCAGGCCAGAAACTCGCCGCTTCTACGCCGCTCTCATATCACACTCAATAGACAGCAGGAAGAGAAACGTATTGAGAGGGATAACCTGGTGAGTTGATGTTTGTGTTTAGCCATTCTCGTTATAATATACGCACCGGATTGTTCATGAAATGGCTTTGACATTGGTTTAAAGTTTAGATTATATATATAATTTCTCAGAGAATCCTAGTCATTTATCGTTATGATCATGCATAAAGCGTTTTCATGAGTGGCTCTGCGTGGAGCCATTTTCAGGGAAAGGTGTTTGTTCTCTTTCTTGACTTCATCTTTGCTCTCAGGAGCGCTTTCCTTTGCCTTCTCTATTCTTAGTATGAAGTAACTGAATCTGCATGTGAGCGAGGGCTATCCAGCACGCATGGAACACACCCCATTTGTCCTGCGCAAGTAGCAGGAGTGCAGTGGACTTCAGGATTTGGCTGTTTACACGTTTAGTATTCATTTTCAATCAAGCACGGAGCAGAATCTTCTTTGAAGGGATTTCTAATTCATGTATTGGAAATGGACTTCTGGAGCTCTTGGGCGTGACATTCAGCTGAAGAATCTGTTGAATTCAGCGCTTTCTGCCTGTTTTTATTGCATCATGAGTTCACTGAGACCTTTCTTGTGCCTTTTAGTGTTTCACATTTCATATACTTTTAAATCTGAACATGTGTTTTAGGTGACTGACAGTTGCACAATTTCTCTGGAGCATTCTTTGCCTGCTTTATCTAACAAAAATGTTTTCACAGACTTTGCCTTTTTCATGGGAGAGCTTTTGACCATGATCCCATACAGTAAAAGCGCATGTTTCTGAGGGGGTCAGAAACATGAAATGTGGCTTTGAAAGTCCATTTCTTACCAAGCAAAAACATTTCACTGTTTCCCTTTTCAGGCTTTCCTGAAGAAGCTTGAGTCGGTCAAGCCTACCAGAGGCATAGCGCGTTCCGAGCATCTGGCAGACTATCAGCGACACCTTGCCTTGAAAGGTCGCTTGAGCCCGAGCTGTGTGACGTCCTCTGGTGGGTGATGTATATTTTTAAATAGTTTATGTACCCCAATGCAGAATTAATCTGACCCAGAAGATCATTTCGACTGTGCTGGAAAGCTTTTCTCAGATTTCTGACATTAATAAGTTGTTGCAGAGAATTAGTAAAAACAAATTTCCAACAGTACTCTAACTCATGCTGATGAGACCTCCTCTCTTGTATTATAAAGTTTTAATACGTAATTTAACAACTGTACTGGTTGACAAATATTTCACAACTTTATGTATGAACTTCTGATCACACGGGGAAGAGTTAAACTATAATCAGAAAATGCCTTTTTTTTGTCTGACCCCAGCTGGTCCCAGGTCATCCAGTTCTGCCAGCCACACCTCCAGTGACTCCAGCAAGACTTCAAAGTCGAAGAAACTGAGTGCAGCCAGAAACTGAGTGCTGAAAGCGTGCGTCTCTGCCTTCAGATGTACAATGTAAAAGAATCTAGTTTTCTAAGTATGGCAATGTATAAGTACTTGAAATGTTACATTTGTGTTTTAATAGCCGTTACATAAAACTGCCCTTTTGACCAGCCAAATGCATGCTTTTATATAAAATAAGAGTTTACATTTTTCTCTCGCTCTCGACAAAGTACTTCAACCAACCTTGAATGTAGTGATTGTGAAACTACACCATGTATTTCTGCATGTATCCACTGTGACGTGCAGGCGGGGGAGGCCGATCAAAACGATGAATTGGCTGCTCTCTACGGTTCATACGTTTGTAGATCGGGTGGTAATGAAGTCGGCGCCTCACCGGCCGTGCACGTCGAAGCCTCTCTGTTACTCGATGGATACGTAGAACACGTATTCAGCTCGAAGCGACCGGATGTTGTCCTCCAATTCAGAGATTGTTGAAATTAGCTCGGATAATAAAAACGACGGCTGGATTCTCTTTATCGAATGCAGTTTCTGGGTCATGTTTCTGAACATATCGGCTCACTGCTACGTTATTGTGGCGTTTCTGGGGCGTGATGAGAAATCAGAATGACGACTGCCTGGAGAAAGCCACGCAGACGACCCACCTCAGCACAGCATCGCCACAGACACGTCTGTACTCAGTAGGATATATATATATATATATATATTGATTTTGACAAAAGTATTAAGACTCAAAACAAGAAGCGAATGCTGTCCTTGAGATGAAATCGTTTATTATGTGTACTTCTTGATCTCGTCGTAGAGCACCAGCACAAAGGCCCCGCCCATTCCTCTGATCACGTTGGACCAAGCGCCCTTGAAGAAGGCTTTTGATCCCTCGTCTTTGAACATCTTCCTCCAGCAGTCGATCGTACCCTTGTACATGATATCAGCTGAAAATAGAGATGCGTAAAATACACGTGGTTGAGCGCCACGCGCACACACACAAAAAAAAAAAACATGACGTCACAGTGACGCTCACCTCCTTTGCGTCCGGACTGCATCATCATACGACGCCTGACAGTGTCGAAGGGGTAGGAGATAATCCCAGCTGCGGCCGTGACCGTCTGGGCGATCATCCAGGTGACGACGATGTGCGTGTTCTTGGGATCGGGCAGCATGTCTGCGCAAAGGAGGGCATGAAAGCACGGCGCCAAACAAACAACAAAGGAAACGCACAAGACACGCGTTAGAAGTCGATTCAACCGGACGTGCACGCGCACCTTTGGCCGTGTCGAAGCATCCGAAGTAGGCCGCCCTGTAGATGATGATGCCCTGCACGGACACGTTGAAGCCAAGGTAAAGCCCCTTGATGCCATCGGTTTTGAAAATCTTGCTGATGCAGTTTCCCAGGCCGGTGAATTCTCTCTGCTCCGCGCCCTTCCCGACGTCGGCGGCGAGCCTCGTCCGGGCGAAGTCCAGCGGGTAGACGAAGCAGAGCGAAGTGGCGCCGGCGGCGCCGCCGGACGCGAGGTTACCGGCGAAGTGACGCCAGAACTGCGTTTTCTGATCCACGCCGCCGAGGAAGATTCTCTTGTACTTGTCTTTGAAGGCGAAGTTGAGGGCTTGGGTGGGGAAGTAACGAATGACGTTGGCCAGGTTGCCCCTCCAGAAGGAAACGAAGCCCTGTTCCTTCGGGATTCGAACCACACAGTCGATGATTCCCTTGTACTGTGTCTCTGCGGTGATCTGTTTGCTCGCATGCTGAACCTGGAACACAAAACGGATTAAAGTTCATTTAGATCAAACAATGAGGAAATGAACTCTCAGTTTTTTATTTTGTGTTGTGTTTTATTTTTGTGCGTGTGCGTATTTAGTGATTTCCGGCCAGAACGACTTTGTGCAGTTGTGCGCCAAGCACTCCACATGCGCTCTTGTCACTTGAGACTCGGCTGTGGATTAGATTACGCGCTTCCAGTTAATTTTAGCCTTTCGGTTGCGCCATGCATGTTATATTAGAGCAATAACTAATATCTCAAAAACAAAAAAAAGCATATTAGGAGGCCAAGTCTTCGATGCCACATGTCTAAATCCGGTGCGTAAATACATCATTGGCGCAAGGCTTCTCACTCACTCCTTGAAATTACGCATTAGAGCACGTGTAGTGCAGTAAAACACTCTCTCTTAAACGTGGACATTTCAGAGTTCCAGATGAATATTTTATGGTTTGGTATCTCAAAATCAAACATTTTACGCACACTTTACGCACTAAACCATGGGCATATACAGTCGTACTTTCGGACACATTCATTTTGGTTATTTTACCTGCAGCAACAACTTGACTCTCTCAATGGGAGCCACGGCTGTTTTTGAGATGGCAGCGGCGACACCTCCAGCCAGAAAATCCTTCAAGAAACTAAGCGCTCCTTCCGCCATGGCTGAATGATTCCTCTACGGATGAGACCTTAACGTTCCAAAAACTCAGTAAGATCTTCAGGGAAGCCCAATGCCCCTCCAAGAGGACGCGCACCCCCCCGTCCGTCCTAATATATCTGCACCATTCATCGCGAGAATTTTGAGTGATGGATTTGCATTTTGTCAAACAGAAAAACGAGGCTGAATAAATATACGAGGTTAAAGTTTAAAGGAAACAGCAATTTATGGATGGAATTATTATAATAATTATTTCCATTTTGACCACTAAAATAAGTCAAGTTGTAAAAAATGTCTTCATTGTCCTGCTATATATCCAACACTCATTCATGATTCAAAGAAACCTTGAGACCAGTCGAGATCACAGAAACACTAAAATTGAAAGGGGGGGGAGTTATGTCCACTGACTTTTAAACATCGGTCGTGGGACAGTCTATATAGTCATTCTTTAGATTGCAGATAATTAAATAAAACATCTTAGAACATAGGAGCAGCAAAAACAAACAAATAAAATCATTATAATGTCTCTCACCTCATTATGCATTCAACTTTGAGGCTATACTAAAACCTATCATTTAAATTCGGCTTTTTTCATTAGGCCAAGGGACGTCACGATAAGTTGAAGCACCTTATGTTGCTATTAATTAAGAGAGAGGGTAGATGGACGTGGATTTTATTTATTTATTGATTGATTGATTGATTTTCAATTATAAAAGGAGAATAAGAAGCTCGATTCAAATTGATGATTTAAATGCGTTCAAAACTGCAATTAATATGTAAAAATACAGACGAACTAAATTAACACTGAATGTACAAAAAAAAAAGAAGATTTAATAAAATAAGTTGTGTTTTTTATGATTTCACTGTTTCGCTCCAAAAAAAACTGTAATTACACTTTTTGACTTCCTGATGGCGCTGTTTGACTAGTTTTTCATAGGATTTTGAAACCGTTTTATAAAAAGTAGAAGTGGTGGAGATGAAGATGCTGAGGTTCTCCTTGGGAGTGACCAGGTTGGATAGGATTAGTGAGGAGACAATAAGAGGGACAGTGAAGGTTAGAAGTTTTGGAGACAAGGACAGAGAAACCAGACGCTGATGGTTTGGACATATCCAGAGGAGAGACGGGGACTATATCGGTAGAAGGATGCTGAGGATGGGACTGCCAGGGAACAGGGCTAGAGGTCGACCCAGGAGAAGATACATGGACGTAGTGAGGGAGGACATGAGAGTGGCTGGTGTTGGGGAGGACGATGCAAAGGACAGGGTGAAGTGGAGAACATTTATCTGCTATGGCGACCCCTCACAGGACACGCCGAAAGTACAGTAGTTCTTTCTCATCTCTTTGCTGCTTCGTTGTACTTTCTATAATCATCAATGGGTGGAACTAGAGAGCTGGTTTACATGAAAGGACATCGTCAGCATCCCCTCAGCGCAAATGTGGCGCCAAGTGAAGCAGGTGCTTTTCCTCGTTCTGTTCTTCCCTTGCTCCAATTACAACAATACAAATAATGCTCTACTTTACTTGTTCCCAACAGGGAGATTTTATTTAGAAGCCCCCATAGGACAGGTCAGAGGTCAGGCTCAGCTGCAAGGCTAGAACTTTAGGAGCTGGTTAAGGATTCAGCATCTTGATCAATTCAACATTCCCGTTGCGCAGATGCTTGATGACACAAGGGCACCTGCATCAGACAAGCCTAAATCTATTTCTTTTCCACCACACATTTACTCAAATCATGTCTGGGTTGTTATATTTCTAGAACATCTTCATTATAGCTGTTTCTACAACATTGTTCAAAGTCGACAGCTATTATGTTGCTCAATCATGTTTTAGCCATTTGAAATGAATTAGTCGCCAAGTTATCTCTATTGTTGATATGATTGATTTTTGTGGAATAACCAAAATCTGTTTTTATTCAAACTATTGTTTGAAGAATTTCTTTTAATTTACTCACATCGTCCAAAATGTTTCAAACAATTCAGATCGAATTTCTCATAACAAATTTCATGGTTAAAGGAGACTTGGTAGAGCCTGTTGGCCTGCATGCACGTCATCGTTACCCTCAAATAATATACCAAAATAAATCTCGGATGCCACATCTATTTCTGTTGAAACTGTTATCGTGTTATTATTTAAATGTGATCCAGCAAAAGTCGTTGCTCCGTAACCTTGGATTGAGGGAGGGGCTGCGGCGGGAACGAGGGTTTGGATTTGCATTTTGAGTATGAAGAGCTGCAGGTGTCAGACAGTTAGACTCCCCCCGCCACATACATAAACATGCATACACAAAGCTGTTATGTACAGCTCTAACACTCATTCAGTCCCTGATTTTATACATTACGAGTAACTTTGACAGCATATTTTTCTCCTCTCTGCTCCCCGACTGATTTAAACTTCAGACTTTAAGACAGCAGAGACTCAAAGAAAATAGAGATTATGAATGTCAGGCGGGGTTAAAACCACAGATATTAGGCTCAAAACTCACCAGCATGGGACAACCGGCTGCTTATGACAGCTGCATGTGATTTAGACTGTTATTCTGGGGAGGATTTCATTCTTCAATGAACTCAGCAAATATTGAAAGTGTTAAAATCCGGAGATTATCTACATTCGATTTAGTAGATTTGCACAGGTTCAGGCATTCATTGGGTTTAATTCTATAGATTTTATTATTATTATTATTATTGTCTTGGAATACTGAATAAGACTTTGTTAAACTGTTCCAATTGATCTGTTAAGGACCGAATCACAAGTTGCGATTATTTGGTGTTTCTTTTATTGTCAACAATCACATGGGAATAAATTACAAATCAACAGAGTGTTTCCCACTGAAGACATTTTTTGCAACTTACAACTTGACTTATTTTAGTGGTCAAAAAGGAAATTATGAAATGCCTTGCCCTTTTACAGAAAGAACCTGATTGTTCGACATGTTTAAATATTGTTTGTTTTGGATACAGTGATACAAGCAGAATTATCCAGGACAGAACAAAGAGACTTGAGAGAGAGAGAGTCATGCTGCTGCCTTACCCATAAGGCCGAGCAGCATACGTGGCGACACACACACACTGCCATGGAGAATGAGCAGAAATCCCAGAGAACAATAAGGAAGACCTGGAGACACACAGTCAGTGGGGGACAAAGAGATGGACCTGGTGGGGGTATAGAATGAGAGACACTGAGCATGAGGGAGACAAGGAAGAAAAAAGAAAAGAAGCTCATGAGAAATAAGGGTGGGTGAAGATGATGACAGGGAGTACAGTATTATAGGAGTAGTTCTGGTACTGATGCAGAAAGACTGAGACAGGATGAATGTGAAGAGGAGGAAGCTTGAAGGGTGAAACAAATCTGAACTCTAACCTGTTGCATCTCAAACAGCTTTCTTGGTATGGTTAGAATAGAATATTTAGTAAAAATCTTTCATGTATAGAAAAAAGCCAAATGTTTATAACCTTTTAATCATGAAGCACAACGAAATAGTTTACTATTCTCCAATATTTTGTTTAAATCTGAAATTCACAAAGCAGCTAAAACAAAATAAGATCCAGACAGAATAACCACAAACAATAAAACTGCCCAGTCCACAAACGGCTCCGGACCGGACACAATAAATGACGTGGTGCTTCAGAAATAGGAGTAACAAACCCAACACAAATAGGACTAACTAAAAAGGAACCGCTCTTCCTCAGTCCTGAACCAACCTCTTTATTCCAGGCTGGCAGGCGGAAGTCAGAGCTGGGTGTTGGCTTCTTCTCATCCATCTGAATCTCCCACACCTGTGGAGAGAACCCACGACAATATAAAACACCAAAACACAGAAATGGAGAGAATCCTGACTCAAATAATCTGACTAATCTGTTTCTTTTTAATTTGTGCATATTCTTCATTTTTTTCTTCTTCTCAGTTTCGTGCTACCAAGAAATAGAAAAGGGAAAGCTTTACATATGTTTAACTTTTGTTGTTAGCGTCGTGTTTATTCTCCAATTGGGACTGAGAAGCAACAGTGCATGTGAATGTCGCACAGATTAAGTTCCCCAAATTGGATAATTTAGACAAAGTAAACTTTGCACACACTCCATATTCAGGGTTTAGGAAGGCTCCAGGATGGGAATAACTGGGATTAGTCTATAAAGAAGAGAAAGACATTGTGTGTCTGTGTGACATGCAGTCTGCATTTTATTATTTATTTGTGCCGTTGTTCCAGTCCATCCTCTTATTTATTTATTTTTGGTTGGTTGTTTTAGGTCCTCTTTTTAAAAACATAATAACCTATTCATATAAATAAATAAATAAATAGTTCCCTGTTCTGGATCAGAAAGTGATGTAAAAGTCCTAACTGGTTCAGAGTCATTGTTCCATTACGTTTATTATGGGTTTTTCCTAAATAATAGTTTTTGTACACATAGATTTAATCATTTAAATTGAACATGCATCAGTTTGTTTAGTATATACATTACTAAATAACGCATTGAGCTTCATGCATGCTTCATCTTTTACTCATAATAAAATAATTCCACTTGGGCTTTTGGTTATTGATGACAAACAAATCAGTGCAGAGTAGCGATACACTTGTAAGCGCATTCAAGAGGATGAGCCCACTCATGTCAGCAGCGTATAAACTTCTTTCAGCCAGCCTCATCCAAAGGACAACAACCTCTTCAACTCTGAAGTCCATTCAAGACGGATTCTGGACCTACTTAACAGCCCTCAGCACCAAATTAGTGTGAACATTTTAGCTACAGAATAATTCAGATTACTATGCAATGAGGAAGACTGTAATTTATGCGTTACTAATGATGACATGCATTATCTGAAAACCTCAGAAATTAGATTATCTAACAAAAAATAAAAATAGAGCACCTTTGATAAATCAATTTGTTCTGATGTGTGTGTCTGTGTTAATGTGTGTGTGCATTGGTGTGTGCTGTTCTTGCACGTTGGTGCGCCTGACATTGCATCACTGACCCTTTGATCGGGGGATAAATTGCTGCTTGTGTGTCCATCTTGATTTGATGACCAGTGAGAGGGCTGATTGACCCTGCGACCTTTCTGTGTGGGGGCGACCCTCTCTGCTGTCTGGAGCTGCAGTCATAGGGTTAATGAGCGGTGGATGCTTGGGGCATGCTGGGCCTTGGCTAAGTGACCGGGCCGGATGACCACCCTCTGCTCTGACCCTTACTTCGCTCTACGGCCATCGGTTAAACATCCTCCTCCTCCACCCCGGCCCAACGCCCACGTTTCCTCTTCCACCGAACCTCAGAGTGACTGAAACTCAAGCTCAGATTTGTACAGCTGCTGCACAAGTTTGGGATATAACCATGTTAATTTCATTAGAGCAGTGCTCTATACGGTGGATCATCAGATTATCATTTAGAAAATGTCCTGCATTAAAGACAAGGCTAAACCCTTAATCCCTATATTTATCAAAACCTTTCCTAACTGGCTGAATCTGTCCATTCAACAAATTTAACCTGATGATGCCTGCACAGGCCTGTTTCTTGGGGTGGGAGAAGCCTCATGCAGCAGCTGAATGCAGCCCATCCCGGACAGGACGTTTGTTAAAGTTAACAGGGTAATGAATTTTAAACTGCTATAGTAACAGCTCTCAGACATGTGGTTTTAGTGTGTGAGCATGGGCGAGTGGGTGGGAGAGTGTGTATGTGTGTGGTTGGGATTTGCAGTTGTATCTGTGTCTATGTATTTTTCCATCAGTGTAGGGGGATATGTGCGTAAATGGGGTGTGGGGGCTGAGAGTCAGCCTCTGTGTACGTGGGAGTGTATGAGCAGGGGATAAAGACCTAGCAAACGAGCCTGGCTTAGTTGACAGGTGACAAGGGTTGTTTTGAATGGGGATTTTGTAATACCAACAGTGAGGAAAAAGCTGGGGTACCAAGGGACTCCTGAAAGAAGAGAAAGAGGACTTTTCTTTTGCAGTGACGGAAGAGAGAAAGGGCCTTAAGGCTTGGAGGGACTTAGGGATCCCACTAATCAAACTGCTCCACCGTCTAGCGCACTCATTTTTATTCAAAACGTAGAAATGCAAAATCATTCCAATCGGATTGATCCCCGTGTCAGTGCCTGTGTGGCATTTTCATTCTTTTCCTTCCGCAGCGTCCTCAACTTTGACATATCAGTCAAGCAAGGACAGCGCTGCTGCAAAGAATCCTGAGCCAGAAGCTGCATCATGGTTAGAAGTGGCTTTTTAAATGTTGTTTTTGGACATTTGCATAAATGAACAGATCCTCTGGAAACAAACTGTTCCAAATAGCTTAGCCCCCCCAAAAAGATCTTCCCTTAACTTTAGTGTGTCTTGCATCATTTTTAGTGTGATAATAAAACATGTACAGTGTGTGCATGTGCAGAAAATTCAGACACATCTTCAGTATGTTTATGATTTACAAAATCATAGTTTTACAAACCATTGTATTTTCAGGTCTGGTTTTGTGTATTTGAGATGGATTGGCTGAGCGCTCATATTCAACCGTACAACCATTTCAATTTTAACTGATCAAGTGTGTGTGTCTTTATCTGGGAGGGATAATTAAACTCATTGTGCAGCGCTCACATGTTCAATTCAGTGCTTTGCATCGGTATGTCTTTAAATCCAGCCTGTCTGTCTTCACGTCGTCATAACCTGCATCTTCATGTAAATTAATTTTGGCCCATGGGACAAAAAAAAAACATTTCTTAAAGATCTTAAAGTTCATTTGGGCATTTTTTTCCCCCCACATTAGTCAATTTACTTATTTTCAGCATTGATGAATCCCGCGAATCTGAGTTAGAATAGGATTAAAGGTATGTTGGAGAAGAGGATTTTTTAATACAAACCCCGCATGAGAGGATTAAAGGTTTGTATGCCCGACTGGTCCAACAGAATTATACAAAAGAGAAATTAAAGTACAAGAAATTTGGTATTGACAAGTTTAAAATCTTAATTAATATACCATTCATTATAAGTAACCCAGCACTTACCACCTCTGTTAGGAGCTGGTACACAATAAAACCTTTCACCTCAGTAACTTAACCAACATCTGAGTGGATTAGTAGCTGCAGAGAAATTTGTAATTGAGTTTAAAAGTGACATGATTTTAGTGTTAAACACCCCTGCTGTGACCCAGCCTGTCCAACGAGAACATTTACCCCCAAAATTTACCCCATTTATCCCCCAACACTAACCCACAGCTACTCCAAAACACCCACTATATTGCCTTGTAGGAGTAAAAAGAGGAGCACTGACTGAACTCAACTACCGCCCAAGATTAAATCGTGAAATCATTCAGTATTTGTGTGGTCTTCCCCCCCGCTATAGGGAGAAAGGATGGTCCGGGTATAGACAGAGAGGAGGGTTCCAGCATCGAGTCAGTGTGTGGGAACCACATAGGGAGAAATCCCCGGCTGATCCTGTCCAAGGCACTTTGTTTTTATCCCCTCCGCTCCCACCCTTTCCGGCCCTCTTTTTCTCTACATCCATTTTTGGGTTTTCATTTTTATTCATAGGGTGATTGGGGTAGAAGGAAGGGTGTCAAGATAGTAGGGGCAGTTTCTGTGTGTGTGTGTGTGTATGTGTGTGCAGGAGGAAGGGATTGTTAGTCGTCCGATGCCCGTGGATGTAGGTGCAGGGCTCAGACCAGGCCTGCCAACAATAGCCATAGTGTTGTTTGGGTAGTTGCGTGCAGGACTCTTGGACATTCTTCCCATGTCAGTATAATCACTACTGGGAGGTAGCTCCATTACGGATTACCATATCATTAATAGTATCCGTGACTTTTGTTCAAAGGCTACTTGTGTAATGTTGCCTTGTGGATGACGACTAATCCGCTGAGCTGCAGCTGTAGGAAAGAAGAGAGGTAGATCCCACCATCAGTCTCTCTCTCTCTCTCTCTCTCTCTCTCTCTCTCTCTTTACCGCATACACACACATATACAGACTCACTCACTTCTGCATACATGCAAACACATATAGACGCATCGCTCGGTCCCGGCCCACGGGGATCAGGCCCCTGAAAGACAGATACAAACAACAGTCAAATACAAAGTTCCCTCCATAGAGAAAAGAAACATCCATTCTACACTTCCCAACTGATCCCCTCCTAAAAGCCAAAGACCAAACCCCCCTTTTCTCTCCCCATCTCCTCCTCCGTCCCTGGCTCTCGCCCTCCCATTAAAGCCCCCCATCTTTAGCACAGCCCTCCTCTCGGATGGTGGGCCAGATTACGAGGGGAACAATAACAGTTTTCAATGTAAAATGTGCATCTTGTTAGTCCTTTTTCTCTCTCGCGTCATTCTCTGTCTGACGATGGGGAAGCGTAAGCAGCCATTCACAAAGTTATCTTTGGGTGTCTTCTCACAAGTGATGGTCTGTTCTGTGGATCCATTAATCCTTCGATATGGTCAGCGTAATGCTGGGACTTTGCTGGACTAACTATTGACATTTTAAACATAGATGTATTATTTCATATTTAGCTTAATTAATAAATTAAAATGAGTCAAATTAAATGTCATTTATGCTTTTATCAGGGAATTCCTGATTTTTTTTCTTTATAAATGCAGATAACTCTTTTAACTTTTGTTTGGATAGACAATATATAATGACAATAAATAATTAAGCATAATCTTTCTGTTCAGAGCAACAGTTTGTTCAATACCAGTAATATTTAAGTGGATATGGAATATGGAAGCCTGAGATCCCCAATTTACAATTGTGAATTAATTTTAAAATCGGCTGTTTTTCACATTTTCTTTTGATGCTGATGTAAAGAAAATGATTGACAAAGATTTTTTTTTAACCCATAAAAGAAAAAACAAATGTGCACAGTAAAACTCTTTAAAATAATGGCACTAATAATAAAACTCAAACGTTATAAATGAAATGCACACACTACGGCGTTGCATGGTGAATCTTGTCCGGCAGCGACATCTCTCTCGTTTCATGAAATGACTTGAGGGGTTTTGTTCCATGGTCTGTGCTGTGCTGCAACATGTTCTTGGTGTCGAACACGAGTGCCCTGCTGTGAAGGTCACGCTGAGGTCAGCGTGGTTATGACATCGCTTCGGCCGCCGCCAGGACGACCCGTGCCGCCTGTAACCAGTCAGGCTGTCTAAAAACTGTAAAGCCAAAGGAAACTTTTCAAATAAATAATCCAGTTTCTTGTTTCTTGTGTCTCCTCTCTATGGCTGTATATTTTTTTTATTATCCTACCCCCCACAAAAAAAAAAAACTTCAAAGAAAAAGTATTTTCAGGTTCTCATTCAGTTTTTGACCAAATGGAATGACTCAAACTGAAGTCTTCCGCCCTCACCAGCTGCCGATCTCACTCCTGCTTTATTTCTCCCTCTGGATTGGTTGCTCAGATCATGACCTCAGAGGGTGACCTGTGGAGCCCCTAACTGGCCCTGCTTGCCCCTGGACGCAGCTCATCACACTGGAGCAGCCGTCCTCGCCCCGGACAAAAGGTTGAACACACCACACTCGACCCTCGTGAGTCCAGCCAAGCGCACGGGGAGCACATTATAACCTCTGGGTTTTATTTACCCTTTCTTTCTGGTCCCTGCATAGAGTCGACCGGGGCGTCAAGTTTGCCAGGTGCCTCAACGGCAACCGTCGGACCACATCACAGCCCCCTTTCTGGTTCCCAAAGAGCTGCAAGTTGGATTCTCCCAATTCATCGTGTCAGTTTTCATATTCTCTGTTCGCCACTGAAGCGTTATGTTTGAGTACGATTTCTGCCAGGAATAAACTGGCCTGAGTGCAACCTAAAGGCCTCCTCAAAGAAACCTCACGAGCATGAGAGCGACTGAAGCTGAAAGGCCGGCTCTCCTCTTTGAATCCCAAGATGGTAATTCCAGTGACGCTGGCGATCTTGAGCTCCTCCAGCAGAATAGATGAGAAAGAGGCGTGTGTGTCGTTCAGGGAACTGAAAGGTGACGTGACAACAGAGCTGAGTGCAGTTTACAGGATCATTGAATTGTTTCCAGATTAAAGCTCTGCTTTGAGTCAAGACCTGCAGGTTTTCACTCAAAGTAAGATTTCCAGAGAAAACAGAAGGTGTTTCAGTGAACTCATCATTTAAAGGGGTAGTTCACCCAAAGACAAGCACACGTTTTAATAATAAAATCACAGATACTTCTATCTAACTGCAATAAAATTAAACTCTATAAACATGCAATTTAGATCCAGGTCATTATAGAAAAAGATAAGCAGTTCTCAATTAGCTTATCCGGCTAAAAGAAAGGTTAAATAAATAAAATAGACTGCCGATAATACAGCTGTACTGTATTGTGTTACATTTTTGGAATACAACTATTTTATTGTTAACCCTTTAAAGCCCGAACCTTGAAGTAATCGTCAGAAAACGATGTCTTAATGGCACCTTCTGACAAATTTGTCAAAAAAGAATTCACATACATTTTTATACAAGTGCTTTAATTAATCTCACTTTTGCTAAATCCGGAATTTGTTTCAAGGAAAATGCAGGCGCATGTGTTGGCTTGTATCAATCAGCTTTTTCTGGAACAAAAATATATATCAAACTTCTGAAGCAGAAGTCTCAAAATCCAGAAAGGCCAAGTGTGTCAAATATGATACGTTTGACTATAAAGGGTTAATAGAGTAAAAAAATACTTTGCACTGTGGCATTGCTACATTTTCTTCAAAATCTGACTAATTTATTGACATTGTCAAATTTAATTGCATTAGTCTTTAACAAAAAGGCCTTAAATCATAAATGATGCCACGCTATTGGAGATGTCTTGTGAAATTACTCACACATCGTTATTTGCCGCCTCTGCACACATGCCCCTTTTATAAACACACACAGGAACAGGAATGTGTGCTGCTCTTTGTCCAACTACCATGCAAAATTACCTGATTTATCCCGAGCACTTGCCGATGTCACACTGTCTGTCCGCGTGACAAAGGTGTCCCTTGTTGTGGTACACCAGATAACCAAACCCACTCTCGTGAAAAACTCACGCCGCCAATCTAAAACACGCTCTCTCTCAGCCTTTTGTCTCCCAAAAACAAAGAACTGCACTTTCTCTTGGCAAATGATGCCTTAATTGTGCAAGTTAACAAGCTTGCTCTTTTTTTCCCATGAATAACAAAGAGTGTGTGTGTGCCCAGTTCTCTTCTTTTCATTTGTTGATTTATTTTTTCCTCCTTTCAGTCCTGAGTTATTTTTGTGTAATTGCACGCTTGCTGGAGCGTTCCCATGGGGCCGTCTGCCTCCACATTTCTCAGATTGTTTTATTGACACGCAAGACGAAGAAAAACAACTGAAAAAGACAAAGATCAAAAAATGCAAGAGGGTGACTGAAATGTTCAGTCCACAGTGGGATGTGCTGGACTGTATTCATCATGTTTTCATTCATGTCTGAGATGTCTTTGACCCTTTGCCGCTCTTGCTTTTTTTTTTTTAAACAGTGCCTCTTTTATGGCTCTAATCATTTTTTGGCTCTGATGTCGCAGCCCTAAATGGCGGTAGTGTTGAATCTCCATGGATTTGCATAATCTGTTGGCATTTGCTGGTGAGCACATGGAGGGTCGTGCCAACTTCAAAAAGGTGAAGCCCTCATCCCCTGGCAGGGGGGCAGAAGAGACTTTTACAAATCCTTGTATGGCAAAACTCACAGCTTTATTTAGACTTGAATGACCAACGGAAATGTTTGGATGAAAGTCTGGCAATATTTCTCTCAAGTTTATATTCAGAAAAATCAACATCTTCCTATCAGATCAGACACAGACAATGATCTCATCAGAATCTCACTCCAACCATCAAAAGGCATTGATCTGTGCGCTGTCCCCCCCCCTGACAGACTCCATTCATGTCTGCTCTCCTCTTACAGTGCCCATCATTCTTCAGACATCACTGGTGCCAAGGCAGGAGGACGGCTGCCTCTCTCTGATGGGAAACTGTTGCTCATGTGTTGGGTTGGCTGCCAAGTTTTGGCATTACTGGTAAGAGGAGGGGAAGGAGGGGGGGCTGGCGGGGAAGGGGAGGCGGTGTGCAGAAAGGGGGCCCTTTCAACCCCTGAGATAGTGGTATTTGTTGTGGGAATGATCTTCAACGCGTTAGCCCTTTTTATTAGCACTCCTTCCATCTCTCACTGTGTCTCCCAGTCCCTCCTTCTTTGTCTCTTTATCTCCCCCCCCCCCCCTCCTTCCCTCCCCTTGCTCTCTGTCTGTCCTTTTATGGCGGAGATCAGACGACCATCCTGAGGTGAGCCGGCTGAGATCCGATGCCACCAGAGGACCAACCGGCGCTGACTGTTGGATTTCTCACAGCTTGCGTATGTTTAGCTTAATTCCCAAAGCTTGATTGTAACCCCCCCCCCCCTTCACACAAAAACACACTACACCACGTTTATAATAAATAAATTAAAACAGGAGATTGGCTCTTGAACTTTTCGCAGCTTAGTTAAACCTGATTTTATTGCTCAAATAGTCACAGAGACCAAAACAGAAGATCACACACACTTATGGATCCTTTTTTCATGGGGGGGGGGGGGGGGGGGCACAGCAGAACTAACTCTCTCCAAGGGTTTCAAATCAGCCCCCATATTATAATTTGTTTATGTAATCTATATGAAATTACAAGTTAGTTGTTTTCATTTTGCTTAAAAGTATATGAAGCAAAGAATGTTGCGACTGAGTAAATAATTTTATGGGGTAAATAATATCAGGTAAAAATATCTTGGACATCGCATTAATTGATACTCCTTTCACATAGGAATGAAAGTTTTTGTTTTTTGATGCTCACTGGTGTGTAAATGTGAATAATATTTCAAAAGCGGACTGACTGATCATTCTCACGTTGAAGCTGTATCAATATAACCCAATTTACTCAACAATAAATGGTTTGGAGTCCATCCTTTATTTATCCATGCTCAATTTATTATTATTCCTTTGAGTTGAAGCAGCTAAATTGATTTCATTTATTTAACTGAAATTGTTTCTTGTTTTCCTCTTGAAAGTCAGGACTCAAACCAATATGGGGCCTGTAGAGATCTAAGTATCCCTTTAAATCCTTTTCACTTTCATTATATTGTCCCTCTTTCCATCTGTATGGGCGCTGGTTTCATTCGTTCCATCTGCTCTCTTGGTGCTTGCCTTTTCGGTCAGTGGCTGGTAATGTTGGTTTATCCAACCACCCAGGCGATTAATGTGGGTTTATCCATGCAGGTGTCATCATCTCATCGGCCCAGAGGGGAGTCTTCCATCCTTCGTATCTTTCTGACCATAGCAACACAACACACATCCTATGAGACACCTTGCTTCAAATATAGAGGTATATTCGCCTTTGATGACAGACGAGTGAAGAGTGGGATTAGTTCAACTTCACAAAGGAAAGCTTGAAGAAAAGATGTTTTCTTGAACTCCGCTCAGAGAAACTTGGATTTCATGGTGTTGATTATTTTTCTTAGCAATCACTCAAGGATAAATCACAAGGACTCAGAGATTGGTCTCCTTTCAGATGCACCACAATGGTAAGGAGCACACCAAGGAGCCCCCTCCGCCCCTCTCTTTTTTAAACTCCTCTTTTTACAAACCAACACTATATGCAACTTGAGTAAAGAAGAACAGAAGGTGCCTTGAAGCAGTTTAATGCATTTATTGTAACTTCATGGTTCACGTATTACAGACTCATGTTTCACAAAAAGGCAACCCCCTTTTGATCTGAAGACTTTCTTATTCCATGAAAGGTATCAGGGGCTGTTCCCAATATGGCTGTCTTTTAGAAAAGTAGGAGAAGTTTAGCAGGCTTAACAGATCCCAGATCTGTCAGATTCATCACAAAGCTGCATTCTGCATGTGTTTGAGTGAATAAACAAAGTGGTGTAAACTTTTATTCCCTGTTTGTCTTTCCGGTATAATAGTCCCTCATGTGTAAAACTTCATCGGGAATAACAGGATGCCTTTCACAGTTTTGTCAAGCTTTCTACTGTAGAAATACAGATTTTCTCATCAATGAGGGAAAGAATTGATGAATGAAACTTTGGGTCAAATTTCAGTCTGATTTATTAATCAGAATGGTTATGATTAAATCCTCAATAAGTCATTAAGCATTTAAATATTAAATTATTATTTTATTTTTTTCATGAAGCTGCATAAAAAGATGTGTCTTCAGCACTTCACTCATGAAGGTAGACGCATTAAGAAAGTGACGTATCCACTTAAGACTGATCTTAAAAGATGACAAGAGATTATTATTCACAAAATGCAGAACGTTTATTTTCATAATTCACAAATATATAAATAACAAGAAAAACAAAACTATTTTATATTGCGTGTTGCGCGCTGTGCAAGCTAAACGCGTTTGGGTGCGTGTGACCGATGAAATTAAAATAGTGGTGATCGAGTCCCTGCACCGGTGACAAGTATCCTCCGTGTTGCTGTGTGTGCGCAGAGAGAGGCACCGGCGGGTACGTCATGCCCGGGCTGCGCGCCGAGCTGTGCCAGGAGAAATGCGCCGGTGGACTCTGCTGATATACGGAGTCAGAAGGACTGTGGCTTTGGTGCTCCGGGGAGGAGTGGAGCAGGCTGAGGTAGTCAGATGGTTCTGGCATCGAGCCGACGGAACCGAACACGGGCTCAGTTACCGCACGGGACTTGGACTGTAAGAAGGCGAGGATCCGTGCGTGTTTGATGTCTTTGGTTTCAGCCCTGTCCTCTGTGGTGAGGTAGTGCACCAGGTTCTTCATACATTCGTGATACCCGTAGTGGAAATAGTTTGCGAACTCAGCCAACAGTTCACCTGGAATGAATCAAAAATAAGCAGCGATCAAAACTCTGCCGAGACCAAAATGATTCAGAAATCTGACGCAATTACGCGTAAAGCTGGAATTGTATAAACACAACTAATGTTGAACTAAAAACTACATCAACAAATAAATATCCCACACTTATACCTAATCAGCGTTGATGAAAGTGTCATCCAATGTATGCGCAGAAATGTGTGTTTGCGATGCGTAAAGTGCCAAAGCTCTGTAAAAGTCTTGCTCACCCTTTTCTCTCCCACGGGGAAAATCTGCGGAGTGCAGCGCTCGCAGGTACTGAACTGTCATTTCCAAAATTTCAGCCTTCTCCAGTTTTCCAGAGTTCTGCCAAAATATCAATAAATCCATCCTTGTAAAATGTTTGCACACAAATATTTGTTAACCACATTATTTAATAAAAAAACAATAGACGTTTAATTTCAAGATTAAATGTTGTTTTTTATACTTATTGTATATTTGTTACGCTATATATATTACCGGTACACATTTTACCGTACCTGTTTTGCAAGGGCCATTGGTACAGTTTTTCCTAACTCGTTGAGGCATCGGTTAATTCGGTCCCTCCTCCGTTTTTCAATGACTTTATGAGAGATGGGGGTTCTCTGTGGAAGTAAAAGAAGCATAAAAATGATTCCATGCAATACGTAGAACATCATGCAGGATAAATAGCCTCAAAATAAACTGGATCCAAACATGGATCATGCAAGAGTTTTGTGCGCGGTGAGCTGAACCGGTTCAGAGCGCGCGTCGGGCATCTGCGCTCCGGACAATGTTTTTGAATACTAGGGCCTAATTGAAGATGTCTGAAGTCTCATTTACCAAGGTTAACATACTTTAAATGTTTTAAAACATAATATTTAAATCACAGTTTCAAAAAGTTATGTAACTGTCGTATATTTTTCATTTTGATTAATAGCGCGGCGCAGTTATCCTGCGCCACGGAGATGGCACACATATAGTCTTCCACAAGCATGAAATTACTTCTAAGTTGTAGTTCCACAATATTCAGTGTAAATAATGAGATACAAAACCCCAGAATTAAAACATGTCAAAATTGCATCGTGGCAAAAATTGATTAGTCCTTGTTATTCCCGTGCGTAAGAGATCCGTACCTTCCTGTCCTTCATTTTAGATGCCATCGATGAATTTCTGATCAATTCGGTGAAAAAGGAAACTGTTCAATTAGAATTTTGGAGCGATGTGTTTCTCTGTTTAAGATGAAGAAGAATGGGACTTGAAGAGAAACCCGGTCCTTATATTGGGATCATCCAAGAGACTCTGGCATTCACGGTGTAAATTATTCCATGGGATTAGAGCCATGCACTTGGTAAATGTGCATTTAGGATCAGTTAAAGAAACCGCAAAAATCCAAAGCCATGGACTAGCAGGGGGCAAACCTGCTTTGTTAATCCACGTGGCTGTTTAAGAGACACGTGATTACTTTCGGAATATTATTTGCATAGTAACTAACCCAGGCGGGAAATAAGAAGTGAGCGTTGGGCTCGCCTGATCCGGCGGGGCGAACTGTGCGCAACGGAAAACAAAGCCGGCGAGAAAAGAAACCTTCATTCTTCCAACTCGCGTTTCTCACACGATCGCCTGTTTACAAATCCCAGCAAGCGATTTTAACTCTCATCCAAGCCCGGCCAGAGTGTTAAGGCCTGTCCAGTATCATTAGAGTAATTAAGTAAGCCTTTAATAGGCTGTTCCGCCAAGTTCAAGGGAGATCTTTTGGAAACGGAGTCCCCCCCCCTTTGTTCCCGGCGTTTCTCACACGACTTGGTGACACGTCCATCTTTTATGAAAGATGGCAAGCTTTTTGTTTACATTCTTTATTTTGTTGGAGTCCTCGGCAGGTGCGTGATTAGCCCATGGCACACGAGCGTCGTCTGCGCGTCGGGGCCAGCGTCTCCAGCAGACTCTGGCACACGAGGGTTACCCACCACTGGAGACTCTTTTGGAGAGGCTCGATTTGTATCCTATTATCCTAAAAGAAAATGTCCATTCAATGGAATGAATAGTTTCATTGGCCTAAATTTTAATAATGCTGTGAAAGAAAGGGAGAAATAAAGAAGAATGCAGCTGGTGTGAGCGCGCATTATTCCCCGTCACCTGCAAGATGGGTAGCCTGGAGACCTCTATTCATTTGCCTAATTTCGGTCAACTTAACAAACTTTGAGAGAAATTATACTGCCATTGTTGTGAAGGGTGAAGCTTTCTGATCGAATTAACAGCATGTTTTGATCCGGTAAATGTCATTAGAAAGAAAGAAACAATCGCGTTTAAAGGGGCCTGCGGGTAATGCGCCAAGTGGAGACGCCAAAGCGCAACGGCCACAAAGGATGCTAGTAAATGCCACAGGGGACTTTTGTACCCTCACCATTGCTAAAGTTTTCCCCCTCAGACAAAGGGCATTATTTTATACTTGAATACATTTCATACAACAATTGGCTGTTTTCTTCAAACATATTTTCACAGCAAGGTTTTAACAACAGGTTTATTGTGTGCGCTCCTCGCGTGATTCAGACGGCTCTCATGCGCCAAAACAGTTTGCTCCCACTATTTTGTTTGTTTTTTTTGTCACCGACAACGCGTTTTAATCTCGAAACCTTCACCGTGCTTGGATAAATTTGATCCTGTGAGTGCATGTCGAAGAATTAAAAAAAAAAAAAAGCTGCGGAGATGGCGAAAGAAAAAGCTCACAAGACACATGAGGCGCTTGGAGAGTTTTTCGTGCACCATGGAGAGAAAAGCGCAAGCGAGCAGGACGGGGGCATAAAATCCAATTACTTGACTGTGCAGTTTTAACATCTTTTATGTGTTTGTCCTTTGAAATATAGAGAGAGACTTGTGTTCTGTGGATTTTTTTTCTTCTTCAAGTAACTGAATTAAACACTAAAAGGTTTTGCTGAACGACATTATCGTGTCAACAAAGTGGATCAGCGATGCGTCAAAATGTATTTAACAATAATAATGACGTGAAAGTTATAATTGTCTCGTAAAAAAAATATGTTAAATGGTGCCGCAACGCGCCGGTTTTATGCCAAAAGCTTCTTTTTAAGTTTAGAGGCTACATGAATGAAACATTTGTCGGAGCGTAAAGGTGCACGCCATTAAGCCATGCTTTTCCTGCACCAAAACAGTACAGTGCGTCTCCGTTTGTAATGGAATATTCAGAATCCTTACACGTGTATAAAACATACTAGTATTCGCATTATTTATGACTTTTCGCAGTTCTTCTTTGCGCTGATCAGATTGGTCCATGCATGCGCTAATGTGCATGTTACAGTAGAATACTGGAGCTGATGTTAAAATAAGTAAAATTGGTTAATGTTGAATAAAAGATTATACTGATTGATCGCCTCTAATTCATTGCAGAACAGGGACTTTATCTATGCAACATCAAATATTAGAAATTAGGCTTCACTGGCATTTATTAATTAAAACCTCAATATTTTTCTTTGTGGTTTTGACTCCATTATTATTTCTGCACTTTCAAAGACCAGTCATCCTGGTGCGTCTTTAGTTTATTGCATATAAACCAACACAGTAGCCGGTTTTACGGGTCATGCGACATTTTTCCTGCCACCAAAAGTATGGAGAAATATTCCTTTGCAAATAATTAAAATCACGTGACATATCATACACACGCGCAAACTGCACGTTTCTCTTGTGCTCTCCTGACATTAGCGCAAACCACGAGAACCCATTCAAGCCTTTCAGCCTCGTCTAATGTGTGGCAGCAGCTCAACAGCAACACCCTGCGTGAACTCACTGAGGGCTGCTGGGAGAGCGTGCGTCGTTAGGCGCTGCGCACTGGCCCGTGGTGACCTGAGGGTCCCCGGAATCCACAATCCTTTGGTCTGGTGCGCCACCTTCTGCCTGAACTGTAGTAGTTCACACCAAACTCTGCGGGTCAGTAAAGTGGCTCATACATCATGGGAACACGTTGTTCTGACGTTTACTTCTAATCATTGGAACTGAAATTGGAATACAAAATAAAAGCATTTACAGTTCTAAAAAAAAACAAATTACAATATATATTAGGCCACTATCTTATGTAAAATATGGACCAATCACAGCAGCAAATGCTTTTGCCCCACGTCCGAGAGAGCGAAAACCGGCTCTGACGTCATCGCTGTAGTGCAAGTGACGCCTCCGGGTGGTATACAGTATTTGGGAACTTGAGTGGTCTGCGCACAGGAGTATAACGAGCTGCAGTGAGATTTGAGACTACACTGGTGAACATTTATTTTTATTTTTATACAAATATGTATGCAGATATCAAAAAAAATAATTACAAAAATCTGACAGGAGATTTACATGGATCAAGATAATCAGATGATCAATACATCAAGATAAATAATAAACTCACAACTGAGAGTTGCATTACTTTTATTATTGTAATATTAAATTAACACGATAAATAAAATATCTGAAATAATAAGAATCCCGTTTTGAACCAGGGAAGTAATCCGATTGCCTAAAAATCATTGAAGTTTGCAAACTCAGATACTTTAAACATTTTTGAATAATCTGTAAATATGTCTTGGTGAACTTCACCATGCGGTGACACAATTCCAGATTGATCCACTGTGAAATAGCTGCAGTGCCAGAGCTGAGCCAAAGCTGGTGCAGGTACCAGTACCAGTACTGCAGTACCAGACCCACCTGCCGAGAGGCAGCTGCTGAGGCACCTGCTGGCGCGTATCATCTTTGGGGGGCGGGACCTCCGTTGACAGCTCCATCTGCAAAGGAGAGAAGAAGAGTGTTTCGCACCTGCTGGTACATGTCGGAGTCTGGGCCAGGGTCTCGAGCGGCATCAGATAACACTGGGTTGCAGCGCCATCTGCCGGCACACCGGCTGAGGTGCCATCTAACTTACCTGAATGTGAGTGAGAGGTGCCTCTGAAGTGCTTTGTAGGGAGAGACGAGGCCCCGACAGTGAAAATTCAGTATCCCGACTTAATAAACTGGACTTTGTCTTTAAAAGCTCATTTATTTAACCACGTGGTTGATCTGCGGCCAATTTCCTGCTAATTCAAATAAATCTAATTCTAACAAGTCACATTGGCCAATCACAATGCCCCTTTCAAACGTGATCCACAGCGACGCGTCTGGCCGCTCCTGATTGGCTGAGCGCCGCACCATTCTGAACAAAAGCGCAGAGCCGCTGTCGCTGCTGGATGTTCCATAATATTCAGCTCTGAATCCGCTGCTGCTGACAGGTTAGTGGAATATTATCTTATTCTCTTCCAGTTCTCCAGTGACCCTCATGTTGCAAATGATGACGATATGTATGCTGTCTGTTTTTTTTTGTCAAAGCGTGGTGCTTTTAGGGACCCTCTGTAAAAAAAAAAAAAAAAAAATACACTCGCCTATTGTTGCCTAAAAATAGAGCGCAATCATGAAATATGTTTTTAGCCATTCGGCAAAAGCCGCATCTTTATTCCCCTGATTCTAATCGTGTTTGATTTGATTCCTATGTTATTATCGATATCAAAGATTACGTCTTCTTTAATCTGTTGGTATCGCTGATCTCTGCGTTTGTGTGACGCGTATCCCCTGAAATTCATTCAGACGGACACGTAGCAATGTTGGTTGATTATAGACAGACAAGACTAATCATTTGGGTTCAACTTTCTTTTCTTTTTTTTTGCCTGATCCGCCGGTGCCTTTACGCATTTACCGGTCACTGCGCTGCGCGCGTACTGCAAGGCAAGGCAAGGCAAGGCAAGGCAAGGCAAGATTAGATTAGATTAGATTAGAAAAGAGGAACAATCAAGTCTTTACCAAGAGAATATCTTTGCACCCTTTTCCATTCACGTTATTTGAGTTGAGCTGACCGGTTGACACCAAGCCAGTCAGTAGCGCGTCGAGGAAGACTATAACAGCTGTTAAAGGCTGAAATCCACGCCGTGCGTTTATGCGTTCATTTGGGTTGTATTTCCGGACAGCGTGAAATGATGTTAACGCACTCATCCGGTGTGTTTAACCGTGATCGTGAGGTTTAGATTCAAGCATCCACGCAGGATTATCATCATGATTATATCATTTTTATTCATATAGACTTTTAGCATTGAATAAACAAGAATATTTGTTAGACAATTTTCCCAAATAGATTTCCACCCTCCTAGAACCAACACAGCAGTTATTAATGCAGATTGGATGCTTTAAATGGAATGAACTAGATTTTCTCCACTTGTATATTTGTTCCATCATGAAATGATCCAGCATCAAAACAAAAACCTGTATTGAGCACACAGACCCTGACAGGCAGATTAAAATAGCTTTGCAAGGGGTCCAAAAAAAAGTGCCCCCCTCTCTCTCCAGTCCTCATGCTAAACTAAGCTAAGCTAAGTTGTCTGCTGACTGTTGCATGTGGTGTGCAGACATTGATTTTCTCATCCTGCAGTATGGATGAAGAAGATGGCTTTCTGAGGGATCGGCACCAACACGTGTTCCTGTATTGATTTGTTTTTTTTTGTTTTTTTTTGGGGGGGGGGGGGGGTAAAGTCGAGAGGTGTGCTGAGTTGTGATGTCTCTGCCAACTTCCTCTCGCAGGAATCTGTGGAATGTGAATTGTGTTGATTGCCTTCCTCCCAACATGCTGTCACATGAGCAGCGAGAACGCAGACATGCTGTGATGGCCAAGCAGATGTGTGCATTCAATCATGTGATTTTTTTTTGGGGGGGGGAGTTTTTTTTCCTTTTTGAGAAGAGAAGCAGCTTAATGGGAGGAAACAGAGAGATACTTGAGTTTAGTGAATCTGGAGCAGAACGCCACGCTGTCATCACTTTGCTTCGGTCGGGGAGGAATTTCTGCCTTTTGAGGACGATGGTTTGAAGGCTTTTAAAAGCAGGAATAACTAGATCTGGCTTTATATTTACAAACGCATCTCTGGCCCTTGTAGCAACGCATCTCATGTGTTTATTTGTTTAAGAAAAACAGAAGACACCCTTTTTTTAATTCACCATTCAGATATACAAGTTTCTAACGAAGGCTCGTGACGTTAGGTTGAACATGTGTTTTCTTGCTCTTGGTTGTGTCATGCTGTCCCGGTCTGCTAGCGGCTAGTGTGTGACCTTTGTTCCACTTCACAAATCCCATCCTCCACCCAGTCTTCCCTGAGCGACCGTGCATGCAGAGGTCAGAACCTCCTGTCTTTTGTCTGGTTGTCTTGTGCAAGGTCAGGATTTGTATCCTTAAACCAGAGTCCAGTGTGACTCCTCCTTCTATTTCACAGGGACAGTTTATGGTTGGCAGCATTTATCCTCACTTCTGAGTCATGCCGGTTGCTAATGGGTCCATTTTCTCAGTCAATGTTGGGATACCAGTAAAAAAACAACAACCCATTTATCTTATCCGGAATACAATGGCCTTCCATTGATCAAGGTGTTATCATTTGTTTTTCTTTTCCACTTTGAATGCTTGGCAACATCGACATTGAGCACACCGTGTCCAGATAAGGTCTAAACACGTGGGTCGTTCAATGTTAAATAAACACGATTAATAAAAAAGCACATTCTTGCATCACGACGGGCGTGTCTGGAAATGAATGAAAGTTGATTTTCGAAGCACGGCGTATGGCAAGCGGCGCCTCACACATGGTGCCTGTTTGAAAGGGGCGTGTCTCTGCTATTCATAGTTGTGATGACCTCGGAGGTCTATTAGAGGTTAGTGTGCGTCCTCCTCATAGCTGCAGCGAAGGGACAGTCTCTGGACAGTCTTTTGCCTTTCTTCCTCGACACACTGCTGGCTTGTGAGTAAGGAGATTTATCAGTCGTGGCTTTGAAAATCCCTTTGCGCTTCTTTAAATGTGTCCCATGTGAGGGGGGGGGGGGGGGGGGGGGTCGCACCATGGTTTGTGTTGCCTTTGTGGGCTACAAGCAACACCAGGAAGAAGCTTCACTGGAGCATTTGGGCGCTTTAAGGATGGCTTTTAATCATTTTAATATAAATTTGGTTGTGAATCCTTGCTAGAACTGAACCGCTTTAATGAATTCATTGTGTTATTCAAATCTAAAAACGTTGGATGATTTATAATCTTCAGTCTCTCTTCAGCTTTATCCATTTTTTTTTAAAGCCCTGTTGCCTTCCAACTGTTGTTGTTGTTTTAAATATAATACTTTGCCCCAGTTGGCAAAGTTACCGTGTCATGAGCTCAGTGTTAATAATAGACGTAGGTGAGAAGTCAATTATTACCTCGATGGAAGCTGTTCCGCCTACCTCTCCATCTGAGAGTGCTTGTTGCATCTTTTGTCAGCATCGGCCCCGCTAATGCTGTCTGGAAAAACGGGATTTTCCTCTTTAAAGTGGAGTCTGTTGGTCTGATTGGACACTTCAGGATGAACAACTGAAAGGAAGCTCGCTAATCTAAATGAATAGTAGGAGGAGTTGTTTCAATTTTGAAAGAAATCTTATTTATTTTGGATCCATCATTTTCTCTGTCTTGTTTTTTTTTTCCTTTTAAGATTCTTTGGAACTTTCTGTTTCATTATCTTCAGATTTTGACTGTTGCTGAACCCCTACTTTAAAAAAAAAAAAAAAACTTGAATTTAAGATCTATATGTTTTACAGTGTGCCGAGGTCTGCAAAGACCTGAGAGCTGAAACATTTACACGCAGTCGTATTTCCTTCCCGTGACCTGCAAAGCAGAACAGCGGCTGTAGATCAGACATTTCTCATCTACAAGAAAATGGATGGATGTATATAACGAGGATTCTTCCATTTCCTGCAGGGTCACTGCAGAACAGTCATGCAGGCCCAGGAAGTCCTGAGACAGCTGCGGCTTCCCGAGCTGGATGACCTGCGGCAGTATGTCCGCGGATTGCCCACCAGCGCTCTAATGGGAATGGGTGCCTTCGCTGCCTTCACCACCTACTGGTTTGCCTTCCGTCCAAAAGCCCTCAAAGGACCCTTTGACCTCAATATGCAGTCAGTGGAAATCTCAGTAGGTCGTCTGTTCCCTTTCCGCTGCTATAATGATGAGGAATGTCCTCATAGTTTGTGGAATTTAGAATCTTACAAAATCGATGGAACTTTTTTGCCTCTTTTTGCTAGAGAGGAATAACTGAATCTTGGAATCCAAAGGAAA
Organism: Brachionichthys hirsutus; assembly: GCF_040956055.1. Taxonomy (NCBI): domain Eukaryota; kingdom Metazoa; phylum Chordata; class Actinopteri; order Lophiiformes; family Brachionichthyidae; genus Brachionichthys; species Brachionichthys hirsutus. The sequence goes on from NC_090913.1 coordinate 8,646,197, forward strand.
GCGATGCAGCATGTCTCATTCAGCAGGAATGCTCATGGAATCCATCCAGAAACTGAAATTGCAGCTGTCAAAACTTGCTCACTCTTGTCTGCATTTGGAAAAACTAAAATGTGTTTCTGCTCTGTCTTGAAATAAAGCTCTCTGACATTTTCATTAACATTAACTGCAAAAGCATGATGGCTTATTTAGAAGGTGAGAAACTTTCATAATTAGATTTGATAAAAGCTTTGCATGTTTACCAAAATTCATTTAATTCTAAACATTTGGCTGTACCACGAATTCTACATCCCACTAGGTGGCGCCCTGGCACTCGGCTGTTAAAATATTGCAAAGACAGCACTTTTATCCAAAAAACGTTCCATTTCTCCATCTCCTCACACGTTTGGTCTCTATTGATCGTAATGTTCATTTGCAGGGCGGTGAGCTTGCAAGGAGGTCGATGCTGAATGACAGCGACGCACCGATGACGCACTATTACAGCGACGCCCAGACCATGTATGAGGTGTTCCTCAGAGGACTCAGAGAATCAAGTGAGTTTTACTGCAGTATCGGGTCTATTCGCATGGATTTTTGATGTAGCTCTCAGAATCTGGACATACGACGATGTAACATTTGTCAGTGTAAATGAGGGAAACCTAAGTGCCCTTTGAGTATAAATAAAGGTTTGAAATGAAATGAAATCCAAGCGTTCCCTTGGTGATAATGAAGTAAAGGGGAAATTCATATTGTGTTCGGTGTGAATCCACTCATCGATGGAACGTGGCTAAAAAGGATCTTTGATATATTTTTTTGCAGATGACGGACCTTGCCTTGGATCGAGGAAGCCGAACCAGCCGTACGAGTGGCAGTCTTACGGCGAGGTGAGGACACGAGGACATGAGAGTATAATATTCTACTTGTTCACAACAATCATCTATTATTTTTACAGGTGGCAGAAAGAGCAGAAAACCTGGGCTCCGCGCTGCTTCACAGAGGGCACTCTCATACCGGGAACAGGTTCATTGGCATCTTTTCACAGAACCGGCCAGAGGTAAAACAAATGGCTTGGTTTTTTACGTTGCTGCCATTCACTACCTTTTCTTTGTTGCTTTGTGGAATTCAAGCCATAATGCAGAATTCTCATGCACGAATGAAAAGAGTAGCAAAAGAAAATAAAGATACAAACCGATTTGGTCGTGAGTAGGCCTGCGTTAAAGTATTATATGCTGTGGTATAGCTATAGCTACATACAAGCCACTTGTATTTAGTCAGGGAGGTTAATTCGTTGAGGAACGCCTTCACCACACTCGCCCTCACGCCAAAGCACTGCCGGAGGTTTCTCCGTGCGACCGCAGTCACGATAACGAGGGTGGGGCGAGTGCAGCCTATCACTGTTACTGTTATTGACTCTGCGCTGGAGGTTTAGACTTCATCTGTGATCCTGAACTGAGCGTGTTTGGAAGGCTTTTTCCTGATCTGTGTCTGAACGTGTGGCACCTCACACGCAGGGAGACAGTGAGACGTGGTTTTCAGTTCCAGAAACGGCCAGCGTGTTGCAGCATGTCGCTGCTTTTACGTTTCGTGTTGATATAATGAAGCAATTTTGGGGAATTTCTAGCACCAAAAAAAGAAAAAAGTAAATGAGAATAATCGTCTGCTCTATTGTTTAAGAACATAACTCAAAGTGACGTTGGGTTATTCATCTGTAATGGAAGCTGCTCTATATTCTGCCTCTCAGTGGACCATTTCCGAGCTGGCCTGTTACACGTACTCCCTGGTGGCGGTTCCGCTGTACGACACGCTCGGCAAAGAGGCCATCGGCTACATTATCGACAAAGGTAGGCAAAGGTTCTCCCTCAAACGCTTACACACGTGTGATATTATTGCGCTCCTCTCGATGAAAATCACTGAAACGGGTGCACAGGTTTGATTTCGGTGTCTCTTTTTCTAGCTGACATCTCAACTGTGATCTGCGACGTGCCCGAGAAGGCTCGGATGATTTTGGACCATGTCGGTGGGAAAGGGTCAAAAGTAAAGACGATCGTGCTGATGGAGGCCTTCGATGGCGACCTGCTGACTCGTGGGCAGGAGTGTGGCATTGAGATTATAAACTTGAAGGAGTTTGAGGTGAGTGACAATAATCTGAAGTTAATGCAGAGAACAGTTGTTGTTCACAAAGATTGTATTGAGCCTGATTTATTAATATTGTTTCAGGCTTTGGGGAAAGCCAATCAACGGGAACCGCTGGTGAGTCGAAAAGAAACACACGAGCAGAATCATAGATTTGCAGGACACAAAGTGTGAACCTTGTCACTTTTAGTTTCAGCTTTAGTTATATGTTTGCGATCTACAGAAGTCTGAGTCTGAGAGGGAACTTTAATTCACACTGCACTAAACTGCCTTGTTCTCATGCAACAGCATCTTCTACTCGGGCTTTGTTGCGTATCAAATTTAATCTGTGATCTGATTACAGCCTCCGAAACCAGAGGACCTCGCCATTGTTTGCTTTACATCTGGAACCACAGGTGATCACATGACCCAGTAATACTTCACCATTTTTATCACTTTAACCCCCCACCTATCTTTTATAATTCTGATGATCCTTTCAGGACACCCAAAAGGGGCCATGCTAAGTCACAGAAGTATAATCGCCAACACTGCAGCTTTTATTAAAATAACACAGGTAAGCAAACTCTCATACTAGACATGCACGACGTAACATTTAATTGCTCTAAGATGAATGACAATAGTTAATCATGTATGTTTGTTTTAAGGTGGATTTTCTAATTTACTTAAATTGCTCATTGATTGCTAAAATGCTCGTATAATGATATCATTGACCTTTAAACTGCACTCACAGCAATTTGTGACCTTTGCCCTGGACTCTGAGAGTGCATACACGCTTCCCTGCTTTCTTGGTGGGGGTTTGTATGATGTGAGGAAGATGACGCACGCATGACGAATTCATCGAATCTTGAAACGGTTAATATTCATTGAGTGTCGCAGCAGAGGCAGTAAATTACGTTATTCTTTGTCGTGGCATGTGATTTTTATAGAACCAGTGCATGAATGAATGAATAAACACGTTTATATATTTATACTACAATATTCAAAAATGCAAATAACTGTATACATTTCAGGAAATGGCCTCCTTGCACTTTTTTTTTGGACCACACCTATAACATAAGTTTGTGCCATCTCATGAATGAACTTTAGATGAAACATTCATGCATGAAAGCAGAGGAGCTCAAACCTAAAAGCCCCGTCTGACTCAGGTTGACCCCCCCCCCCCCCCCCGTCTGTCTTGCCACTGCCCCCCCCCCCCCCCCCCGCCCCTGTGTTTGTCCCTTCTCCCCTCCCATCCATCTACATGCTGTCATCCAGGCCACTCTGAAGCCCAGCCACAAAGACGTGCTCATCTCCTACCTCCCATTGGCCCACATGTTTGAGAGGGTGGTGGAGGTATAGTCGGCTGTGCTTGACCTGCATCCATGCATGTGTTTTGCGTGTCCTCCGCAGGTACACTGCATGCTGAACGTCCATGACATTCATGTATCCTATCTCCCTCTAGCTCACATGTTTGAGAGGGTTGTACAGGTATGTATCTGACTTGTTTACCTTCAGATGTATTGCATAAGGAAATTATTTGCCCACAGTTAAGTATAATTATTGAAAGTGTAGCTTGCAGGCCCTTTTTTAAAATGTGTGCTGTAAATTCAGAACGTTTTCACACGATTGTGTTGTATTACAAGTAGGAGTTGTTTTTAGATTATGAGGAAAATATGTGAGAGATTTGGGAACACTAACGACACCGCTGCTCTGTTAACTTTTGAGCAACATGTGGCATGTTAATGACATGTTGTCCTTTCCTTCTAACTTTTCACCTTCGGGGCTGGGTGTCAAACAATGACAAGTGGCCAGATTTATAAAAATATTCTCGCTATTCTGACCCATGTTACGGCTTTGTTTAATTCTGAATTTCATGCAGCTGTATTTCCTCAGAGGGAAAAACTCAATTCAACGACGATGTTTTTCACGAAACCTGATTTTTTTTGGGGGGGGGGGGGGATAAATTTAAGAATATATATATTTTAAAATTATTAACCTCAAAATACCCCCCCCAAAAGAAAAATGCTAGAACTCAGGTGTCATATTGGCAAAGGTACTTAAAATATTTTTTGATGCCCAGCCTTCTGCAGCTTTAAGAAAACTGCTTTTGTTCTCATGAAGTTCCTTGTAGGTGCTGCCAGTATAGAAGATTGAAAGAAGTCTGAGAGGGATTTTATTTAGTAAAATACAGGGCGCAGGTTCGAATATCAAACAACTGGCTACACAGCGAGCTGCTCCTTCGTAATGTGCACAACAAGTATGAATAAGGTGTTTCTCTTTTCATCAGGCTGTCATTCTCATCCACGGAGCTCGGATTGGTTACTTCCAAGGAGACATTCGATGTTTGATGGACGACCTGAAAGCGCTGCGTCCGACGGTCTTTCCCGTGGTCCCACGCCTCCTCAACCGCATGTTTGATAAGGTCAGACAATGAATTATGTAGTTCATAAAGTTAAAGCAGAAAAATAATTCAAGCAACGATGGATTTTTTTTACTGTTTCATATAAAGTGCTGTAATCCTGTCTGACGGAGGCCCTTAAAATAAGCTTGTCTCAAATCTCCACAGATATTTAGTCAAGCCAACACACCGCTGAAAAAGTGGCTGCTCGATTTTGCTTTCAGGAGGAAGGAGGCGGAGCTTAAAAATGGTGTGGTCAGACAAACCAGCATGTGGGACAAACTCATCTTCAGAAAAGTGCAGGTAAGCGTGTATAGCGCTTCTCTCGAGCTTTGAATAAGCCCTGGGTTTCCGGTTGGGGTGAATATTCAGATCAAATCCCATTTTTTTAAAATGTTCCCGCACGTTTCCAGTCCTTTTGATTTCGTTTCACACTTTTCAGGCGAGCCTGGGTGGGCGTGTGAGACTGATCATAACAGGAGCAGCGCCGGTGTCTTCCACCGTCCTGACGTTTCTCCGAGCCGCGCTGGGCTGTCAGGTGAGCCTCAATCAGATATCCAGAAATTGGGATTGTGTGTGTGTGTGGGGGGGGGGGTTAACTGTCACTAAAAAGCATGCCCATGTTTCCAGTTTTACGAAGGCTACGGCCAGACCGAATGCACAGCCGGGTGCACCATGTCCATGCCCGGGGACTGGAGCGCAGGTAAGAGCCTCCGCTTGTGTGCTATGATGATGTGTAAAATCCACGCCATCGTGTGCGTCTTGAGCCGTGAAACTGTTATCTGCCTCAAGGTCACGTCGGCCCTCCCCTGCCCTGCAACGCTGTCAAACTGGTGGACGTGGCAGAAATGAACTACTTTGCAGCCAATGGAGAAGGAGAGGTGAGGAGAAGCTTCAGACGTGCGGAGGGCGATGCCACAGATCACCAGAGCGATGACGACTAATTTGATGTCGTCCCCCTCTAGGTGTGTGTCAAAGGACCAAATGTATTCCAGGGATACCTGAAAGATCCGGTGAAAACGGCAGAGGCGATCGACCAGGATGGATGGCTGCACACGGGAGACATTGGGAAATGGCTTCCCGTAAGGAAGGACATTATTGATCTTTACGACTCTAACCTCCATGTTTAAAGGGTTCGGCATCTGTGGCTCTGTCTGCATCCGCCATGTTGAAATGATTAAGATGTCATAAATCCGGTAACTTTAAATGATGGTTGGACAAAGCCCAAATGGATTAAAAGGGACTATTAGGTCGATGGTTTTATTTTACATGCATGAGTCTCAATCTTAAATAGGTATTGCTATTTCTAAATGTTTTGTCTTTTTTTACAAGAACGGCACTCTGAAGCTCACCGACAGAAAGAAGCACATTTTCAAGCTGGCACAAGGAGAATACATCGCCCCTGATAAAATTGAAAACACCTACAATCTCAGTCAGCCGGTAGCCCAGATATTTGTTCATGGTGACAGCTTGCAGGTAAATAGCAGGATTTCTCTTGGTGAAGTGGGAGGACTGGTGAGGCTGATCCTCCTGTTTTCTGTGTGCCATTCGGTCAGGCCTGCCTGGTGGGGATAGTGGTACCGGATCCAGACCTTTTACCCATTTGGATCAAGAAAAAGGGAATTAAAGGGTCCTACTCTGAGCTTTGCAGGAACAAGGTGCGATTTGCTACCGCCAGCAGCCCAAGCATAGAACCGCTGTTTGCTGCGCATGCTAACAATTTTCTGTGTGCAGGATGTGAAGAATGCCATTCTGGAGGACATGCTGAGACTAGGCAAAGAGACAGGACTTAAGTCTTTTGAGCAGGTGATTGTTGCCATGGAAATGCAATATAGACACACTGAACACTTTATAATTGAAACCAGAAATAATTAGCAGATATATGTATGATGGGAAATAGCTTAAAATATTAATTTTTGCATTCCTCTCTGCAGGTGAGAGACATTGCGTTGCACCCCGACTTGTTTTCTGTTCAGAACGGCCTGCTGACCCCTACCCTGAAGGCCAAGAGGGCTGCGCTTCGGAACCGCTTCAGAGAGCTAATCGATGAACTCTATTCCAGAATCAAGCTCTAAACTGATTTAGGGGAACTAAAAGAAAGGCGTCAATCATTTAGGCCACTGCGCCAGAACCAATAAACACTCTGCAACGACAAACACTTTTGCTCTCGCTCCTGATTTTCACACGTTGAACTTAAGGCGTTCACTTTTTTTTTTTTGAACAAAACACATCCTCCTGATTGTTAAAATCCTTAGTGATAAAAGTGCACATTTTAGAGTGGTTTTTAATTGTAACGGATCAAAAGCTCACCTGTGTAATAGACAGTTTAGTCGGTGTATTGATACGTCACACCTTTGCAAAAATAATGCAATATTTTAATGTTTCTTAAAGGGAATTCTCTCAAGGGACAATATTCACAGGTTTGTGGTTCCAAACAAACTAGATAAGTTAAAGTTGAATTTGTATTTATGTACTTTAACAAGAAATTTTACAACACTTAAAGGAAATGTAATTTGCTGCCACCGACTACTTCATGGTCAAAAAATGTCCATCCCCTTCGGCTTGGCTTTTTTTTTTAACTTGTGGGGGGGGAAAAAGCAAGATGTGACTTTAAAATAGTGATAAATATATTTATATACCAGATTGTTTTTCTGTAATCTATTTAAGTTGATATTTAACATAAACATTAAGCCTGTAAATTAATGTATATGCTGAAAACTCTGTCTGCAGAGCTTCATGCCTGACGCTCTGCTTGCTGTAATTCCACGTGTCGCTGCGTTACTGATGATTTCAACTAAAGGATTGATGAACCCGATTTGGTACAAATGTTGATCGCCTGTTGGAAATGTTGTTCAGATTGTGTGTATTTTTTTGTTTTTCTTGAAAATTGCATGAAAAAGACTGAATCTTCTCTCGAGGTTATATTATAGGATAAAGCCACCATTGTTCACGGTAAATATTTGGGTATCAGTACAACAGAAACTTTGATTCAGGCAACAGGGTTTTTGTTAACCGTACTAAATAAATTACTTTTTCCAAAACCTTTGTATTTGTCGGTAAAGTGCATCAATTAATTTTTTGCAATAATTAAAGTCTCTGATTTCGATCAGCATTTCTAAACACAAGTCAAACATTTTAATAAATGCAGTTGTAAGCAGCTTTTATTTACAATATGTACTTTTCCAACAATTACATGTTATGTATATGAAAACATTTGATTACAAGCGGTTTATAACATGCTTCAAGTTCTGGGTGCAAACGTTTAATTACAACTACATTGTGTTACAGGTGATTAGTTGCTCATTAAATTTAATTTTATATATGTGGACTTAGTTATTTATGTTAATACGAAGGTTGTAGCTTTGTTGCTGTGCAGCCAGTCCAAAATAACACAATGCTAAAATCTACTGGGGATCAAAATCGGCCATACATGTGAGTAAAAGCTGATCGGAGATTTCCCCGCTGTCGTGTTCAAAGTCGTTGAGGCTCTCTGAAAAGTCCTTGTCGTCCCGTCGGTCTCCCCACACATCCGTGGATTCCTCCTCCGGACTCGGTGTGCTTTGTGGGGTCTGGTTTGGAGCCTGACTGGGTTCAATGTTTCCAGCCTCATCCATTAAGTAAGTCTGGTCTTCATCATCCTGTCGGCGAACAGAAGTGTTTCAGGTTTAAAACACCAACAGCAGAATTTCCTATGCCTTAACGCTAAAAACCAAACTAACCAGTGCCAGGATGTAGCCGACACAAAGCTCCTGGGGCAGTGGGTAACCTGCAGAAGTAGGAATTAGAATCTTAACCGTGTATCAGATTCAAGCCTGAGGCTGATGTCTTTGCAGCGCTCTTAGGGTAAACACGGTACTTGAGGATCTGAAGGTCTTGCATTCCGGATCGTGACACTTCTGGTACCACGATTCATCTTTCAGATCCACAATGATCCTGCAGGCAAGCATGAGACTAAATCAGAAGGATGGATAGAGGAAGGTGTGTGAATAAAAGATCACATCAAGTGAACGTACATGATGTTGTTGCTTTTATGAAACCTCCCCACGTTAGCACACCAGCGGTATTTGGCAATGTCGTAGACAAGCAGCTGTTCAGCAGCAAAGTAGTTCCATCGTCTGATGCCTGTTGAAGCCAAACGGCAGTCTTGGATTTACGCTACTATTGTAATCAGTAACTAATCCAATGTAACTCAGCGATGCAATAAATCTAACATTCATGTAGGTCATATTTTTGTTGACACTCCTTTAGCGATCTAAAACTACAGTCTCCAAATGATCACGCTTTTGAGTCGGCTCTCACAGCAAATCCTGAACTTCCTGCTGGATTTGACGGCATCCGTTTTTAGGTGCTGATTTGTACGTCAATAAAAATGAAATCTAGTTCACCTACTCTGAATTGTCAGCCATTTAACATCAAACAAAACGCTTTATCTCCCATCAGCCCAGCCCAGTCCCTGCCCCCGATACTTACTTCCATGTATTCCATCTTTTTTAACCACACTTAATACAAAGTTATCCACTTCTTGATGTGGGGAGGACAGGCACCCAGAAAGTGAGTCTATCAGGGATGGATAGGGCAGCAAAGACAATCACATTGAGACGCCGACTTAATACATAATACGATGAGCACGTATGAATAGATGAGTGGAGCCAGTGTCACCCGGATCTGCGGCTGATCTCTGTCGGTCATGACAGTCTGAGGTTTTGGCCGTCTTTGTTTCTGGTATGTCCCATGTCAGAATTCTCTGACCTGTGAATCTAATCCCAGAAATAAGAGTCAATAACTATTTAATAGCTTATTTAATAGCTTAATACGCAACGATGTGCGTTATACCTCAAATTACAGACTAAGGAAGCCAAGAAAATGCTTTCTTCCGCAGACAGGCCCTTCTCAGGTTTGGTAATAAATCTGTTGTCATCTGCCAGTGTGAACGCAGCGTTCTTTCCCACTTTTGATGATTTGTAGAGGCGGAAATTTCTGTTCTTTGTGTAAACACCTGTTTTTGCACATTATAACACCAATTATATACATCCATATATGCACAATAGAGAAGTAGACAAAATCAAAAAGGGTTCCTGAACTTGGTTGAAAGTGTGTGTGTGTCTAATATAAAGGCAAACAGGACACACACACTTTTGGTTCCTCTTACCAAGATCAACAAAGAGACAGTCTTTGCCATCCTTGTTTTTCACCTGGAGAAAACTGAGATCTCGCTCTTCCAGCTTCCGCCTCTTGGTCTTTAGACTCTCATCCACCTCAGCTGACTTTGCCGTTTTCACCCCAGGACCAGATTGCAATCTGCTGTTAGTACACCATGTTGAACATTTTACACACACAAAGTGTAACGCCTGCAGAAATATACAAATATTCATTTGCAAGGGTCTGGAAAAACAAACCGTGTTTCGTTATTTCCTTCGATCGGATCCACAGCAACATTAAAGCGACTCCTACTTTTGGCTGCGCTCAAGACCGGTTGAAGAATTGCATGGATAAACGTACCTATAAGAAAAATCCGTAGAAAATAAATCAACTTCAAATATGCAAGAACATGTTTCTGTTCTGCCTCCACACAACACAGAACATACCCGCATGGATGTTGTCTTTGAAAGCGGCATTTTGGATATTGAAGATGAGATGTCGACTGAACTTCTCTTCCGTGCTGGAGTCCAAATTCAGGACGCTTTTCGTGGTGCATTCGACTCCATAAATTTCCTTCAGCTTGTCACAAACGTACTGGAAAAAACAGACATTAAATATACTGTATATATATATATGTATATAATATTGCATGACACGAAAAAGGGCCCCACCTGGATAAGTGAAGACACCATAGTTTTGCCATCGGCTCCTTCGTTTGACGGCTTGTGGAACTCCAAGTCAAAGTAAAGCTTACAGACGGAGCCCTCCGGTATCACTTCATAACAGTGCATCAAGGACTGCGAATACGTCCTGAAAAACAATCAAGAGGGGAAAAAACTCATTGCACATACCCACTTGTGTTTTTTTTTCCCAGACACATAAAATGCAGACATTACCTGTAATAATGCCACAGCTCAGTGTAACTGGTGACCAAGTAGATCCTCTGACCCAGGGCTGCCTTTTCTTTTTCGAGTGCAAAAACATGCACATTCTAGGGAAAGACGAAACGCTCCTTCACACTCCTTTCTGTGGTAAACATTAGACATCTCCCAGTCTCGCGTTACCTCTCTGCAGGTCTGGGCAAAACCGATAGCCGCGCTTTGACGGGAGAAGAGTTTCCAAACGGACGAAGGCTGGCACGGCCAGAGTCGAGGTTTGTACTGTGAGGTCAGAGGATTCAGCTGGAACGACTGAGCGAGCTGCTCAACCATTTTCAGTCGGTCGCCCCACTTCCTCATCCTCAGACGCTTATTTACTGCCTCTTATGTGCCCAGGGTTTAGTCTCCTCCAAAGCGAGGTCAGCTCGGATGGAGGTTCCTGGAGATACGACACATTATAGAGGCGTTTCAATCATTCAGCCGACTTTCAGTGCCTGACAGACATAACAGATTACTTATTCAACACAAACAAAAACATCCTGTATCCTCGTTTAAGATCTCAATGGCTGGATATACATGGTCAAAATATAATATAATAAATGACAATTATTGTCTACGTAATATGATGTGAAAACACAACAGATTATTATATTTATAAGCTTAAATATTCAACATAAGCTACAGGTCGACTGGGCGCAACACAAACAAACGTTGTTTCCATCAGAAGTAATAAGACAATCACAAAATAAGACTATAAACTGCTTTTGCAGGTGATATTTTAATATTTTAATATTTTAATATTTAAAAAATTAAATAAAAACAAACCGTCAAGACGTCTTCATTTCTCTTTGGCGCGTCCGGAACAGGAAACGAAACTTTATCCGGTCACGTGATTTAGTCTTCTTCGTCGGGGTTTGCAGGAGAGTTGCGTTCACAAAACATGCATTACTGCCTCCTGCTGGAACGGCTATAAACTCATGATGTCATATCTTATTCTATCTAAAAGGTAACAACTAATAACAAAAGGTTCTCTAATAGGCTAACCCGGACCCAACCGAGCTGTGAAAGTCTCAACAGCCCAAAATTCCCATAATATCAAAACCTTTCTTGCAACAGGTATTTGTGTTTTCCCAGATTTATTGTTATCCAAACAGGAAAGTTAATTTCCACAGCCAGAAATCACAAGAATTTTTGTTCTTGCTAAATAAACATTCATTCTATCAGCTCACCCTCACTTCTTGAAACTCATGTTTTCCAGCTGTTATCTCGTGGTGTGTGCTTTAATATCTGGACCGACTGCTCACCATTCTTCTTCCAGGATGTCCTCCAAAAAGATTAAAATTGGGTTGTTTCTCTCAGACCAATTAATCTGTCTGCATAATTTGACTATGAATATATTTATTTGATTTATGTGTATAAATGTCAATAAAAAGTGATTCCATGGTATATAAATATAATATGTGTAATTATTTGTTTTCTCTTTTTTTTTACAATTAAAACCATACTTGATTAGACTTACTTGCCAAAAATCTGTCTCACTATCATAGAGTTTGTAAACTGACCCTCAACTGCAGCAGGGCAAAGATTGAATTTAATGAAGAAGGGATGAAGTAAAACATTCCCTACACGTCCTCCCATTTTTAATGAACTCTTATCGCTACTCAGCAAATCTGAGTTTCTGTAAGTTCATACCGTGGTGAGGAAGGAAGGAAGGAAGGAAGGAAGAGGAGGGTCAGAAAGTGGAATGCAGTCTTGGAAAAATAGGGATAAAGTATTCACAGGTTCAATCTCTAGGGAACACCAAAGGTGTCATACAATTATTTTACTCCTAATTTTTTTTATCCTTTTTGAGATTACATTTAAAAGTCCCAAACTACATTTATATTACATAAGCTATAATAAATTACATGTAAAGCCTCAGAAATCTTAATGGCAAAATGCATTTCAGTGGACGGCTTAGACGTAACTCTGGCAGCAGTGGAAGCGGAAAATCACGAATCATTAAAACTGAAGAGAAAATAGATCATTTGAAATGAACTGGGCTAAGCCATTTAGAGTTATCTGTTTAAAAAAGCAATCTGCAACAAACAAGCAAGCGTTTTCTGCAGTAGCTCAGTAGCTGAACAAACAGTAGGATTCCCAATGGCATCTAATTTCCTTCCACAGGAAAGGAAAAGGAGTTTCTCACTGAGATAATGTTCTCCACCTCCCATGCACCGACAGCGTTCTGATCACACACCCCAAGCCGTATAGATGTGGACTTGATATTTGAAGTTGTTCCTGGAAATAAATCTTCCTTACTTGAGGTACGTGCCTTTCAATATTTTCAACATTTGAAGAGTTTAATCATTTACGTCTATTTCACCAAAACTAACAACGCTAGGCTCACGGCTTGTGTCCCAAAAAAAATTCCATCCCTTTCCTCGGGCGTGTGAAAGGCTTGTCTGGTCCTGCTAAATGCTTTACTTTGAATTCTTTTTTGTGCAGGGAGAAAACTAAAAAGCAACTCTTCAAGATGTGGAACAAAGGAAATCTGCTTCTTTCTGCAAGCATTTCAGTGGCTCTCTTCTGCACAGTAAGCATTATTTGCCGAACAAAAGCCATTCAGTATCTGTTGTGCTAATAATTTAGACAGAATAAAAATGTATTTTAAATTCTATCATCCATTTAAGGCAACTGCGGAGCATGTAAACGCACTGGACATGGCAAAGGACGCCGTCGACGACATTTACAGTGGATGCCGTGAACAGGCTTTGAAGAAGTTTATCCATTCAGGCCTGTTGAAACAAGAGCTAAATCACAGTAAGGCGTTCAACAACGCATGGAGCCAAAAGGATCAGTGTTCCAAGATAATGCCTGGAAAAGCAGAGGAAAATACCGCCGCATTGTCGACATACGCCAGTGGGGGTGAAGACTTCATCAACGCCTTTAACAATGCAGTGAAGACATTGGGCGCGAACGAGAGCATCTATGAAAGCTACTTTCATTTCAAGTCTTTTCACTTCCTGCTCATGGATTCAATGATGCTGCTGCCTCCAGAGAAGTGCCAGACAATGTATGTTGTCCACGAAGAAAAATACACAGCAAAAAAGGGCTCGAAAGTCAGATTTGGAACATTTTTCAAGGTCCATTCCAGCTCGAGTGTGCTGACGGATTATGACTTGGATGGGCAGGTGGTTTTTAACATCACGTCCTGTTTCTTTGCCAACCTGGGCGCCAACATTTGCACGGATGAGGATGCAGCACTCTTGTCTCCGGCTGAAATGTTCACTGTGGAGGATGTAAAGGAAGTATCTGACGCAGACAGAACCGAATACACTGAGATCATTTTGAGACATTCAGACGTGGTGGCCTCGCACAACTGTTACATGTTTTCAAGGTAAGACTTGCGTTAGTGTTTTTGAGTAATACGACGATGATGGGGAAAAAAAATAATCTGTGTACGATATTCCAATGCTTCATAATGAGAATTAATTAATGAGTAGAAAAAGATAAATAACTGTCTTACAGTAAATAGCAAACATTCTGGAATTTTATTTATTTATTTATTTTATTTTTCATTTCCATGACAAATTTTCTTTGTCATGAGAGTAATAATCTTAAATAATTATGATCAGATTATTCACTGATTGATTGTCGCAAATGCTCATGAATTATTTCATATTTTATTAATGAGGAAAATGAAGTTTATTCATCTGAAAATATTTTTCTCATCTAAAAAACAAAAAAAAGGTTTGGGGACTTTTTTCCAACGCTGGTTTTGTCTGAAGTCTTTTTGTAAAGCTTCACTGACCTGAAGCAGAAACGGAGGCTCAGCTTGTCTGCTGCCCAAAAAGCTGTCTGAATAGGAAGAGCATGTACTGTAGTTTGATGACATCATCTTTGCCCCCCCCCCCTCCCTCTCTCCATCCCTCCAGGTCTCCAGCCCGTGTCTCCTCCCAGTGGCTTGTGACGCTGCTTATGGTCTTAACCCTTCAGTAACTGCTTAACGAAACTTTATCAGACCGATATGAGACTTACCGCTCACAAAAACATATATCTGACAATCTCAATGCTGCACGCTTTTGTACATGGTTGCATAACTACACTGTGTTTAAATATACATTACGCATTTATTGCATTCTTAAATGACCGAATTCTTATTTTCTGCAATCAATGAGCAATCCACACATCATTGTCAGTATTTCTGCAGGGAGAGAAAGTATGCACAGTTAATGGTTTGCAAGGCAGCCTCAAAGAGTTCGCCACAATAAGGCGCACATGCAGATTTTTGTGTCCATTTTTGATGCACAAACTTTAGCATTGTTTATAAATGTCATACAGTTTGTTCACAATCTCCCCAGAAAGGCTTCAGGTCTGGATTCAGAACCAGCGCAGTCTTGCTGCGAGGCAATCATGCCACAACCAGCCCGATCAAATCTACCATTTGATCAGAATGAGATGCCCGAGTGTGTGTCATTATACCGCTGCAGGCTGCTGTCCTACATGTAAGTGAACTCTGAACTCTCTTTGGTCAAATAGCGAGACAATGTGAACTTTTATTCTACTTTTACATCATAATGCAACAATAAAACACATCAAATATCACGCGTCTCCGTGTGTTTGAATCTGCGCTGAAATAACAAAATATGATGACATTAATTTATTATATAATAAAAAAATAAAAACAATCTGAGAGTGCATGCTAAACTGTAAAACAGTCCCAAAAGTACATTTTAAAAACGGCACGTTTCCTAACAAACCAAACTGAACGCATCAAGCACTTGTGGATTTACATTCTGTCATGAAATGCAGGTAACATCCACGAGGATCTTTTAATATCTGTGTCTCTAGATCACCAGAGAGCATCAACCAGCACAGCACAATAATACAATAAACGTATTATTGTGTTACGTAACAGCACAGACTGTAACATGGAACAAATTACAAAATATAAGAAGCGGTTTAAAGTATTTTTTTTTTCTGTGATGTTGATGAAGTATCAGGTGTAATATACGGTAATAACATTATAATGACATCATAACGTGACCGACTTGGACTCAAAGCTTATGTATTTCTTCTTTTTTTTTGATGAATCGTGTACCCCTTACTTCTCAAAAAATAAATATATATATAGAGGCAATACATCAGAAAATAGAAATAAAAAAATAATAATACAGAGCACTAAAATAACCTCCAGAAAACATCAACATGTTCTTCTAACAATGAGGACCATCACCTCACAACAGGAAAATAATATTAAAGTTTACTTCACACTGTAAAGTTTGTATATTCCTGGACAACATGTTACTGGTATTTCACTTTCATGGAACACCCTTGTTGCGGATCACATATTTTTAGAATGTTTTTTTTAATTATTATTACTATTTTCTATTTAAATATATATTCTCACAGTACGTGCTTTTTAATCCTCCTTTGTTCTCTACCTTGGTGCTACGTACCAAAACAATATGAAATCTCAATTGGCAAATTTTGGTTCTGTTAATGAATCCACAGTGGAAACAGCTAGTTCACCTCATTATTGAGGTCAGAGTTTTGTGCTGATTTATGTCCATGTGAACGAGTGCTCTTGCCCTTGCTGAGGATGCTGGTGTCGACCCGCATGGTGCTCTGGTGACCCGCTCGATGTCTTGTGTTTTGGAGCTCCAGCTCGCCGTAGCTCGAGATCCGGACAAAAGGGCACCAGCGGAAAAACTTCTTGAAGCCAACCCGGAACCTGCATCCAAATCAAATCCTCCAGTACGTGTAGAGTAGCGACAGAAGAGCGACAGAGAGAGAATCATTGGCTCACCTGCTGTTGAGGCAGCAGTAGATGATGGGGTTGTACATGGTGGAGCTCATCGCCAGCCACAGCACTGAGAGATATACCTGCTGGATGTACTTCCACTTGCTCAGTCGCTTGTTGACACCCGTCACAATGAAGTAAATATGATAGGGCAGCCAGCAGAGGGCAAAGGTTACCACGACGATAATCATCATCTTCACCACCTGAAAGGTACAGGAAAGAAATAAAAGCATTTATCAGCAGCACTCTGATCTAATCTAACTATCAGTGAGCAAAGGTCGGTTTGTCGTGAACAGCCCAGCTCTGCCTCCGATTGTTCCTCCATCCGTTCCAGCCTGAAACCCTAAATCACCTTTTCTCTTAACCAGGGCCCACATTTCCACAAAGTTTCCGTGGAATTTGGGTTTCAATCTGCTTAAAACCTGAGAAACATTATGATTTATTTGTATGTTAGACATGTATGCATGTTCCTATGTATCTACCCTGTTTTTGACCAGAAAATAATATTGATGAAAAGATTCACATTTTATTTGGCTTGAATGAATGAATGAATGAATGATGTTGCTATAATCTGAAATTAACACAGAATATTTGCAGGATGTAATACCTAAATCAATAAGCCGACCGCTGCTCTGAAGGGATTGCAGGGTCGGGTAAATCACTAAAAAACAATGCCTCTCACAGTAAACAGTCATTTGATGTATTATCTCCACAGCTAAAATCGGATGATGTTGTGTGTGCGTGAGTGGGTGTGTGTGTTTAAACAGGATTACTCAAAAAATGAAATGAATTTGTGGAAATGTGAGTATTGGGGAGAGGAACAGCTGATTAGACTGTGTGAAATTGAGGAAGCAGATGAATCGCATAATGATTGGTGACCGTGCAATTACATCATCAAATAAATGTAAATCCATGAAAATCTGTGCTGGATTGTTAAAACAATACTATTTTATGTGTATTGTTTTGATATAAATCTCAGCTTCTTTGACAGAAAAGCTGTAGTTTGAAGACGCGGCGCGTCGGCGCATCTCTGACGAGTTTCGCCGCTATAGAGGAGAAAGGTCACCGGACCCAGCAGGTTCCAGGTCGGGTGAATGGGAGAGCAGCACAAACCTCATCAGTGCATTACAGCTCTAAACAGAGCTGTGTGTGGGGGGGGGGGGGGGGGGGCTATTACACCATGAGCAGACACTCATCTGCTAGACGGATACGAGAGCGGCTTCCTTTAAGCTCCTCGGCCAGATGGGATCTTATCACTGCGAGCATTTGAATCAGCGCTGACATTGTCTTGCAGCTGTGTTTCCTGACACTTAGAAGTCCCTCCCTTTCATCTCTCATACCTGTGTCAGTAATCTGAGCCTCCGACAATCTTTTGTCTGTGAAACGTACTATGAGGGAGTCAGAGCCAAACCTGCACCTGTGCTGCCTCTTCCTGCGTACTAAATGTGTAAGCGACATAGTCGCGATTGCACAAGAGAAAATATCAAACAAAATATATATCAGGAAACAATTTATTCATATTATGCGTATGAAATAACAAATAATATTAGTCTTCAACAGGAACAAAAGGGGGGAAATGAAGGCAAAAAAACAAACAATCGCAAATAAAACAATAAATAAGTGTGATGTTTACCTTCCTTTTGGCCCTGAGCTGTCCGTGATAGTTATGAGATGAGTCTCCTGGGATCTCTCCTCCCCACAATGTCACCCCCACAATGGTGTAAGTGATGCCCATCACCGCTAATGGCAGCACGTAGACCAGAACTGTCACTATGGTATGATACCTGTAACAAATGAAGAAGCACAAACACACACAAAACTGGATGAGCCGACGGTGAAGCCTCACATATCAGGCGGACACACGGTGTCCTCACATGAACGGGTCCTTGGTCATGCGAGGCCAGGCCACGTAGCAGAGCGTCCTGCGAGGCAGAGCTCGGGTGGCGGAGAAGTAGCAGAGGGGTAAGGCCAGGACCACGGCCAGACTCCAGATACACACGATGACCGCTACGGTGACCTTCGACGACAGGCGGGGCTTCAGGGGGTGGATGATGGCCATGTACCTGGAAGGTCAGAGGTCACGGGTCTGAGCAATGACTTTACGCTCAATTCATTATAGCTTAAAGACAAGATAGTTCATAAAAATATTGAATGTAATTGTTTTAAAAAAAAACTACAGAAGTGGAGTGCAGGCAACTTCATGATCTGATTTATTAGATAGAATGATAATCTAAAACCATGCATGAAATGACAGAAATAAATAAAAATAAATGAAATAGCAAAACATATCTAATAGCAACTGTATAAAACACTCAGAGAGCACGACAAAATAAATAAAAATAACCCGGACTCAGTCATATATTTAAAAATCTCTGGATCCAGATGGTGATCTGGGATCATCATCCAAAGATTATAAATTGTTCTTGGTATATTTATACACAAACCAAGAAAAGTACAAATGAATCAGAGTTTATGTGTATTTTTAACTGCTTTTTTGAATCCATAAACTGAGTTTTTAATGTTAAGATTTAATATAATTTTTTCCTGACCTCATTCTGGATCAGATCTAGAAGACATTTTTCATGATAGTTCATATCTGACCCCTTTATGGCTGTGATTTCTGGTGAGTGAATTGGACGCATATTTTACAAGATATGATTAAAAAAATCAAATTTAATGAAAAAAAAAAGCCTCCTTTATAAGTAATGGACGCGCTCACCTGTCGATGGCTATCGCCGTCATAGAGTAGATGCTGGAGAACACGGCGGCCACAGGGAAGAAGTTGTGGAACCTGCAGTAGACGTCTCCAAAGTACCACTCTCCGTGGGCCGCGTAGATGAAGTTGATGAGCGTGTTGAACGCGGCCATCGAAACATCAGAGAAAGCCAAGTTCAACAAGAAATAGTTGGTGACAGTCCTCATCCGTTTGTGCGCCAGAATAATCCAAACCACTATCAAGTTTCCGAAAACCGCCACCGCCAGCACGGTGCTGTAAGCCACCGACCACAGCGCGATGCGCCACGCCGGCTGCACGAATCTGTTGGTCAGATTGCTGGTCACGTTCGATTCCTCCCGTCCAGAGGCCATTCCTCGAGTCTCTTCACACGGGATCTGCTTCAAGCTGCAGCCGGAGGGCGGCTTTTTAATCCGTTTGGCACCTCTGTGCGCGCTGCAGCGTTAACATGTGACCGGTGAGAGGGAGAGCGGTCCTGATGCAGCGCGCAGTGGTGCGTAAAACCCTCACAAAGCATTGGATCAGGTTTTACTCCAACGCAAGGGCAGACACATCTTTGCATGATAATAAATTCATATTTCTGAAGATCAATGATGTGAAGTTTACAATTTGTGTTGCTGGAGCCTCTCCCAGCAGGCTAAGGGCAGTGGGGGGGGGGGGGGGGGGTACACCCTGGATGTGTCACCAGCGCATCGCAGATCTTACTGTCAGTGAGGTAAAGTCATTAAATACGTTTTATGTCATTTCATGATCACTCTAAATTTTAAAAGCGCTACACACAATTAACACAAAAGAAGTGTTACTCTATTGAGGCGACACAATGACAGAGCTTATTAAAATCATCACAAAAGAAGAGATTGTGAGGCATTCTTTTGAAGCTGTGGAAACAGACTGAAGAAGGCCTAAAATTCTGTTTGCCATTATCCAGAGGCCGCCGCCGCTTCTGGGCCACGCCCTATCTCAAATGTCAGCGTTCTAACCCCTCCTGAACATTGCCCCATTCCCCATATCCAAAAGGTCACACGCTAATAAGTATCACCTCATAATATCATCAGTTGAGCTGAATTTTATATTTTCATGAATAATTGAGGCAATATTTAATCACAAGAGAGGCAGCAGCGGGAGAGGAGAGTATGCTGTCTGATCTGTGTGTGATAGGATAACATTTGATCTTTCAATGCAAATAATACAGCGATTGACTGACGAGAGGAGTTTGATTTAGCACAGGCCAGTCAATACAAACCTGTGGAGAAAGGTAAACCTGCAGCTGTTATGCAATAGTATAAGTATAATAAGTAAGTATAATTTATAGTCACTGACTTTATAAATGAAGCCTGCCTATACTGGAGCAGATGCTCCATTTAAGATCTGAAGTTGGAGACACACTGATCTGGAAGAGAGGAAGATCCATTTTTATGATTGAAGCAGGAAGTAAAGGAAACAATGTTGCAGGAGAATCGTGGCGCCCTTTGAGCCCTTTGATCTTCACTACGGTGGAAACAAAGTAACTAAATGAACTGAGCTACTGCACATTATAGATGCATAAAGTTATCTGATGTTGAAAAATGTACAACATTCAATGTCAAACAACTTTTACATGTTGTGTGTATCTTTGAGGGGGGGGGGGGGGTCACAATTTGCATGAGAGAGATTATGTAGTGTTTATTTTAGCAGAGAAGAAGAATCTGTCTGACCTGAAATTTGAGCTATAGCGAAGAGGAGGGAGGACGGATGTAAAAGGAAGTAGGCGGCCCGTCTAGATTGCAGCAGGCTGTTATGGTATGTGGTCTGGCTTGTGCTTTACTTGGCATGCATTTCTTTTCTGCTACGGCCTCTCTTTATGTCCAAAGGTCAGTGAAACTCGCTGTGTGAGAGGTAAGAAACTCATCTGGGATCACGCCGTACTTGAATGGACACTGTCGATAGTTAATGCGCTCGCATTCTTTTAACAGCTGGTATAACTCTAGCAATTGGATTTCTTCTTTGAACAAGGCAAATCTGAATTTAATACTCTTTAAATCACATATTTACATGTAAAATTGTCTTCATGTTTGCTTTTATATTGTGCATTTTACTGCTGATGTATTAGGATATAAACTAAATCTGCCTAAAGTTCAGCGGGAACAATGTTTTCAGTAAACGTAACGCACACCCATGATTTATTTTCAGTAACATTCTATCTCATCCAACTGTTTGAGCACCAGAGATGAAAAGTATAATGTGTATAAAGTGCACTGTCACTAAAGCCTTGTGGAAATGAACAGTGAGCACATTCTAATTACCGGTATGCAAAAAAAAAAATCAATTCTATGAAAAATACAAAATAGGTGAACAAGTTTTACAAAAGATTCTAGGGCAGCAACCAGGTCTGCTGCACGAGCAGATGTGTGATCCCTGCAGTGTTCAGTGTTGAGTAGGGTTGAGGGAAAAAAAGAGAACTGTGTGTTTGTCTTTCAAGCAGCTGTATCGGTTTTGGAAACATAACAACCAGACATAACATCTAGATCGAGAAAACTGTTTCACATGGCTGGAAAGCTGCAGAGACTCATTATCGACGACACACCTCTAACACGAGATAAAAGGACCATGGGAAAAGGGAGAATTCTAACAGTCAGTAGATTAAAGCAATTATATAGGCAGGTTAAACCAGATGTTGCAGTTCAGCCTGATAACACTGTTATCATGTTGACTCAGGTGATCAGCGTTTGCTTTGCTCACACTCACAGGAGAGAAAAGCAACAGCAAGTCCAAACCACACCCACTTCCAAAAAGGGGCGTGGTTGAACAAGTGTCATTTGCATTTTAAGCCACAGACACAGACATCTTATTAAACCTAATCAGAGCAGCTTTTTTTTAAAACAGGTTGGACAGAAAAAAAAGCTTTTTATTAAAATATTTTTTATTTCCTGTTTCTACAGATGGAGCATGTGTTTTTCCCACCATTGACCCGTGTCGCCATATGTGGCGGCACCCACGGAAACGAGATGTCCGGCGTGTATTTAGTGAGAGAAATGCTGAAACAGAAGCTCGATCAGGCTGGATCGCTTTCTGTCACCCCCATCCTGTCAAATCCACGGGCCATAGAGGTTTGCAAAAGATATATAGACACGGACCTCAATCGCAGTTTCTCAGATGCCTCGCTGAGGTAAGTTGAACAATGAAGAGAGCAAAGGTTTTTCAAGAACATAGCTGCATTTTAAGACTAACATAAAACTGGAAGCAGGTAAAAATGTGTACGTCTGTCTGAGGAAACTTTTATTATTTTATTAAATGTCCTGCCTTCCAGGGCCCCCCTAACAGACTCTACGCCCTATGAGGTGAGGAGAGCCCAGGAGCTGGATGCTCAGCTCGGGCCCAGAGGAAGCCCAGAGGCTGTGGATTGCATCTGTGACCTCCACAACACCACTGCTAACATGGGTTTGTGCGTCATGACGTCAACGATCGACTGGATCAACCTGCACATTTTCAAATACATACAGGTTCTCATTATTATTTTTTAATTGTTATTTTCAGGGATTTAAGTACTAGAGCTGCACGAAATAGTTCAGTTGTGCCTGTTTTTGGTCTCCATACTATGTAATTACAGTGGTGAATCCATCCATAATAAAAAAAAAGATTATGAATCTATTATAACATAGCGCTGTATTTTGAAGCTGAAATGAAGCCTGCAGTGCTGTAAATTTGGTTTTCAGAGTAAGGTGTCCTCGGTGCCTGTGAGAGCAATCCACGGTAATGCCCACATTTCTGAGAATTGTTTCCTGGATTCTTTGGCCACACATGGATATGGTAAGTGTCTGTGTCTGCAGAAAGGTAAATAATTCTAAATGAATATTTACATTTCTTAAAAATTGAAACTGTTGGAACTGTTTCCCTTCTTCTCCGCAGCGCTAGAGATTGGTCCTCAACCCAACGGCGTGATCAGAGCTGATATCTATAATGCAATGAAGCAGGGAGTGGATCTCACATTCGAATGGCTTCAGTCATTCAATTCAGGTAATCACTTCTGATCACAAATCATCACTCAGTGGGCCAATTTAGCAAAATGTGTCTATTCTGAAGACCTGGTAGGAAAGGTTTTACCTGAATAAAGTTTTACTCATCGGCCTCGAGAGATGGAAGGAAAGAAGAAGACATGTCTGGAGTTTTGTTGCATTTGAAATGACTGCTGAAATTGTGAGCCTCAATGAGTACAGATGAATTATTACTCACACGACCCTTTGCTGACAGGAAGCACTTTTGAAGGAGGCGAAATTGAAATATATACCGCTGAGAAGAAGATAGATTACCCAAGGGATCCTGCAACCAATGAAATCACTGCTGTCATACACCCTCAGCTGCAGGTACAAAACGATCATGGAAACGTGCACCCACACATAAGCCTACATTTATATCGGCTATAACCAATAGAAAATATAATATGTGACAACATGTTTAACCCACAGCTCCACTTGGTTTTGTGGAGCTTTATATTCAGTCTCAGTTCTGCTTTCGGGGACTACGGCGTTACATTTTTACTGGTTCATAATGACTCATGTGAGCGTTCTACCTCTCTCTAGGATAATGACTTCAAGCTTCTCCGGCCAGGCGACCCTATCTTCCAGACATTTTTGGGGGAATCTGTTTTGTACGAAGGAGAAGAACTCTACCCGTTCTTTATAAATGAATGCGCCTACTATGAAAAGAAGGTTGCCTTCATTTTATCGAGGAAGATCACAGTAGCCCTCCCGTCCGTTAGTGTGAAGAGGGACTGAGTAAAGAGGAAGAATGAAACCCTGACACGCAATTCAATAAGAATCACTGGGAAAAAAATTGATAAAGCGTAATCATCTTAAAATAAGCAGATACACAAAGTTGTGCAAATAAAAACATGCATGATTACTAATACAAATAAACTTTAAAGTGATGGTCTTTTGGCTCTGCTTGGATCTTTATGAGGCTGTAAGACTTAATGAGTGTATATCTGCTCACTCACCTAAGAAACACAATGACTGTCTGTGGTTTTACATTTAATAGACTGTGTAACCGGGTGATTGGAGTTAATTGGGCAGGCAGGTGTGGGAGGGAGCACCTGTGGCCCATTTACCACTGATTGGGGGGGGGGCGTATATAGGTGCTTCCCCTCCCTCGTTCCAGAGTCCTCATTTTGTGTTTTCCCCATCTCGAAGGCAGGTTGGCCATACAGACCGTCACTGCCGTGTCTCTCCTTTTCATTTGTTTTCTTTTGTTTTTAGAGTGTTAATAAATGTTTTGAATTCCTAATGCCGTGCTGGTCATCACTGTGAGCGGACCTGTGGGTGGGGAAACCCGCTAAAACGAGTTTGAGACCAACGGAACAAATTAAAACTATATCTTTAGGTGCAAGTCCTAAAGTGGCGTTGTCGGCAAAGGTCGGACCGTTTAGCCCCATTGCCCGACGCTACAACTGCATAGGCTGCAAGAGTTATTCAAAATCAGTGTGCAGTGTGCGAAAATGGCTGATAAATATTTTGCCAAGAAACTTAATATGCAGCAGTTTTGAGTAATTTTGCCTCTGACTGAAAAGTATAAGTACTGCACTTTGAGATGAATGAAAACGTTGTAAGGACAATACTTACAATGATAAAGCTACATGCTATGATATGGCAAATATCAATCCATTTGTAAGAGTCACTTATCCATTTCTTTTCCCCTTGTTTATTTTGCTTTAACACAGATTGCAACTTTTCGTTTTAGGATTGCATTTATTCAGGAAGGGTTATACCCAAATAAATACATAATGGGATTGTATCCTACACAAATGCACCAAAGTCACTTTTTGGAAACTTGAAATATAGCATCTCAACTTTAATTGCAAAAGTTCACACAAAACACTTTTACAGAAGAAGGAAAAGGCCAAATGTATTAATACAGTACAAGTACAGTGTGTTTCAGAAAACATACAAACATTTAGAAAAACCAGAGTGCATACATTTAAGACAACAAAACATTGTGACAAAAAGAGCACAATTTATATCTGGTAAGAGTTGAATCAGTTTCACACAAAAAACATTTCACTTTCCACACAAATTTAAAGTGTAAACATGTGGATTAATGAAAGTTTTCACTTACAAATGGCAAATTTTGAAAATTATTCAAAATACTCTTAATGTTAGTAAACGTCAAAAAATTAAAGACTCCAATCCGGATTTGACAAACATTTTCACTATCTTGGAACAATTAAACTTCACTATAAGAAATATAAAGTGGCAGGAGCACAATTTGAGGTCGAAACATTTGAATCTAAATGTTACACGGTCACAGGTTTGAATGAGTGGCATTAAATCAATCGAGTTTTGTTTAGTCTCTTAAATTACCCGTTAATAAATATCAGATTAGGACAGGTGGGGACACAAGTGGTTCAATTTTTTTAGTGAAAACATCGACTGTAGTCAACACCTACCACAAACTGACACAAAGCATTAGCACAGACAAAATAACTGTCTGCTTCAAAGGCATGCACAGTAGCAGCTCGATATTCAACTACCGGTAGTACAAAAACACAAATCCAAAGAAAAGCAATCATAAAAAAAAAAAGTACTTTAATATTTGTCATGCACTGATAGAGCCACCCACACTTTGATAACTGCATGTCGCAAATCTGTGGTTTATAATCTAGATCTCATTTAAGGGCAAAGTGGTGAGCAGCTGAAGAAGCAAAGATGAAAGAAAAGAAGGCATTCAAGTACGGCACATCAGACATAAATCATCCGGAACAACGGGGTGCTTATATTCATTTAAAGGCATGCTTCGAGTAAGAGATTATATATGTTAAAGAAGGAAAAACACACACATAACCGAAAAATATCAAACCCATATTTTAGAGCACTTATGTGAGCGTTCTACTTATTTAGAGCACCTGCAAACTAGTTTAGTTTATTCTGGCCTTTAAATAAGTGATAAAATCTTAACCGCGTCTTGTATTAAAAGATTGTAGCAGAGGAAGTGAAAAGCTACCACCGGTACAATCGGTTAAATTCATATTGATTCTTTCTTAGAATCCACTCTGCTGTTCTGAGATCAGTTGATGCAACACTCTCTCTCTCTCTCTCTCTCTCTAGGCTACTCTGTAAGCAGTGATACGGCTGTAGGTTTTGCGGTGGCTCCTGGCCGCCCACAGGAACAGAGCAGCCGCCATCATCTGCAAAGGGAAGGAAACGAGGGCGAGGTAGAGGGACCAGCCCAGTGTGCTCTCCACCCCATCTGGTGGTTGGGCGTACCGGTGGAGCAAATCAACGCCAGCCAGGAAACAGCAAACGGTGCCCAGCGAACACAGACCTGGAACACACAAACATGGATGCGTTATTTCATTATCGGAAGCAAACAACAACCTCCTAGATATTAAACAACTTTTTAACGAATGAAACTGTGCCCTTGGAGAGACGAGCACGTGTGTGTGAATATTGATCGGTGCTCAAGATGTCATTTCAAAAAGGTCAGATTAAGATGAGACCCAAATTAGTCAGAATTATTATTATTACGTCACCGTCTTTGCTAATCGAGTAAACGTAGGTCACGCCTCCCTGCCTATGTGTTATGGAAATCTGCAGACACGTATAGACACATGCGTGAATTCAGTTCTCTCACCAGCGAGTAGATGGAGCAGCCCGACACCCACAGTGGGCATGAAGCTGCGGCACTGGCAGGCGCAGACTCCAACAAGGCAGCTGAGAAACACCAGAGCCAGAGACACCAAGGGCAGGAGAAACTGGCACCTCCACAAGTCTACCCAGGGAGAAAACAGCATCATTCAGGTACGCAAGGAATGTTAATCTGATCTACTGCAAGCTGGGGGGGGGGGGGGGGGGGGCTCAAAACAAAAGAACAGGGATGAAGATGGGACTCACATGTTCTCAGCAGATCTTCTTCACCATTAGGGTTTCCAGGATATTTGTACTTTGGAGTAAACTGCTGAGGCAGAGTGATGCTCACACATTCAGGCTCCAGTTTTGGATCTGGTCACGAAAAGAAGAGTACAGTGATTTTTGTTCAATGATTCTATGAACGTCTTTCCCAGGCGAGCTTCAGGCTATGAGACGTCATAGGTTAAATTACTGCACTGCTTAATGGCTGGTTAAGAACAGAAATCAGCACGGCGGCTAACCCGGAAGGCGCCGTCGTGTCTCTAAACTAGAAAAGTAAAATGCTGCGGACAATTTGTTGAATTTGAGTTTCTGACTTTTGTTTATTTGAATCACAAGTTCCTTAAAAGACTTTCGGAAGCACCAACGCACGCACGCACACACACACACACACACAAAGCTCCTTTTCAATTGTATGAATCGCTTTTCGTAAAGGCATTTTAGGATGAAGGTAATGCAGTCTCACCCGGCTGCTTGTACCAGTGCGACTGGCTGGGCACCAGAATGCACCTCCACCACAGACCAAGCGATCCGTTGAGCCGGAACATGGCGTTGGTGTAAGCGCCGTCCGCCTCGCCGCTGATGAACTCATCTCTGAGCTCGGACGCGTTCATCCCCTCGCGTTTACCCGGCGGGCTGTTGTACTGGTACCAGTGCTGCGTTCCCACCGCCACAGAGAGGTACGCCGCGGCCAGCAGGCTGAGCACCGAACCGATGACCAGAGCGGTGGCGTAGCGGTTGTCGACCATGGTCTCAAATGGAGTCGGCTCGTTTCACAGCCTGCGTTTGGAAGGAAACAACCGTTCCTGGTTACAAAGGTGCGCTCAATCACTTCGCCCGAATGACACGATCATGTGTGCGCTGCGCCGCGTTTCGCCAGAGGCGTGTTCAGCCCACACCCGCAAAAAAAGGCACAGAAACAAAACCGCTTTTCAAAGTTTCCTAATTTTGCGTGTCAGCATGTCGAAATGGTTGCTTATCGACGACAGACGACAGAAGTTGGGTGTTTATAACTACAGCACAGCCTCTTAAACTGTGGCACAGCGAGCACCCTTCTTACTCAGCTACAACCGGAAGCGTTCAATATAAACATTTAATCAACACATCCGCGTTAATGTTTGACATTTTAATTACCTCATTGTTTGTTACGCTTAAATTAAGGTTACTGGCGTTTGTTCTTGTCTTTTATTTCCCTTCCAGGTCACAGCTCCACAGACCGCGTCCTCCAGCCTACTTCCGCCATTTCTTCTTCTACTTCTTTTTCTTCGTCTTCTTCCTCGATTCCAAGACGTCGCCCAATCAGCGCCCAGTTCTTCTTCTTTGGTAGAGGTGCATTAATGCTTTTTTTTTGTGTAAATATCACACACTGTGCTAAATGGAGAAATAATAAGCCCTCTTTTTCTAGATTTACCATTGAATTTAAAATGTTTGCATTGTCCCTACAACTATTCTAATTCATCGCGCACTGATCGCCCTCCTCTTCTTAAAGAATTATGTCGTTTATCAAAGTGTTCACTAAGTGCCGTCATCCTCTCCTTTGGATGTTGCACTAAATGTCTTGTGTTTTCTATTATTGTGCAGATATATCAGTATCAGAATATATTTTAATCAGAAATATTATTCAGCACAGAAAAACAAAATCATCTTATGATGCAATTAAAATATTGACATAACACAGAAAATCAAGTGTGGCTTTAGAACATGTTTTTTTTTTATGCATATGCTTTACATGCATTACATTTGGCAAGTTTAAAATACAATCAATATTTTCAAAATCAATGTTAAATATCAAACTTTCACAATTGTAGCTGATACAATACATATAAAATTTCCCTGATGTATATTTACCATAAAAATTAAAACTCAGGCTTCTGTGTCAGTGTACCTTCAATCCCTTTTAAAGGAGAAAAAACCATCTGAATGTAAATGTCATGTAGAATCAATGCGGGTAGAGATACCGACATGTAAATGTGATCACCATTAATCACTTTTAATAAAGACCCGTGGAGTCACTATTCCAATGTCCCTAGATTTAAAAAAATCAACTTACCATGTGAACACAAGATCTGATTTGGGTCTACGCATTAACACGGACAGCCCACGGACGGTTCAGCAGTTCCCTTCCTATCACAACAAATCCTCCTTATTGAACAGTCTTCTGTGCTGATGGCGGTTAAACTGGACCGTTGCGTTCAGGATGGGGGTTGAAATAAACTCCACACCACATGGCCCCGAGCTGCAGGGAGCCTCCTCCAACTCCAGGACAGTCACATTGTTGGGTGCAGCCGAGCTGAGGACGCTGGCTGGAACAAAAAGTGTCACTTGAGGGCCTCGGCTTGGCCAGTACCGTCCCAGGTTGAAGCCATTTATCCAAACGTGCCCCTAAAAAAAAAAAAAAAAAAAAGAATAAATAATTTGAAAGGACTGATTCTGTCTAGTGGATTTTGGTAGCATTTAAGAACACATCTTTCATGTTGTTTTTTCCCCCACCACTTTATACTTGAATTAGGGCTGCAAAAATGAAATAATTAATACTTTCTTATAACTGATCATTTTTGTTCATAATATATTAGTTAAGGTTCCGTCTCAAAGAAATGGATTTGACAGAAAACCAGTAATTCTTGACAAAAAATAGCTGCCAATGTTCAATTCATTTTGTGAAAGCGGCTTTGATTTTATTTAAATACGTGCTGTGTGAGTGACATGCCTTCCTCCATTCAGGCAGATTGATGTAGGTGTCCTGAGGGAGGTCTGGGATGCCTTCAGGGATGATGAAGCTTCCCTGGTAGAAGGTTGGAAGGGCGAGAGCAGCAGGTTGAGATTCGTCTGTTGGTGTCATTTCACCCAGAAGTCCCTCCCTGATCGCTTCATCGATACTGAGACTGTACATCGTCCAGCCACGGAGCATGTCACTCCCCAAAGTCATGTTGGACACCAGACCCTGTTCAGCAAATAAAAAAGTATTAAAAAAAATAATTCAAGGAGAGATAAGGAGGGGCTCAACGCAAAGCTTTTCAACTGTAAAGATTTTTTACAACATTTAAATTCCAAAATGCAAATCCAGTTAAATCCAATCTCAAATAATGCGTCTATACTTTGAAATATAGCAACAACAACAAAAAGAACCTTGAAGTCATTGATGTATTTCCCATAGTTGATCCGGCCCATATTCTCCACCAGTATGTCCAACTGACTGCCAGCTTTCCCCGACACATTGACGGTTAAGGCCTTGTCCCTTTCAAGAATCCCTACAGCCACCTGGAGGAGAAGTCGGGATCATTTTATTTCAGTAATAAACAGATTGTTACCTTTGCTTTCCACTGAGATGATCTGAATCCATTTAATCTACATTCAATTATGGTAATTTTTCTTTGTACACAAATATAAATGCATTTAATGTATCCCACATGAGTAAGATCCTGATATACCAAAAAGAAAAAGAACAAACTTTATTATGACTCTAAAAAAAGTTTGAAAATATTTTTTCCAGCAAAAGAAAAATAAGCTCAAGTCCAATTTTGTCAAAACGCAAGTCGTTTCATACAGGACCGCTGAAGCAATGACGGAACACCCGATGAGAAACAATCAGACTCACCCCCTCCACGGACACATACGCCCTATCGTGAATGCCATTCAGTGGGGAGGACAGGGGCGTTGGTGCGCTGCAGTTAAAAGGCAGAGCAGTCCTGTAGAGCACATAGCCAAAGGCCTACAGGGCAAAAAGGACAGAGGCACATTTATAGAAGACACAGAAAGCCTTGACCCAAGACCCAAGTTTTCAAGACACAAACAAGCAAATACACACACAAAAAACAGGTAGATAAAAACAAACATTACGGAATACCTGGTTCAGTTCAACGAAAGTCTGAGGATACATGCTTTTCACGGGGCCAGAGAACGAGAGGTTTTCTAAGGCATCAGGTATCGTCTGGAGCTGTAGAAGCGGGGGACTTCTCTTAAGTATTCAATCAAACAGTAACAACAAACAAAACAGTGAAATCTGAACAACAAAGTACCTTTTTCAACACAACCGTCCCGTACGCATACTTCGGAGTAGTTGGTGGTATAGGCCCCTCTGGTATCTTACGGTACTGATGTCAAAAGGTGCACAGGTGAAATTGACTGGACATATTATGCACCTATTTAAACGTGAAACCACAGGCACTTGCAGTCCTACCAATTTGATCACTTCTCGAATGGCAAAGTACTTCTCTGTGAGGTCTCCCGCTTCCGTGAGCGGCGCATCGTAATCGTAGCTCGTGGGTTGCGGGCCGTAAGGCCAGTTGGCACCTGAGGTACGAAACGGGGAGGAAGACGGCGTGTTTCTTCCTCATTTGGTAGAAATCGTCTCAGAGCAGGGGAGTCATCATCTCATCATCAAACTTGTAAGTCAGGTTTGCACTCACCATTCCAGTAGCCAAAGTTTGTTCCTCCTATGAACATGTACCTGTGAGGAGAGCCGCGACACCGACGGGGAGACACAGCACAGTTGGCATCACACGACAGACTGACAGGTTTTATCTGCATCGGTGTGTCTCATTGAAATCGGTGAACTTGCAGGTTGACGCTCGCTCCCACGGCCAGGATCTCGTTCAGGGACTTCGCCACCAAGGCGGCCGGAACGACAGAGTGGGGCGATCCCCAATGGTCCAGCCAGCCGGTGTAAAACTCAGAGTTCACCTGTTAACGCAGCACGAACTTCCGTGAGCAGCCGAGACTACATGCGGCAAAGTCGAGTTGCGAGGTGCAAATGGCATGAAAGTTAATACTGGCCAGTGGACCGTGCGGCTCGGCGCATCGCTGTGCTTCGAAGGCAGCGGTTACATTTCCACCTAACACAATCCAAACAAAGACAAGAGCGCGCACATTTGTGTGACTTCTGGGCATAAAGTCAATCAAACCACAAAAGGAAAAAATAACAAAAAGGTTCTTCGTGTCGCATTAAAGATTCTGCCTCAGACATCTCCACACATCTACGCTGCTGTTTGGCCAATCGGCAATATTTCCCCGAGTCGTCACCCGACACCTACCAGGCCCGAAGTCGACAGTGGCGTAGAGACCTTGCAGCGAGCCGCACTTGAGGTAGCCTGCGCCAGCGCCATCGGTGGTGAAGAGCACGGCATCGTCGCCCAGGTGAGAACGGAACAGCGTGCTAAGGTGACGCAGGTAGTTGTAGTCGCAGGCGAAATAGCTGCCGTACTCGTTCTCCACCTACAGGAAGAGGCGTTTGCTTCCTCGTCGAGTTAAAGGTTGTAATAATGCACAGCAGATATGGGCGTTCCATCGCTCACCTGCACGGTGATGATGGGGCCGCCATTCTGGTAGAGAAAGGGCTTCATCATCGGTAGTAACGTCCCCATCCATTTGTCTACCGCCGCGATGTAATCTGATACATACAAATACACAGACTTGAAGCGTCGTGTGTACCGAGGCGGTGACAAAATGCCGTGCATCCTGTTTTGCTCCCGGCTCTCACCTGCATCTGAAGAACGGAGCACAATGTCGTCCTTCTTGAGAAGCCAGGCAGGCAGACCGCCCTGGTTGAGAGGACAGATCAAATAAAGGCATCCCATACTAAAAGCAACAAAGTGAAGTTCAGTTAAAGTGACGCTTCACCTGTGTCTAATCTATCTGTGCACCTAGATTAATACAGAAAATGATGTGTAAATACGCATGTGTGTAATCTTTTTGTTCCCAGAACATAGCCCAAAAACTCTCCAGCACACACACACTCCAAACAAAGGGCAGCTACACTCACCATGTCCCATTCTGCACATATGTAGGGTCCAGGTCGGAGGATGACCAGGAAACCAATGTCTTTGGCCAGCTGAAGGAAATGCTCCACATCCCGGTCTCCACTAAAGCTGTACCGGCCGGGAGACTCCTCGTGGTAGTTCCAGGGGATGTAGCTTTAACGGGAATGGAGACACACACACACACCAGGTATTCAGGCAGGTTGTAGCCGACCCGTCTGCGATCAGCTACGGCTACGCGTAGATGAAAATGAAGCACCGCACCGCGCTCAGCCGTGTGCCTCCACCCCGTCGGGCCAACCATGAAGAGAGGTTCTTGGTCAGAGTTTTTTTATGACTTTTATTGGCCCTTTATTTTGACTTCCTGTGATACTGACAAAATGTCTGAAAAGGCCCAATACGGAACCCCCAACCATTCCTGTTTCTGCTTCAAAGAGGAATCTGTGCTTCTTTAGCCCAGGATCCACCACCTGGGTCGACTTACGTCTGGATGGCGTTCAGTCCTGCCATGTACATCTTGAGGAGTCGATCTTTCCAGTACACTCTGGGGATTCTGCTGTAGTGGATACTTCCTGAAATGTAACGGAACACTTCCCCATCTTTCCTAAAACAGTCGTTCTTGTAGTCGATGCTGAATGATGGCGCCCCGAGCTGCAAGACAATATCACGACTTAGAGCTGACTTTACAGGCGCAGATTATGAACAATGCTGATTTAGTATGCGCCATAAAGTGTGGTTAAAGTTTGTTATTTTGATGGCATTGGCCTGACATATCAGCTGACTTTGGGATGAGGCACTCAGATATCATATAACCTTGACTTTCTGCACCAAACAGCATAACCTGTTTTAAATATTTCAAATTATCTTATGGTACTTAGCATCATCAAGATTACAATGACGTTGATTATTTCCAGATGGGAAAACAGGCGTATATTTCTCTAAATTACAATCACTGTAAATACAAGAACCAATCAGATGGTAAAGCAGCAGTCAGAAAGTATTACCTCACATTAATATTTGAATCTGAGACTGGTGAAGGTATTTTAAGACCTGGCGTCCAGTTCTGTATTGTGAATTTTGATGGAATTCAGTTTATAAAATGTAAACAATATAAAATGGTGGGGTGTTTTTTTTATGTCCCTTTTAGCGTTATTAGACTGGGGCTCCAGAGGATGCATGAAAAGCTTCATCGGCGTCTGGAACAGAATATAAAAAGCTTTATTATAAACTCCAGATTGTGTTCTACTTACCGAATGTCCAATCACCAAGGGGAGCAGCAGCACGCTTCCTAATATGAGCAGATGCATGGCGCGTCCTCCCGTCCGGTCAAAGTATGTTCTGTTTAATGCAGCTCTCACTTCGACGCGCTCCTCTTTGGTATTTACCCCTTTCCTGAGCGCATTGTTGTTTTTGAATGAGTCGGGTGTCAGGAGTTACGGAAGTGAAGTCATGTGATTTGTGATGTAGTACAAGAGGCGCCTTTTGAGCAGCAGGTGGCAGTGTTGCGCTTCTCTTTGATAATGCTCTTTGATAATGATTGCTCGTGGAGTTTGGACCTGCTATATTCTAATCCTTTTTTGTCTTCTTAAAATAATCGTATTTTTTTTTCTGCTTCACTTTCAAAACTTAGCAAAACAGAACAAAACAACTAAAACTTGCAAACTTTTTTCTTATTTCATGCACATGGGCATCATTTTAACAGGAAGTAAAACAACAGCTCTTTTGGCGTGCTGCTCGTTCATTGGTAATAAAAATATTTGTAAAATATTATTTTTATTTTAATATAATTCATAGTACAATTTTGTGAAGTTGCCCTCCACACCAGTAGGTGGCGAACTGTAATTTATTCATCCCCGCCGGAGAAGCGGAAGTAAAACGTTCAGCCCATCTCGGGCGTGTATCACACGTGGATCCGTTCCTGAGTCCGAGTAATGTTTTCTGGTTATATCTAATCAAAGGAAATGTCGAAAAGACAAAGAAGCGCGTCACAGGTGAGGCCCGAAGCGGGTCACGGAGAGGAGGAGGTCCCGGAACCAGCGCCGGAGCCCAGACGGACCCGGAGCGGTCGCCAGGTGCGCCCTCCTGCCGCTCTGCGGGACTCGGGAGCCCCGGTAAGGACCCCGGTAAGGACCCCGGTGAGGAGAACAAGGAGGTCTGTCCTCCAGGAGATACCGGCGGTGGAGGAAGAAAACCAGGAGGTGGCAGAGATTCTGTCCGGGGAGAAACCGGATAGGTCTGCCGAACCGGAGCCGTGTGGCGTCACGGAGTCAGCCGGTGCGCAGGGAGTCCACGGTGACGGCGGCGTGGACATTGGTTCTACGGCGGAAGTAGAAGTCACGGCTCCCTCCGGTGCAGAGACCGTCCCAAAGAAGCCTCGGCCGGAACCGAGTGTGAAGCAGAATCCCGGGATTCCTTTAGGGAAACCCAAATCAGGGAGAGTGTGGAAGAACCGCAACAAGCAGAGGTGAGGAGGTCACCGTGGGAGTGGGGGCCAAGCATGAGCTCAGAATGTCTGATAATAATCAATAATAAAGACACCCGTAGTTTAGATTCAGGCATTCATCCCGGCAGTAATCTGATTACTGCTGCTGCTCGGGTTACTCTAGTCCAGGATGTCATCTGGATGATTTTTGTACTTCCAGGTTCTCCGCGCTGGTGAGAGACAAACCGTTGTGCTCATCGTGGGAGAAGAAGATGGCGAGCAAGCGGGAGAAGGAGCTGGTGAAACGCTTTTCATTGCAACTCAAAGAAGGGAAAGCCAAACAGAGAGAGGTACAGATTGAAGCTGCGTGTTTTCTTTAAACACGTGTAGCATTAAAGTTTATGCACATTTTATAATAATTGTTATGTTTCCTGGCTTTCGTAGGAAAAGAGGAATAGGAGAGAAGAAAACTTGAAGCGGCGTGCCGAAAACGAACGAAGATCCGAGATTGTGCAAGTGGTAAGATCGGTCGGCACGCCGGGCGCCATTAACAGTTTTATTATAACATTATTATAAAGAATATGAGATGATTAATGGAATTATGAAGGTTTTTTCCTTGATTATTTAATATTATATCTGCTCTGAGGCTTATGTCTGTTAGAAGGGGGGGGTTGTCTGTAAAATGAAGAGTACAGTCTAGACCTGCTCTTTTGGAACATGCTATGAAATGAGCTTTATTGTTAGATGGTGCTCTGCAGATGAAAAGAGGCTTTGTAGCTCTAATATGTAAAGTTCTCCTGTCACAGATCAGGAACACGGCAAAGATCAAGAGGATGAAGAAGAAGCAACTCAGGAAAGTGGAGAAGCGAGACACGCTGGCTCTGCTGCAGAAGTCCCAGAAGCAGAACGCAAAAGTCAAAGGGCACAAAAGTAAAGTTCCCCAAGAGATGACAGTAAATGCTGTCGGATAATAAAATGTTTTTGCTGAACTCTTTGCCCGCGTCTTGTATTTGGAAGACATTTCTATGGGAGGATTGATTCACGCTTTAACCCAAAAAGGCCATATTAACAGTAAAGATATAATTTGCTGTAAGTCCTGCTACATTACTCCTAAATTATGATTTCATCTATTTGGTATTATTGTGTTCTTTTTCTTCCGAAGACCCGATTTGACTTTAAAGCCGCGACCAGTTTAGTTTTACACACTTCTTTGTCTACCAGATCATAGTCTGTGCAATGACGTGTTAAGGCCAGTGGGGGTCAGAGGACACTTGAGGTTCCCCCATCAAAAAGAGGAATTTATTTTCACCAGAATTCCATTCATAGTTCTAGTTAAAGGGTCCTTGATGTTGCTGCAGAACAAGGAACTCAAAACATGATTCAGATTTTTCTACTGTATGGGGGGGGCTGTTTAGTGGCCCCTTATTTGAGTGGATGGATTAAATAGAAACAGGTCTGTAGGCAGTATCAGGTTTGAAAACATTCCTTTATGTAGGACTTGCTATGAGAGCTGTGCTGCATTAGTTTTAGCTGTGTGTCTAATAAACTGGCAAATAAGCATAATACTGTGAAATGAATCAGTTCCTCAATGTTATCATAAATAATTGTAAAAAATAAATATACAGAAAATCAATATTCCATTATCTTCATTTTGATTTATGGTCACAAATCACAATTGCAGGTGTTAAAAGTTAATATCCAAACACTTTCAGACTAATTTTAGACCGTTTCTTGTTTATTCAGGAAGAATTAGGGGAAGAATTTGTGTCACGAAGCAAGAATGCTTGAGTTGTAGAAGTCTGAGTTCAGCTTGAAATGCTTTCATTCTTTCTGACTTTAAATGCAGAAGAAAGAAGAGGAAAAAAAAAGACACCAACATTCATATCTTTCCAAAAATGTGGACATTTTATTTACAGTTCAAGTCAACATGCAACATTTTCTTAAAATGAATAAACAGGAAATTAGCCACAAAAAATGAGAAAACAAAATGCATATTATTTTCTTCAAAATAGCAATATACAAAAATAGAGCTTACAAATACTGTACAGCATTTGACTCCAAAAATATTCTGCTGCAGAATTCTCAGTTTTTTACAAACAATGTCTGTGAGAGTCCACAAACGTAACCATTGTTAAGAAAGGTGTGTGAGGGCTCAGGTACGCCTGGTAGGGGGGGGGGGGGGGCTTGTGTTGGACGAAGACTCAGGGCGGTTATTGGCGAGTGGGGAGGGCAAGACTACAAAAGCTACAGAGGAATAAATAACAACAAACAAACAAGACACTTCGCTTCAGTGATAGGAGGTGGAAAATCCTGCACGCCGCCTGGTCACTAGAACCTACCTCGGATATATAATGAAATCCCTCATCGATGTCGTTTTTAAAGAAGACTTTTCTGTTCCCTGTGATCATCATCATCATCACCAAACATAGATGTCCCCTGAGGGGAGGACTGAACGGCTTTCTGACGGCATCGTTCAGAAGCTTCCTGCCGTCACATTTTTAATGACGCAGTGTTCCTGAATTGATTGATCATCCGATTGTGTCTGGTCTCTTTATATAGCGTTAACTCAGAAGCAGCGCTGATGTTCATCATTGGCTGGGACTTTGATCAGAAGCAATATATTTTAGTTGGCTCTTTTTTTTTTTGCAGCGGGATTTAGATGGCACACAGGAGTTTGTGTGTTAAAAAGAAGAAGATGTAAATAGCATGAAGTGTTCAGCTTCCATTTAGTTTAGGGGAATATTGTGCAGCTTATGTAAATCACAACAACTGACACTACCTCTGCAGATTAAAAGGTGATATTGTTGGCAACTTCCCCATGCAAAAAGCATGCTTTCACATCGACTATTCTGTGCTTCCTCTCGTGACCCTTACATTCTGTAACTCTTCTCACAGACAAAAACAATTTGAAGACTTGCGCGATTAGCACCGAGCTATAAAATACGTCGTCTCCTGGACAGGCTGCAGAAATGGATGAATGGTTGAGTGAAACAGTCGCAGCCTCTTCAGAACCGAAGATGAAGGCAAAAAGGAAATAAAATGCTGCCACATTGTTAAGGAGGCCCTTATGTTGCCTGCAGAGCATGATCTGATCCAGATCATGCTCTCGGGTGAAGCACAAGGTCAACTTTTACAACTATTCAGATAAAAGACTCTTCCGCTTCTCCGTCCAGTACTCAAAAAGGGAACAGCTGGGGTTTTTTTTTAAAGCCAATCATTTTAGATCGGCACATGTACCTATACTTTACCCACTAAATGCAGATAATAGACAAAAACAAAAACAAAATACAAACACCAGCAAGGCCGAGTTATTGTGTGTAGCACAAAACAAAAAGCACCCTGTACCATAGAAACCAGGGGGGGGGGGGGGGGGGGGCGCGAAAATACCAGAATGCTGCAGCGAAACAGAAGAGCTACCCTTTATGTGTATGAAAGAAAATGCTGCTTTAGCACAACCTGCTGACCACAGACTATCTGGCAGCCCAAGTGGGGGGGAGGGATGGGTGGAGGTGGAGGTGGGGGTGCACAAGCCCCGCCTCTCTGTAAGTGTTTTACAAAGTAGTTGTGCATCTTTAAAAGCACATGACTCAACTCGCAGAGATTCTGATACTGGCGTCCAGTCGGCTCGCCAGTTCACTCTGCGCAGCGGTACCGAGAATAAATAAATAAAAGTATAAATACGACTAATCTATAGGAATGGAAGCTCGTACGACTGTGTGTGTGCAGCACAAGTAAAGAAGGAGCTAAACGGCGCGCAAGGCAAATCCTCCCTGCTTCTTCCTGATCGCTTCCCAAGTTGAATTTGCAGTTACTTTATTACGGGATATGCAACGCTAGTGCAAAATCAACACGAGCGCTCATAATGAGTAGTTTTGTTTTGAAGGGGAAGCCGTTGTTAAGAGAGCAATCGCTGCTCTGTAACAGCAAAGCAAAGATATTTTGATAATCCTCGACCAATGCTACATTTCTTGGATCCGTCGTTTCAAATTGTCTCCTTCCGGAGATTTGCTCTGAGCACCATTTTATTCACGCTAATACTTATCTGCTGGAGAGGCCCCACCGAGCGGCTTCGCTGAAAGACTTCACTAATGACAGGGATAAACAGTATATTTATAGCTTGTGCATGTTAGTGTAAACCCTTCAATGTAAATATCATTTTGTTCAATGTATAACCTTCCTTTGTTGAGAGTCACAACAACAACAACAACAAAAAGACAGTCACGTGACACACGGGTGACGAGGAATCGCAATCTCTGGGATTAGTGTACAAAATTCTGGGTTTCAACACATCAAAACGTTTCACATTTAATCAGACATGAAGTCTTGCGTTTCAAATTTCCAGACAAAGGCATTGTTGTTCCTTTGAGATGCACAATATTGTTTAAAATTCTAATTTACCGTTTTAAAAATCGATGTGCTAATGTGAATAGACCATAACCCCGTGTCATCGGTGAACGTGAAAACGACCTCCGTATAAATATGCTGAAAAATACAGAAGCATACCTTTAGAGTCCCTATAAAGCAGAGAGTTCAGCTCTGTTGCGTTTCCAAGGAGACGTAGCTAGACTACTACCCATTATGTACAGACAGACGGACGGACGGATAGATGAGGGTAACCCTACGTGGCTCCTTCGGCAGGGGCGTAAAGATATGACCTTGCTGCAACGATCACAAGCAAATAAGTTTTAAATCCTAATAAAGTGCTTGTTAATTGTTATTTTAGCGTATTGTGGGTCTTGGCTTTTGTGTTTTTAGTTGGTTTTCCTGGGAGAAAAAAAAAGTGCTTTGGCTACGAGAGCGTTATCAACCACGTCTAGTCCAAGAAAACTTCTTCATTGTTCAGCAAACCATAAGTGTTACAAGAGTTGATTATCAGTCAAAAACCGATATCAGGAAATCCCTTTTTGTGAAGCGACGCAAGGATCCGGGGCGCAGATTCGCAATTTCTGTGCCCGTCTTTGCCGCAGCTCCAGTTCCTCCGTTTTTGTCCACAGACTCATACTTGCACAGATGATGCGCGAGCGATGCTTGAATGTGTGTGTGGGCGTGTGTGTGTGGGGGGGGGTCACTGTGAGAGAGGGGTTGGAGTCCACTACACCAGGTTCTCTATCCCCGGCAATGGCTGCTGTATTGGCTCGGGGGCATCCGTGCTGCCGGCTTGTTGGGCAAGCTGCAAGACGGGCATGTTGCACAGCGGGCACACTTTCCTCACCTCCAACCATTTAATGAGGCACCTGGAGGAGAGGGAAAGCAGTAGGCATAGAGATCATTCAATGGAACTCTCCTAATCTCTGATGTAGGCTGCGCCGCTGAATGCATTTTAACTTACCGTTGCATCTGCTTTGTAAACTCGTGTGTTAGGGCGAGATGAAAGCATCGTTGTTGTCGAAATACAGTTTATAAAGAGAAACACCAAGCGAGCGCAAATGTCCACCGAAGCAACAAAGTTTGCTCCTGAGGTCATTACAACAAAAGTCATCGTCCCATGACCCTCATCATTTTAAATCCTCGATCAACCGCCACCTTTGACCTTGCATTCGTCAAATTTGATACCTAACTGAATCAGAAGATTTCAATTCCGAATAATTCATTAATTACTAATTAATTAAAAAAAAAAAAAAACATAAAATGAATCAGTAATAGGTTCCTAAAAGCTTGGGGGGGGGGGAGCAAGTTTTTGATGCATGGTCATAATGAAAAACCAAATAAACTGATTAAATAAAATAGAAGCGCCATCAGGAAGTTGAGTGCAATTTCAATAGAAGTGAACAGGCTCAAACTATTATGTGCGTCATAAATTAATAGAATGTTTTAAAGATTCATTTCTGACGGCTTATTGACGTCACAGTTTAAAATGCACTTGTCAACTCTAAGAATATCTGTGTTAGAGAACACGCACACGCCAAAAGGAACGTCTGTACAGTGGATGCAGTGGGCGGTGATACCTCTTCCTGCAAGGGGGAGGGATATTGGCCAAAAGGAGGCGTCATGCTGACGTAAACACCTCTGTTAAAATAATGAGGGAATGGGAGGCGCTGTGGGATCACCTTGGTTCCAGCGGCAGATCATGCACACAGGACTTTTGTGTTCCGCACTAAAAAATTAGACCCAATAGATCAAATTCTTTAAAAAAGGCGTTGTTTTGTTTAATGTGAGCCAAATAAAGCAGGTGACATGTGAGGATCTATTTGTTTCTATTTTCTCTCCTGAGAGTCTCGTTGGAAAACACAACCTCCGCTTCAAATTCAACTTGACAGTAACTTCATTTCCTGCTCGTTTCAGATCCACTGACCGGGGCTTAAACAGCATTCCAAAAATACAGACGCACGGAAACGAGCCAAGCCGGAAGGAAATCTGGACGGACCCCATGTGTCATCGATCCTTGACTCGGTGAGGTGTGCGTGTGTTTGTGTCCAATGTGTGTTAATTCAATCTTATACTTACTTTCTATGAAAGGCATGCTTGCATGGACAAATCCCGAGCTCATCTTTCTGTTTGAACTCTTCCAAGCACACCGCACAAATCTGCAACGGAAGCAGGGAGTTCAGATATTCCATCCGTTTGGTGCTCTATATACATTTACGCCATTGTAAACCCCAAACTTGACTTGAATCCCTCAGACTCAGGCGTTGCTCATACCTCCAAGGGAACCATTTAAAATTGGCTCATCCACCCGGGACAGTTAGCATGTGGGTGCATATTATTGACCTTAAGTAAACACAGCTTGGCTATCCCATCACGGCCTTTACATCGTCTGATGCGTTCAGAGTTTCAATTAACACGAGCAACAATGAAACGCTGCGGACTGGAGGAACAGCGAGGAACAATATGTGTTTAGCTCCGAGTCAAAACACAAATCAAGATGCATTTCCTTTGCGTGACAGGCTTAAAAAGAGTGGCTTAGGACAACCACTTTTTTCCACTGCAGACCAAAACCAACTGGCTGTAATTTCAAAACCAAGCAGAGCTGGGATACAGGGTTGCATAACATTAATTCCATCTCTTTGGTCCTTCAGTAAAAGGAACACATTGTGTGAGAAGCAGCGTTAAACGTTGACGTCATGTGACTGTAATGACTGTAATGCTCGGCCGGTTAGTTGTTAAATGATGTAAAAACACAATGAGTTCTTATCACGTTATGTTACACAATGTTTACGTCGACTAGTAATTAAGTTATTAAGTCGCCAACTGAATAACCGTTCAGAGAAGAGGAGCTCTTACCTCATGCAGATTTAGCTCTTTGACCTTTTCCTTCTGAATGACCTGGGATGCATGATAACAGATGAGGCAGATGAGTCACTGGTTTACATTCAAGCGCGACTCTATTTGCATTAATGTGTTTGAACAACAGACGCTCGCAGTGAATTCATTTAAATTTTACATTATCTGTCATCAAGGAGCCGCCATGGAAAAAACACATCCGCACATTGTGGCAGAAGAGAGCAGAGAGCTGCTATTGTTGGAGTGTGTTCCATGCCTGTGTGTGCGTGTGTGTGTATGTGCGTGCGTACATTACTGGAGTGCTTACTTGTTTGTATGCATATAGCTCTTTGTGCGCCTGGTGGCGTAACCTGGGGGAGATGAAAAGACAAAAAAGAATATTATTAGTAAGTGACCTTTTTCCATCTGGCTTGTTTAAATAGAGAAAAATAATGAATACATCCTGGAAAACAGTGAGAATAATGACAAGAAGATCTAATTTACTTTATTTCAATTTAATAGCTGGCCTCTGACGCCAGTCTTTTCCAGCATATTGTTGTCATTCAAAAAGGATGTTCAAATCTGAAACGCCTTTTCAATCCATAATGAATAAAATGATAATTTTGGCTACATACGTTCGGGGTCATATGTTTTATAACTGATACAGCTCTAAAAGAGACAGCTTAACAAAGACAGAGCAATTCGGTTCCAATTTAAAAACAACACAATAAAAACATTTCTTTGTGTAGGATCCGTGCTAAAGAAATTATCATGCCCTAAACATGTTTTAAAGACAAACACTGGACTTGCAAATACATCATTAAAATGTCACACACAAAAAAAACCATTGGATTAGACATTGAAGACTTTTACTTAAGATTGTTGGGACACATTAAAAAGATCATAAAACTCATCACAGCTACAACCAACGTTTAACTCATCCATCGCTCTTGTACAGTAAAAGTAGAACGAAGAATACTGGAGAGGAAAGAAAGCCTATGCATCACAGCGTGAGGATGAACTATGTAGAAAAAAGGGGAGAAAAGAGAAATGCATATAGGTTTGTAAGATTTACCTCCATTAAAAGTAACCATAACCTCTCGCAGCAGAGTGAGAGGGATCTGCAAAACAAGCAACACAGTCTAGGAGAGAAACTGACATTTTGAAAGAACTCAGCAGGGAAAGGTGCAGATTCTCCCGAGGGCAAGGGATAACTGGTCATGGGTGGGGGTGGGGTGGGGGGGGCTCATGGGAAATGGATGGGATGAGCTCAAGAGAATGAGTTTAGCTATCATGACCATGAACCAATGGGCAAATAGTAAATAGCCATGATTGTCTCAATGGTTCAGTGCCCCAAGCCGTGAGTGAACGGCTTCACTGAACATTCACGAGCACTAAATAC
This sequence comes from Brachionichthys hirsutus, assembly GCF_040956055.1. Taxonomy (NCBI): domain Eukaryota; kingdom Metazoa; phylum Chordata; class Actinopteri; order Lophiiformes; family Brachionichthyidae; genus Brachionichthys; species Brachionichthys hirsutus. The sequence goes on from NC_090913.1 coordinate 8,689,873, forward strand.
TGCAGCAATGACTAAACTAGTAAACCTTCATAGCATGCTAACAAAGCCGGCATCCAAGTCCTGGTGTCCCCTCTTATACACGTACACACTTAGAATGGATGTCATATTGCATACTTTCACACAAATGTGTTTATAGACCGGAGACACATTGACAGCCGGTCGAGTATTTTTCTGAGAGTCCGCCGTCCGTTCTAATGTGAATCCCTTGCTGCCCTCACTCACCTGACAATAGAAACAAGAGCAACGGCTCTGCACAGAAACCACAAACCTCGTTAACTTTGATGCAAATCGCAGTAATAAAACAATGTCCGGGTGCAGCCGGGTTGAGAACTGGCTTTCGTGACAGTCTCTCTCATAGATATATAAAGTAGTACATCAGAGCACTTGAACAAATAATTTATTAGTCAGAGACTTGAGATGTATTCAAAAATGAAAGAAAAAAATATTTGCTTTTAAATACAAATGTATAAAAGAAGCCAGTATCAAATGACTCAAAAAAACTGTTTCTCTAGAGTCCATAAATACACATAAACACAAAATCTCATTTACAAACCCGAGCAAAGTCAAATTCAACATTTAAAAAAGGTACATGGATCTTACCGTATCAAGTAGCAGCAGAAGAGGAGGCTGAGGATGAAGACAAAGATGGCTGTCCCAAACACGACAATGTAGATGTTAAGGGGAAGGTTCTGAAACCCTATGTTTGGCATCCTGAAACTGTAGTGCGGGAAATCGGAGCTCATGGATATTCTGGTGGAGAGAGACAAACAACGATGATGATGACAATAAGCGAGCTATCAATGTAGGGTACGTCTTCACCGTTGACTGCAGGTGCCAAAATTATTCAGACAGCCGGATGTCTGTTGACAATGTGTGACAGCGAAGTTGCTGGTTTATGTGGAGACGTTTTAAATTAAATATCAATGGGCATTAACAACTTTAGGCGTAGACAAATCAGGAAGCGTATACCACAGGAGTACACGTAGATGTAGCACCTATTATGCAACGTAAAAAAAATTCAATGATTATATAGTTCCCAAATAAATATTTGAAATACACATGAGGAAAGGCTTTGCAGGAAGCAGGCACCCTGATCCCCATTGGTTAAAAAAAAAAAAAGGTTTAATGGAAAGTGAAAGAAAACAAATGAGTTTTCTTTCTGAAAAAAGCCAGAGCACACCATCCAGGATGAACTGGTGCAGTATTCTTACTCAATTTACCAACAGGCACATGACCAGACATGTCTACACATACCCAGAAAGGAGGAGGGTGGGGGGGGGGGGGGGGCAGGATGGGACAGAAATAACTGGGAATCCAGTCTGGCACACCGCCCCCCCTTCATTTAACACTGTGAGCGTCATTCCTCTACCCTCCTGTGGATAGTGGAAAGTTTTTTACCGGTAGGTTTGGCTGAGGCCACAAGCAATCCTTTCCTGATTATGATTTTGCCACATGTGTACTGCAACAGCACAGAAATATATATACAATAAAAAAGGGGCATGCTTAGCTCTTAACTCTTAGTGTGATTATATTACATGATGTCAGCCAGTCAGCTCCACCCTCGCCCAGTATTGAGTTAGTTAGGAGTTACGAAAAAGAGGATGAAAACCGCACAGGCTCACCACCCCGACCTGGCACGCGCCACACATTTTCACAACGCCGTGGGCGAGGCGTGGAGAGTGTGGACAGCGTGGATAGTAGCAGTAACTGGATTCACTCGCTCAGGTTCCGGTGCGTCGTAACCACACGTGGTAAACAGACAAAAAAAAAAAAAAAAAGACAACAGACCCGTGCGGTTTTGAAGTCAAACAGTCATAAATCAGACTACTTGTATTTCCCCTCAGACCTGTGCGATCACAGCTGGTACCATTCAAAAGCACTATTGTACCATTTTAGCTAGTTATGAAGTTATGTTCAAAAAACAACAACAACAAAAAAAGACACACATAAGCGACACGCCCTTAATACAAACAAAGAAAACAAAAACAAGTAGCCTTGAACTAGTGTCAATTAAAAATAATAATTATCTGTAATAATTATCATTTAAAAACACTGACGGTTTTTATTTCTAAAGAAAGGCGGAGACAACTTTGTGCAAGACCTTGAATGACTAGATTAGTGAGTCAAACAGGTCTTGCATGTTGAACTAATGGATGGCTGATTACGCCAACGAACAAAAAAACAAGGATGACATCCCCTTTGTTTATTGCGCAAACTAGGTTTGCACCTAGTTGTGCAAAGAAAAATGTGAATGTACAGAGGGGTAGTGCTGACTGAGCCATCTCCATTGCCAACTGAGGGAGAGACGCACACCAGTTACAAATGCAATGTCGCTGTGAATCTCACAAAGAGGATAATCCTGCGTGAGGACAAACGGCATTCACGGCGAATGTGATGACTCGGCATGAAACGGTATCTTTTGGTTGGAATCGGGGGGATATGAACTGCACCCAAATGTTTCTGCCGCCATCTCTTATTCACGTGGCCTTACCCTATATTACATAACTCACAACTCGGACCCTGCATAGCCCGTCATATCGATAGAAGTGAGCAAATCACTGTGATGGAACAGAAAATGTGAATTCGCCACAACTGCGGTGTGAAAGACAGATAAAGGCTAAGAGGAGAAATGAATGTACAAATAAACTAAACTAAATGGGGTCAAACTGAAAGCAGTTTGATTCGGTATATTTGCTGTTCGACTCCCCCTCCCTCCCCTGACAGGCCATCGTTCCTCCGTGAACTCCGATAGAAACACAAGCTGACACAAACAAGACTGACACACACAGCTGTCTCTCGGCACTCTGGTCCCCCTGTACGCGGCCCAAATACATTTTCCACTTTCCGTGTTAGACATTACCGTGCTAGCTTTATCCAGTATCCACATAAGTATTTCTTTGAGTAAAGAGTAGCAAAGTACTTGAAAATAAACCAATTATTATTCATGAGTAATCATTAGTTATTAGCATTCTCCCTAAACAGGGTATTTAAATTGTGTGCTTATGTTATGCTATGAATTTTCACAGCCACCCACGAAAATGAAAGAGGACCCTTGATCTGCAGTCTGCAGGGTGACAGTCGCTATAAATAGATCCCACAGTCATATGAGAGTGAGTAGGTTAAACTGAAACATGAAAACAACCTCAATTCATCACACGTCATGTCAGTTCTTATCGGATTCTAACCATGCATAAATAAACAGAGCGACAGAGACAATTCAGAATGTATCAAGATCACAATCCAGAACATAATCCATAAATCTAATAATATTAATATTCATTTCAGCCATAGTTTTGTTTATTCAGTGTCATCTGATCGATCGATTTCTACATTTTACATCCCCTCATTGACAGGCCAATAGATACTCTCCACTTCCTACCTGCTAACCACCTATAATGATATCAGTAAGGTGGGAATTGATATGAATGAGGTTTATAATATAATGTTATGTAATGATATTAGTTGGACAAGTTCGTCGGGCCATATTATAAAGCCTAACGGGCCGCAGTTTGCCCATGTCTGGTCTAACCTAACCTTTGCTAACGCGACTAGCCCATGCCCAGGTATAACCTGGGTATAAACTGGGTATAAACTGGGTATAACCTGGGTATAAACTGGGTATAACCTGGGTATAACCTGGGTATAACCTGGGTATAACCTGGGTATAACCTGGGTATAAACTGGGTATAACCTGGGTATAACCTGGGTATAACCTGGGTATAAACTGGGTATAACCTGGGTATAACCTGGGTATAAACTGGGTATAACCTGGGTATAACCTGGGTATAACCTGGGTATAACCTGGGTATAAACTGGGTATAACCTGGGTATAACCTGGGTATAACCTGGGTATAACCTGGGTATAACCTGGGTATAAACTGGGTATAACCTGGGTATAACCTGGGTATAAACTGGGTATAACCTGGGTATAAACTGGGTATAAACTGGGTATAAACTGGGTATAACCTGGGTATAACCTGGGTATAACCTGGGTATAACCTGGGTATAACCTGGGTATAAACTGGGTATAACCTGGGTATAACCTGGGTATAACCTGGGTATAACCTGGGTATAACCTGGGTATAACCTGGGTATAAACTGGGTATAACCTGGGTATAACCTGGGTATAAACTGGGTATAACCTGGGTATAAACTGGGTATAACCTGGGTATAAACTGGGTATAACCTGGGTATAACCTGGGTATAACCTGGGTATAACCTGGGTATAACCTGGGTATAAACTGGGTATAACCTGGGTATAACCTGGGTATAACCTGGGTATAACCTGGGTATAACCTGGGTATAACCTGGGTATAACCTGGGTATAACCTGGGAATAGCCTCATCGTGTAGTGGCGATAACAAACCCACGTTCTCTACTAACTCCACGCACATTTTCTTTACACAAATGTGTCTTATGCTCACACACACACTGCTGGCAAGCCGGACCCCACGAAGACATCATCGTGTTCTAGTCCCCCCCCCCCCCCCCCCCCCCCCCCCCCCCCCCCACACACACACACACACACACACACACACAATGCGTCCGGTGTTGGGCACTGCGTGGATGAAAAGTGACGTGTTTAGAGAAAACACGGAATGGCTTTCACAAACTAAAGGGTCAAGGGCAGGAAGGGCAAGCTAGCATCTCTGCAGCTAATCAGGAATTGCTGTAGTTGTATCCGGACGGGAGGTAACTGGGCGTCGGCTGGCTAGCCGAGGTTAACGCGCAGCGGTACGGGGGGGGGGGGGGCATTAAACATGGCACTGACCTTTAATATGATTTAAAAGCACTGTTAAATACATGTCAGTGCATAAACATCACGTTACGTTACATAAATGATTCGCGTTCGCAGACATCAGACTTGGAGGCACAAAGTCTCCAAAATCCGTGTTTTTTGTGAAAACAAGCTAGCAGCTAGCGGACACAGGTGAAAACAGTAAAATAACAAGCTAGCAGCTAGCAGCTAGCGACACAGGTGAAAACGGTAAAATAAAAAGCACCGCAAACTCACCCGCCGACGGTTGTCTCTCTCGGCCGCGGTGGTGGCTCCGTTCTCGGCTGCTTGCTGAGGCAAACAGACCCAACCCGAAGCGAGTACCGATAAAAGCCGCCTTCTGTTCACAAAACCGGACCGCCGCTGCGGGACGAACGCATCACGCAGCGCTCTGCGGTTAGCGGGAGCTTCGGGGCGTCTGTGCGGGGAAACGGCGATGGTGGGGGGGGGGGGGGGGGGGGTTGAATGTGTGTCGCTGGTAAGGGGGGGGGGCGCGACCTTTATGTCCCAAAAAGTGTCGTTGTTGGCGGTGATAATCGCTGCTAGCCTACCTCCTCCAGCCTCAACGCGCACAGATAGACTCGTTTAATGCCACGGGAGGTTTGAGGGCACGCGTGGACGGGGGGGGGGGGGGGGTGCTGCGGGAGGGGGGGCGGATGCTGCACATGGTCACGGAGGCGACCCCGAGCGATCCGCAGCGATTTAACGATTTAACTTAATTCAACATTTCCTATAGAGGCTTTTTTATTTTTACGAAATAATTGGGGGGGGGAAGCATAATTTAAAATATGTATTTATTTATTTTAAAAACGTGGATTATTTATTTCGTTCGGCCACTATCTACCATAAAAATACACTGGAAAGCAAGCAAAATGATTCAATTCCCAATTTATGTTATGTTTCCCAATAATTTCCCCCAATAATCAAACGGCAAGGGGCAGATTAAATAGCTCAATACATCATACATTAATTTCCTAAATATAACAGATTGCTGATCGTAAGATCAAGGAATGAGGTGGTTTAACTTCATTTGGTGTGCCGTGTTATGCATTGGGTGCAGAGAAACAACAACTCCTCATCGCCCAGTGAAGAATTCTCTCAAGAGTTTCTTCTTTCACGGTCTATCCGGTCCCTTTTAGTGACAGGCCTGAACATGTTATTACATCTTATTTAGATCGTATGTGTGATTAAACGATATTACATGCGGGTGCTGATCGGGACGTTTGGACACCATGCAGGAACCAGCTGAACCAGTTTGGTTCAGCTCAGCTTCACCGTTGTTTTTATTTCTTTAAATCTTTTATTGTATCTCTCATTTGAAAGACCAGACAAACATTTTAAATATGAGTTTGTTTTTTTCCTTAGAAAATTTCATCATATGACTTTATCAAGATGATGTTCAAAACGACCTTTGACCTGTTACTATATAGTTAGACGTGGAGGAGTTTGGTGCGACATCCCGTTCCAGGTTCAGCTGACCACCCACACCGCTGTGAAGGTTGCAGAACGACCAACGTGGCTCCACGCCACTCACTGCAAACTCCTGCCCCATGCACCATTGCTGCCAGATGTTCCAGCTGTGTCCCCTCCGCCCAACTGTTGAGGACCTCACCACGACCGACTCAGCATCACTGGCCGCCATCCCGGAGGTGGCGACTGCAGAGGTTCTACTCGACTCCGACCGGGTATTGCCAATACACATATTTTCTGGAAGTTATTGCCAACACACACACACACACACACACGCACACACACAGGTTTCACCATTTCTTTCCAAGAAATATGAGTACCGTATCCAGGAAGCCACACTTTGGCCTCCCGGTCCGGCACTTCATTTCCTTTGAAACCAATGGAGGAACGTGATCAGTTCCTCATTCACATTACTATGAGCGCGTCTGAATGAAGTGCAAATGACAGGGCTACATTGTGAGATGGGTTCAGCGTGGGAGGGCCATGTGATACTCCTGAATGGGCTGCCGGGGGTTGTCTCGGTTGTCCGGGGTGGGGGGGTGGGGGGGGGGGGGGGGTGAGGAGGATGCATGGCAACATCTACAAAAGCCCATTGAAGGATGGCAGACTAGGTACAAGACTAGCAATGGTCCTCCTTCCCCTCCTCGGCATGGCAGGAGGAGGCTACTGCTTGGTACTGACTGAATGGAGGGATTGTATCAGAAAAATTGGAGCGAGGAGGTTTATTATCACCATGTTACACTTCGTTCAGTCTGTTGACAGCTATTGTGTTCATTTCAGCACATACCATATTGTCAAGTGATAATCTTTTCCCACACTGCCTAGAAACAGTTTCTGTGTTTTTATTTTCTAAACAAAACGAAATGATTAAAAAAAAAACAGCAAAACATTAAAAACATAATTTAATCATTTTAAAGTAAATATAATGAATAAGTAACTTTTTGCACACAGTGATTTTTGTCTCTGTGGAGCTTAAATTAAATGATATCTTACATTAGGACTCGTGTCAGATCATTGCATGTTGTGTTACAGGTTTGCACGCTCCACCATCATAAGTGGCATAATTTGGTTATTCAAGATGTATAAATGAAAGAAAAAAGAAAACGAATTTACACAAATTTACACGAACGCGTTACGTTACTCCACTGATATTGCTTTGCTACCCTCTAGTGGTGATTCTATGTATTTACACATTCAGAGTTTCAGTTTTTACTTGCCACAGCTCACAAACAAACAGACAAATAAATAAATGCATAAATAAATAATAAGAATAAAACACACACAGAATAATACCTGGAAAGTCATACATGGAGAGTAATATCTGGTACATTACTTCACTTAGAATTGACTCGAAATAAACAACACTAAAAATGATATATTTTTAAAATGGCCCATATTAAAGTTGGCTATAGAAGGTTAGTCATGTAACTCATGCTTTCTCTCTCTCTGATAGAACAGTTAATCTGGCCTGTAGAGAGCATGTTGGGGCTTTTTATAGACTCCTGTAGTGTCCTCAACATAAAATATACTCGAGGACGTTACTGCTCCGATTGTTGCCCCCATGGATGACACGGCCCTGGACAAGCGGAAGATTGATGGCTGGATGGACGGATGGATGGATGGAATTGCTTTCTTGACATAGTCTTGCTGTCTAACAAAAGGATCATTTCGAAACATCATTGCTTTTGTATAAATGATTAATTTTCCTTTTCACTTTGAACAGAGGCACATTTGAAATCTGAACTTTGTAAATAAACCAAAGTATGGATTGTGAACGGATTGCTGGAGAGGTGTCAGTTCACCTCCATTATTAGTCTCTCTCTCGCTCTCTCTCTCTTTCTCTCTGACATTTAGAATCAGCAATACTGCACGGCTGCAGTGTGTGTTTTGTAACAGGAGAGCTCCGCGGTCACATAGCTCACCCGGTTCCCCCACTGAGACACACGTAGCGGAGTCACCCAGTGACGAGGACGCGTATCCAGTGACAAACATAGGCCAGATGGAAACTGGAGTCTGCTTGCTGACCTCATGGTGTAAAGTATGGTCAAACATAGCCCTAGTAAAAAAAAAAAAGTGTTTTATCTTCACGAGCCCCACCGGTTCGGGTCTGCTTTACAATCTTGGCTCACTCTAGGCGAGTCAGGGAGACATTTAGAACCACAGCACGCTCAAGATGCTTCGTCTTTATTGCATCCCACTGTTCTTGTATAGAAGTTGTAAAGTCGGACCAAGGAGGTCGATTGCTGCAGCGGTAGTAACAGCAACAAATCACTATCACCCAAAAATGTCAACAATGAGCGTTGCAAAATCCTTGCCTGACTTCTTCGTATGTCCCTAAGATAAGCTCCTCTTGAGACAAACACATTTATTTCCCTCTCTCTTGTTGAGCGTCACTGTCAAACTCTCGATGAAATCACAACCTAACATGAAAGATGTTTTTTTTCCCTTGAGTATAAATCATATTTTAGTGTTGTAAAATTAAGGATGCATTTGCCTCCACAACCCACAGTGTAAATTAAACAGGCTTGCTTGTACACTTATTGTCTGATCTTCACGTGGCTTGAGCTGCTAGTCATTAATACAAAGGGGTTGTGGGTAGATGAAACGATATCTCATAGAGAGGCTGCAGAAGAGGAGGAGGGGAACATCAGTTTCAGCAGCGGGGGGGAGGGGGGGGATAGAAAACACTTTGTAACTGGGTTCCTTGTTACATTACAACAACAGAAAGCTCAGGCCTCGGGCCAAGACCTGTTGCGTAACCAGTGGTGTGATAGTGTGTTCAAAAGGGAGTGAAATAGACGAAGGAGTAACAGGGATGACGGGAGAAGAGAAAATAAAAGGCTTTTCTTTGGTCTACATTTAATTCTTATCCTGACATGATGGTCAACAACCATCTTATCGTTCCCATGGCTCATCCTACGGTTACTGACTTGGTTGCTGACTTGTTCAATAACCGTATGGGTCTAACTGTGTTCCATGCACGAATCGATCCGAAACACTCATAGTGAGAAGCCACCGGCATTTAGCAATTATCATAGCAATGGTTCCCACAGACCTTTTATGAATGCGATGGAGGAAAAAGCAAAGACGATCTCACCGTTCACATTTAACATATGTGTAGTTTTAGCTGTCGAACGACAGTTACAAGGAATAGAAGTAAAGAATGTAGAGGACTTCAAGTACCTGGGGTCAACAGTGCATCATACATGATAAAGATGAATTTCTGCACTCTGATTGGTCCATTGAGATGGTGGTAATGAGTCAGTCTGCAGGATTCATGCAGGTTGATGGTTGCTGGGGAATGACTCAAGGTCAAGAAAGGCAGTTCTAGCCAGCTGACTGTCTCCCTCTCTTCAGTGAGTTCCTGTGCATGTTCCATCAATGAAAAGACACTTTCTTCTTCCTCTATGGTGCATGGCTGTGCAGGAGAGCGAAAGGAAGGTGGGAAAACGAGGGACAATACACTAGCCCGATACTGGCCAGACTCACAATGCGAGCTCTCTGTGCACTGGTGGACCAACAAACAGAGAGGCCATTCTCATGATGGCGCTGCTTCACCAATCCCACGCCAGCATTCCTCCTGCAGTTTTAATTATGCAGCAAACACATGCATTTTCACATGCTAATCACGTCGCCTCGGCCAACACACCCTGAAAAGTACTTAAGAGTGCAAAAGCACATGTAGTTTAAGTGGACCCATTAATGGGAAGGACAGAACTGACTTGTGATTGCATTAGCATGTTAATAAAGACTGAGGTTGATCGTATAATCGTTTTCAATGTACCTTGCAGGGACCTGCATGATTTCCCATTGTGCGGTTACATTTTAATGTAAGTACAGTATGGAACCATCCTTTGTCAAATAAATCTTATCAATATAAATATAAATGTATTTATATATAAATATACAAATATACTTTACTTTTAATTTTTTTTATAGAAATTAAAAATGTGATGAATGTCAAAAGCGTGATGTACAAAGATTTGTGCTGAAAGTTCATGATAAACACAACTAAATGATTAGCTCCTATTGGTGGGATTTCCTCCTCAAATCGATCTTTCACTCTTTCACTGCGATAACGACCCCTTGCAAACCAATCTTTGCTGGCTGACATAAAATACAAGATTAATCAGTAAGAATAACAATTTTCTTTTGTTGTGAATTTAATATGAATAAATTACATTTCATACAGCATCGATGGCTGACACATTTCAACTAATGATTTGTCTAAAGCTTTGACCGTAGATGTTATAGAAGTTATCGATAGTGGCTTCGTCAATAAAAATAAAACAAATTTTTCATTATTACCATTTTTTGACAATTTCTCAAATTATTGTTTATTTAGAAAGAACAGAGATGGAAGTGCAGAACAGGAAGGGAGGCAACCAGCGATTATTGTTCCATCCATCCCCAAAAAAACAAATGCTGATGACATCCGAGAGGCGCAACCCACCAGCGAATCATGCACAAGACTTCTTGATTTATGCATCTGGACCTGTGGACAAAAAATAGCAGGGGATGTTCTTTCACTAAATTCAATATTAAACCCACCTCCACAACCCAGCGCTTGCTTCCTGAGGGATTTCCTGCTTGACAACATGGAACAACTGGAACACAGGCGGCATCATAAATTTAAACGTGTCTTCTCCTAAATAAAGTATCACTAACATCTGATAATGGTTCTCAACTTAAATGACATGTTTTAATTAAACAAAATTAATTAATTAAACAATAATACAGAAGCAGCCTATGAAGACAATGGTATTCATATACTTTACATAATAATATAATATTAATACAAAGCATTATTATTATTAGGAATGCTGTCAGTGTTGTTCTGTTGCTGAATATTACATTATTACTGTTCACACCTGTGAATGTATCTGTAATGTTCTGCAGTGGCTCAGTTTATTCATTTAGTTACTTTGTTTCTACCGTAGTGAAGATCAAAGGGCTCAAAGGGCTCCATGATTCTCTTGCAACATTGTTTCCTTTACTTCCTGCTTCAATCATAAAGATGGATCCTCCGCTCTTCCAGATGTTCACATCTTAGATGGAACATCTGCTCCAGCATGCAGGCTTTGTAGGTCGGGAGGCAGTCCCAGCTTCTTCGGTGTTCATCACTTATTTGATTTTTGATTTCCAATATACTCTGTGTGAAATAACACCACCACCACCACCAACAACAACAACAACAACAACAAATAAATAATAATTTCAATTTGTATGTCAACATTATTGTAAGCATAGGTTACTGTATTTGAATACATAATCAGAGACCGAGAGGTGCGTGCGTGTGCGTGCGTGCTAAACGGCAGGAGGCGGCTCAGGCAGGCTTACTCAGGGGTGGGCGGGACTTTGACGTCATCAGCGCTCTTTTTTTTTTATTATTAATGAGGAGGCAGCGGCCACGGTAAAACTGGCTGCTTCTGGTTTTCGGGCATAAATACAAAGCGGAGCCGGTCTAAGGAGAACAAATAGCAAAAAGGAAAAGCGACGTTTCAATACTTGAAGACCAAGAGAGCGAGGTAAGAACCCGCCAGCCCGAAATAAGGAGCCGCTCTTCATCACGGAGACCGTGAAGGCGAATAATGTCATTAATAATAAACGCTTCTTGACTCAGCCAGTACACACACACCGCTGGAAAGCCAGTCTCAACGTCATCGTTTACATTCTCTGCATGATAAATGTCAGACAGGTATTTCTATTCCTCATAATAAAGCAGCAGCCCGAAGGTGCGCGGCATTACCGTTCAGTAACAAATGACGCGCCTCGCTGTGCGTGTGTAACACAACAAACAGCTTTGGCTGTTTGATTGGTCCGCTCGAAAACGTGTTCAGGTGTTGTTGTTGTGTTGTTGTGTTTGTTGTTCGTCAGACTCAAACGGGCAGAGAAGTTCATTTGTTTTTGTTTGAAACTGGTGCCGCGTTGGCATCACAGTTTTAACGTGGCAAGCATCATATTGTGTGTGTGGGTGTGTGTGCGTGTGTGTGCGTGTGTGTGTCTGTGTGTGATCACTTTTCGTTTTTGTTTTTTATCTTAACAAATGAAGCAGCATGTAAAATCTATGACTGAAGCTCGAGCAATTGATTAGTTAATCATTAACTAATGCTTTAGAAGTCACCTGGGCAGCACCTAACCATAACCCCCCCCCCCCCCCCCCCCCCCCCCCCATTAGAGAGATAAACCATAAAAATATACTTATATACAGAAACATATTTATTTCAATCAATCTTTGGTCAAAACAGCAAACAGATGCTGCAGGACAGCTCTCAAACAGCTCCGCCAGAAAAGCCTCTGAAAACGAAAACTAAATTAAATTCATCACGTTTTTGGACTGTGACGTCACAGTAAGAGGGATTTCTTCCAGAAGCGTTTCTGTACTTGATTACAGAACGACGCAAACTACGCAGGATCGACTGGAATTTATTTTGCTGATTTTTGGGTTGTTAGTGACCCAAAGCCACCGTCATACTCGTGTACAAACATGGAACATTAAAATATTTCTATCAATGGGAAAAGTGAGTTTTCATAATATCTTCAACAAAATGTCTAATTGATAGGAATGTGGTCTCCAAATGTAATATTTCAACATTTGCAATGATGTGTTTTTGTGACAAAAGACAGAACACAAGTATGAAAGAATCTTTGTGTGTGTGTTTTTTTTTTTCCTCCTTGCTGATTTTTTGCTGTTTTAATTTGTACCCTTCAGGTGGAATGCACCGAGCCTGTTACACGCTGCGTTTGTGTATCTTTGGGAATGCTAGAATGCTCTTAGGACACTCTTTATCATGGAAACGTCCAGTGTGGTGGAATGTGTGTGTGTGTGTGTGTGTGTGTGTGTGTGTGTGAGTGTGGTGTCTCGACTGCATGAAACCAGTATAAGGAAATAAACAGAGCTGGGAAAAAACAGTGGAATGAAAGACGAGCGACGGGAGCGCAGACCTGGTTATTCTAGAATATCCTGTTCAAGGATGAGCCTTCTCTCGAAAAGGTAACCATGTTAATAATTACATTTTCTATGCCAGTGTTAGGCCCCTCCCCCTTCATCGTCACTCCACTTAACGTGTGTGCACCCGGCAGAATGTACCAAAGGCCAGCTCACGCAATCTACGGTGGAATTACGAGGGAGGGATGCACAACTGCGTCAGAGACACCCGTGTGCAAAGTGGCAAAGTGATCAAAAGCTTTTTAGAAATGAGAGCTAGCATTCATTCAAAAATGTTGAGTTTTACTCAGGCAGTTTCGGAGTGAAATTGATTTCATTTCATTTGTCAAGCCCAATATTAGAACATTTATTCAGTAGATTGTATCAGTATATCAGAGTTGTCCCATTTAACCTTTAATATTCGTGAGAATGATAGTGTCACTATCAATGTTCACATTGCTTTCTTGATCCGCTGAATTGCTTTATTCCAACTGCATAAAAACAACAACAAAATGTTTCTGCAAGCAAAGATCCAATCTGCGTTTCCATCCTTCTTCTATCAGAGATGAAGTGCTGTGTATTGCTGATTGTCTTTTGTTGTGTCCTTCTGTGATCTTAATTTAAAACTGGTGAGGAATATAATATTCCCAAAGGGGGTTGGGCCCCCATGGGACGTCATGAGGCACCAGTGGTGGCGCCTGCTGATGGATGGACCACAAATCAACTAAAAGTGATTAGATTTGTTCTATTTTAGGCACAAAACAAAAATCAACCTTTATTCTTTAAAGCCAAGAATGAGTCCTATTGACGATTCGATGTCTCAGGTCAGATTCCGGGAATCACACTGATCGACTTTGTGCAAAGACCTAATTGGAAGCATCCGTGTAAGAGAACTGAAACTTGTCTTTATTTGCGCCACACAAAGACAATACTCAGCCTAACTCAGATCAGATATTGTGAGTCCAGATTAGTAGGTTTAATCTACCGCTGTGTTGGAGGTCATCTTTCAACCAAGACTCTTGTAGACTTTGAAACAGGAATAGAGATTTCCTGGGATCCTCAACACACGTCCTCTTTTGGGGCTTCACCTTACTTTCGCATGTCCACGCAGTCATTTTTCTTTGTCTGACTGCTTCCTCTCCGACGCTCCTCGCCAGCTCTTATTCCTCTCGGTCCTCAGTCACAAAGATGACTTTGGCTCGGTTTCTCAGTGGCGAGCGCCTCGCAGCGAGACGGATCCGGGTTTGAATCCTAAATGATCCTCTCCACGGATCACTCTATTAGTCTCTCCATAAACATGAACAGGGTAGGCAGGCACAGGAAAAGTATAGCATCTAAGGCAATACGAACTGTCTCATGTTACTGGTATGAGGTGGAAGTTCTTGAATTATAGGAACATCTTCCTTGAAAAACTGGCATTTCTGTTAGCAGGAATGTCTTCCGAATAGACTCCCGCTGTTCCATTCTCACACATCCACACACACACACACACACACAGCTGTCCATACATTGACAGCGAGCGAAAAGTTATGTTGTTGTTATTCTTTATATCCTGAATGTTTCCTTGAGAAATTTCAGCATAAAGCATAAAAAAAAAAAAAGTGACCTTCAATAAACTCCGTCTTTTACACTGGACGCAGAAATGTTTGTTTTGCATCATTCATTTTCTTCCTTTTGTCCTCAGACTCAATCAAATAGGAGCTTGGACGGCATGCAAAGTTGTGAAAGTTCCTCAGAGAGCACTGATGATCCTCTTCGTCGCGGCCCACGCATTCATCGGCAGCCTCGAATAGTAGTGATTGGCGCTGGCTTGGCCGGCCTTGCTGCGACTAAGACATTACTGAGACACGGCTTCACGGACGTCACTGTCCTAGAGGCGTCAGACCACATTGGCGGCAGAGTTCAAAGTGTTCAGCACGGTGAGGAGATGCAGTGTTGAGATGCTTTCCCACTTCATCTACTGCACTTAAAATCAGATTTCCTTCCTTCCCAATTTAAAAGCTATTTTAACTTTAACAAACAAATGCATTACATATTTTAGAATTATTTGATTTTTATGAACATGTCAAAATTTATTTTTGATTAATATGGATTAAAGCAAGAACGGAAAAGAAGGGATCGGCCAATGATGCTCGTGGTATCTGTGTCACACACCGATTCATGCAAACCCAAATAGGAAGCGTGAACTTCAAGAAAGCCATTTTTTCTTTACATGTTTTCAAATTTAGACAAGCGTGTATTTCTGCTTGTTTTATTTGTAGGAAAAGCTAATTTGGAGTTCGGAGCCACCTGGATCCATGGCGCTAACGGGAATCCGGTGTACCATCTGGCAGAGGAAAACGGCCTGTTGGAGCACACCACAGATGGGGAGAAGAGTGTGGGACGCATCAGCCTGTATACCAAGAATGGGCTGGCACATTATCACACCAATGCTGGGAAGAGAATCCCCAAGGACGTGGTGGAGGAGTTCGGAGACCTGTACAACGAGGTGAGGGGACACGCAGACAAGTCGGTTCAAGTATTTGTGTATTATAATATGAATGAGGACATTTGTTACAGTGCCTCTTGACCAAGTCTCTCTGTTTTTCTCACGATAAATGTAAGATCTTTGTAACACTTGATGCAGCCTCCAGCAGCATCACCGCTGGTTTCTCAAGGATGAAGGACATTTACGACCTGGGGGGGGGGGGGGGGGTGGGGGGGGGGGGGGGGGTCCGGGGGGTTATTTTCCCAAATAGGATGCGACAAAGGCAGTGACGTCAGGAAGGCTTTATAGGAGCAGCGCCCACGTCACGAAAAAAAATCACCGTTAACGCTTCCCATCACTGTCAAATCTGGTGACAAGAGCTTTTGGAACCTGAAGCTCATAATAAAAGCTCTCTGGCACCGTGTTTGGCTGTGATTCTGGTGACGATATATGCAAGAATATATACTTGCATACAGGTGCTCACAGACAGCGTGGATCAAGACCAGTTACAGCCGTAAAGCATTAAGGGAGTAAAAGCTGAGTGTTTAAAGAACATCTGTGAATACATTTATGTATATAAAGTCTACCCGAGCAAACGCTGCATCGTTTCTGATCCTGTTTCCTCCTGTTAGAGCTGTTACTGTACAAGCAAGTAGGTCATGCCGGGGAAAGCATACAGGGATATCTGTATTTCTCTGTGAGGAATATTTGTATTCGATTTTTTTTTTTCACACTCAAAACACCCAAGCCTCAAAGACCGGAGCTCGTCTCATCTCTGCTGCGTTTAGCGGCTGCATCATGGATTTATCGTCTTCCTCCAGATGTCTTTCAATCCTCATCACTCGTTCTCTTTGTGTTGTATACATCGCAAAGCTTTCACTTTGGGCTACATAGAAAAAGATGGACTCGACCAGGTGTGTAAAGACCACAAGGTGCCATCTCTAAGGGTCTTTTTTTTTTTAAGTGTTTGTCATGAAAAGAGAAAAGATCTGTGTTGTTTCCCCATCATAGTGCAGTTGAATCTGATGAGATCTGCCTCAAACTGAACTGAACCGGTTTCTTTCACCCTCCTCTGCTTTTCATATTTCCTCATACTTACCCTCGGTCTCTGAACTTTTGTCCTACTTTAGGTGTACGAGCTGACTCAGGAGTTCTTCCAGAATGGGAAGCCGGTTTGTGCCGAGAGCCAGAACAGCGTTGGCGTGTTCACGCGGGACGTGGTGCGCAAGAGGATCACGATGGATCCTGAAGATCCAGAGAGCAACAAGAAGCTAAAGCTGTCCTTGCTTCAGCAGTACCTCAAGGTGTGTGTGTATGAACTCTGTGTCTACCTAAGAGTAAGTGAGTGACATTGCACTTCCTGCTTGATTTTCAAAATAAGACGAATCAGACTCATTAATGCTCATCTAACATCATTTTTTAAACTATTTATCCAGACGATGTCATCAAAACAGATTGAACTGTCGCGCCTTGTGATTATTATTGGCATGAAAACAAACAAAAATAATTAATAACCATTTAATATAATAAATTAATGTGGGTGCTACAGTCCTCTGTGCTGCTCCATACACACGAAAACACAGGAAGTAGAACATTTTTGAAATGCACCAATGAAGAGATGCTGAAACATTGTCTTCCCGGTAGTTATTATCACACCGATTCAGTATTTGGGTAGAAAGCAGAAGGAAAAAAAATAATTTAGGCTTTTTGCTCCTGCACTGCTCATCCCATTATAATGTAAAAAAATAGTCTGCGTTGATAAACCGCTTTTATAAAGCTGATATTTTCAGAGTGGCGACTGCAGAGAATATACCTTCAGTATGAATTCAGAGAGGATTCATCCAATTAGGCAGCAGCTGAAAATGTGATGTTGCTATGCTCCCCTATTTCAGGTGGAGAGCTGTGAGAGCAGCTCTCCCAGCATGGACGAGGTGTCTCTGAGTGAGTTTGGAGAGTGGACAGAGATCCCTGGTGCACATTACGTCATTCCTGAAGGTTTCATGAAGATCGTGCAGCTTCTGTCCCAGGACATCCCCTCCCGCACCATCTGCCTGAGCAAACCGGTCCGCTGCATCCACTGGAACTACTCGTCCCAGCATCAGGAGGCGATCGCCAAGACCAGCGACACCAACCAGCTCAATAACCACAACGAAAACCACCACGGCTCCCAGCCTCGCGACGACCCCCTTATCCTGGGTCACCCCATTTACGTGGAGTGCGAGGACGAGGAGTGGATCACGGCCGACCACGTGATCGTGACAGCATCTCTGGGCGTCCTCAAGCAGAACCACGAGGCCATGTTCTCCCCGTCTCTGCCCGAGGACAAAGTGCTGGCCATCGAGAAGCTGGGCATCAGCACAACCAAC
The DNA here is from genome assembly GCF_040956055.1 of Brachionichthys hirsutus. NCBI lineage: Eukaryota > Metazoa > Chordata > Actinopteri > Lophiiformes > Brachionichthyidae > Brachionichthys > Brachionichthys hirsutus. The sequence goes on from NC_090913.1 coordinate 8,707,881, forward strand.
AAGATATTCCTAGAGTACGAGGAGCCCTTCTGGAGCCCAGAGTGCAACAGCATCCAGTTTGTGTGGGAGGATGAGGCTCAGCTGGAAGAGTTGGTCTACTCTGAGGAGCTGTGGTACAAGAAGATCTGCTGCTTCGATGTCCTCTACCCTCCTGAGCGCTACGGCTACATGCTGAACGGCTGGATCTGCGGGCAGGAGGCGCTTCACATGGAGCGCTGCGACGATGAAACGGTGGCGGAGATCTGCACTGAGCTGCTGAGGCGCTTTACAGGTGAGGACGAGCACATGCAAAGGAAGCAGAGCCGTGTCCATCGGGAATCCTCTCGACTCGTGATTCAATTTATTTGTGTCCCGTTTCGGTTGAATATCATTGATATCAGGTCCCAATTCACAAAACCCGGTGACTCAAATGACAAAACCCAAAAGATTCAAGCCGGATTCAAGCAAGAGCAAAAGTAAAACTGAATGATTTATGCTCATGAATTGAAATTTAATATCATAGCATTATGTTTTTAGGGTAATTTGTTCCAAAATGAATGAGTCATTTTCATTCATTTTCAGCTGCTGCATCTACTCACAATCTAATCCCAGATCTGAAGGGCAAAATAATTAATAAGTTAATAAAAGATTAATTCTGACGTAATAATTCTGATTGATCCACATTGGTTTTGCATTCTGTCTCAAAGCTTTCTAACAGCTGGATTTACACAGAAACATTCATCTATAACGAACACAATAGGCTTGAAAGGCTGAGACTCTCAGCTCGGTGACTCATGCGATCCATGACTCGGTTTGGGCTGTTTAAATAGTCAAAATGAGTCTAAACAAAAGGCGAACTGAGTCACATGTTGGGTTTTGTACCCGGTGAGAGTCGGCAGAATGACGGACGGCGAGTTTGATCGATCGATGCTGCCGACGGCGATCAAAAACGCGGCGGTGAATTATTCAGGGAATAAAGAAGCAACGCTCTCGAACCATTTCATGGAGTGACGGTCGAATCGCTCGTCACAGATTAGTGACGTGCGGACAGAAATGGCTCAGATTACTGCTCGGCAAAGTGATTGCCTCATAAATAGGTCACGGAGCGAGTGCAGATACAGCGACCGTCACTTCATGATGAAGTCAGCTCTGGCTATAGATGCTGACTGTATCACACAGAGACCCCCCCCCCACCCCACCCCCACCATTCTCCAACACACGTGCCTTGCTCATTTAGGTTAATGTGGTGTAATCCCCTCAACTGCTGCTGCATTACACACAGTATAGACGAGCTGGCGCCTGTCCCCTCACCAGAACGTCCCGCGTTTGGACAGATCGCTGCGACCAGCCGCCACAGCCTCAGTGTGAACTGCTTTGAGTCTGCGATGCACCGCTTTGTTCCACCTTCCATCTGCACTCACGCTTTCTCCCTCTTTCCCTGGCCACAGGGAATCGCAGCATTCCGAAGCCCCGCCGTGTCCTGCGCTCCTCGTGGGGGAGCAACCCCTTCATCCGAGGTTCCTACTCCTTCACCAGGGTGGGATCCAGCGGTGGAGACTTTGAAAGGCTGGCAACGCCGCTGCCTTATGCCAACAGCACAAAGGCTTCGGTAAGACGACGCACAATCCCAGAGCATTTGCTTAATGCCGTGATGTCATCGCTCATGTGCCGCACCGCGACACACGCAGAGCAGATACGCTCGTCTAAAAGGGCAGACCGTGAAACCCAGTGCCTTCTGGGTAAGGAGGATAAGTAAGTGGCGAGGGGGGGTTGGTTTGTGCGATGATCCTGCTGAAGGAACGGTACGATCCCTCCCAGTCAGCCCCCCCCCCCCCCCCCCCCCGCCAAAGTTAAAACATAAGCCTTTAGGAAAGGGACTGTGATTTCCTACGTGCAGAGCGATAGCAAGTGAAATAAGAACGAACGAGGCCCAAAATATGTCAAGATGACATTGGTGGATCATGTTTTGAATTTAGTGTCCTTTCTTAAAAATAAAAATAATTTTTTTTCTTTCCTCTCTCCCCGACCCCCAACCCGACTCCCATTCTTCCTCATCAGCCCCTACAGGTCCTGTTTGCCGGAGAGGCCACCCACAGAAAATACTATTCCACTACCCATGGTGCTTTGCTGTCAGGACAGAGAGAGGCCACGCGGCTCATAGAGATGTACCGGTAGTCTCACACAGAACCGAAACCGCGAAGCCTAAAATGTTACACGAAACAAACCTCTGACTAGTGAAAATAAAATGCAAAACTGTTGCGTTTTTAGAATATTTTTGTCTTGATGATTAAGTTATACTTTAAAGGCAAGCTTGGGCATTAATCACAAATGAATAATTTTGTTTTTATTGTACTGTAGATTCAAATCATGCTAAAAAATTTTTTTTGGGTGTGGGGGGATATACTGTTTAAAAGTTGCCAATGGTGCTGGCCTTTCTCTCATTGTGTTTCCTTTAATCAGTAATTTCATGTTTATGATAACGGCGTCTGTAATGTAACATGTTTTTTGTAAGTGCCTTCTGCATGTAACATCATAATGGAAATGAAAAATAATGGAAAGAATGAATAAAAATGTAGTTCTCTGAACATCGTATCCTACTTTAACTCACCGCTAGTCGCCGTCACGTACAGCACGTCGTCGTCCCGTCTTGTGCAGCCACAGACAATCCTCTTCAATGGAGGCAATCACTGGGAACGTTTTACTTGGCAGTAGAATACAAAGGAAATCAGCGTTAAGTGTTTTCCTGTCTGTTCACTAGTGCCTCACGTCAAGATGGTTTGCTTACTCACTTTCTCCCCTCGCATGACAAACGTTTCCATGTTATCACAATGATTAAAGCGTCACTACTTTTCCCAGACAGCATCAGAATCACCACCACAATGCTGCTTTATGAAGACACAACATGTGACAGTTCATCAGTTCATGGCCTCGCCTCCGACTGCTGTGTCTTTCAGTTCCGAAACAGACAACAGGCAACCCCCAGCCACACCTGGGTGCAGCTCAGCATAACAGCTGACACGAGGGGGGGGGGGGCAATTCCAATCTATGAATGCTAATAACTCCTGAGGAGTCTTTTTGTCCTGGTGGTTTGGGTCCTTTGTTGTAAGTATCTGGACTCTCTACCTCAGACACAAGACATCATGTTCCATAAAGGCAAATGAAACCAGGTCAATGGTGCATCACCTTGAATAGAATAGAAAGCCTTTATTGTCTTGGCATAGTGGCTATGCAAAGAGATCAGGAGCGCTCGCCTGCTTGTTGTTTTGCGTCACTGCACTTATTATTCCAGCAGTGTGCCCTCAATCGCTGCCCTCTTCTCTTTGCTGAGACTGAACACTTACACAAAGAAGCATCACACTGATGCATAAACTGCACTTTGAGACTGGAACGCCAACCGCAGAGACAAAGGAACTCTTTGTTGAATGAAGTCAACTGGACTTGTAGGAAAAGCTTTCATCCAAAGACGCAGCTTCAGTTCTGAATGGCCGATACGCAGTTCCAGCTATTTAGCCCAGTGGGAGTCGTCCAGGTCGGTAAGTCATGATGAGAGTTGTTGAAACCCGGTCTGTGTAAGTCCTCAGCCATCAGAGGTCAATCAAGAAGAAGAATCAACTACATTTGCTTAAGGTTTCACCTCTCATCCAAGACACTTCTTCAGTTTTAACTGACTGGTAGAGAGAAACCACAAAAAAATAAATTACCAAGACAATAAGCCTCGCTAGTAGTCGTTGTCCTGCCCACCCTCATCAGCTAAAACCTGGACGTTACTGTCCTCAAAGGGGTGGCCTGTGTCTTTCAGGTGCAGAAGGCCTGCTAGAGTCTCTGGTGAAGCCCAAGCAACACTTTTTTTTAAATATATATATAGGTTCCACCTATGGACTATAGGCCTGCGGCGACGTTCAAATCACCTGACAGTTGAGGATTGAGTTGCTCTCCTCAGGCAAGTAAAATCGATTTGAGCTTCCTGGGGAAGGGACAGGTGATGGTGAAGTTTGCCTCCTCTGCTGAGGGACGGCTTCTTTGATCCCTCTCTCAAACCATTTTCCTTCCTTATCTTGAAACAAATGACCCCTTCGTCTTCAGGAGTAGATGGACTGCTAGGAAGCTCCAAACCGGAAGCAATGAGGAGGTGACTTGAGCACACCAACTGCTTTCATGGCTGGTTTCTTGATTAAGCCTGACAACCCAGATGAATTGATGAAAGATTATTCCCAGCTAAGCGTACGAGCACATACAAGTTAAAGCAGTTTTATTGATGAAAATGATTAATAAAACATTTCCATTTTCTGCGGTCAGAAACAGAAAGTTGATCATCTTTTTTTTGAGGGGGGGATGCTCTTTCAGAAACAGAAACCAAGTTTGTCACAGCAACATGGAAGAAGTTCATGGATAAATCGGCATGCCTTTTGTTGGCAGTCAAATAATACTGAAATAATGATTTACAAAAAGACAAACTGCACACTTAATTGCCCGATAAGTGTTGAGGTAATGTGTAAAATACTATTCAGATGAATGGGCAAAGTACAATCATTCATACATAAAATATATGGACACAAATGGAACTAGTTTTTGTTTTTAAATTACATGAATACATGGCTGGAAATGCAATAGAAGAGGAATAAAATATGATTTTAAAGATTGGAGAATGCAATAAGCGTGGCTGAAGATGCACCTTGGACTACAGGATTCCTACCAATAATGGTAATGAGCACCTGTAATCTGCAGCCGGTCCATTTGTACAATAACGCAAATGCACTGTTGTTATATGAGCATGAATCCTTCAGCTGGAATCCGCAAAGCTGGAACAAAGACGGTAACAAATACAAAGGTGAGCAAAAGGTCGCGATAGACCTTAAAAAGCACTTTAAATGAAGCCGTTTCAACCTCCCAAAGAGTGAAACATGACAGCAGGTGCACGAGAAAAGAGGCAAACTCTTCTTCAGAAATCCTCCATGAAACCCTGCGAGTCGGTTCACTGACCGGAACCGCTTGTCGGACATCGCGCTGACAGAAACCGGTGCCGTTTCTGACGTCACTGTCGATAAAAGTGTTCAGGGAAAAAAAAGAAAAAAAAAAGTGCATCATAGTTTTGTCAAATACTGAGGAAATATAGCTGAACATTAAAAACGACACTCTTATAATAAACACCTGGAATATCTTTTTGTTTTGTTTTTCACACACTAGTGCAACAACATACCAGATAAAATAAAGAGAAACGTCAATAACCTGCAGGCAATCAAAAGCTCTTTAAACATCGAATGATTTTTCTTATCACAGTAGCAGAACAGTTAAGAAGGCAACTCAATGATCGATGCTCAAGCACAAACATGCCAACATTATACACATTACTCTGTTTTTATAGAAATAGATAGCTGAATTATCATCTTAATACTTTTCTTAAATAATTTCCATCTCTATATGACTCTGATGCACATTGAATATAAAGTATCTAATACACAACTGCAATTTCAACACTACTGTTATATACTTAATATAATTCTCTATTTATCTTTCATTCAACTTTGGAGAGAATGAAGACGTGTAAACTTCAACTTTTTCCACTCATAAATATGACCTAAATATCATATAACATCAAAGGTTGGTCCTTTTTTTCCTTTTGATTTTTTTTTTGTAAAACAAACACTATGTACAGATTAGCTGATAGCGAAGGCAGGATTGTCTCGAACTTAAAATCAACAAGTGCTTTGTGTTTTCAGCAAAGTCTCTGTCAGTGGAGGATAATAGCAACTGGAAGAGCATGACGAAATGGACATCCACAGCAGATCTCACCTTGAACATCATCATTACAACATTCTAATAAACATGGTAAACATGTCTCGAGGGAAGAGAGGTGACGTGAATCCATATTCCAACCTGTTTTAAAATGATTTGGAAGTGCTTTTTTTTTTTTAAGCATCCAATAGGGGTAAAGTTTAGTGGTCCAGTGTGTAAGATTAAAGTTTTGCCCTGAAATCCTGCAGACTGCACCTTTAAAGGGGTATCTCAGGGGATTAGGATTGCACTTTCATAAATTAAGCAAAATGCCGCAGAGGCAGAGGCCCCTCGTGCGACTCCATAGATACTCTTTAAAACATCATCTATGTATTGATACCACATCTTTCCAGTTTTCAGAATACATATTAGGGTTCTCACTAGACAAGACTCCGTCTGTCTTTTATAGCTTCCGAGATAAGTTTACATTACGAAGGTTATTTTTTCAGCCTCAGAGTTCAATTCATTAAATATATATCCTGATCTAAATGTTTAAAGTTAAAGGGAATCTCCTTTAAGTTGTCCCCAGCAGAGCGCAGTGTGCATTAACCCCACATTATTGAGTAAGTATTGCTTGCTACTTGGGCTTTTTGCAAAGTGCACTAAACAGAATTGCTGCCATGAATTGAAAGTGACGAGACTTGATCCCCGACTGAGTGCTGCAAAAACAGTAAAGGTGAATAAATAAATGTGAATAATTTTTGCTTTGGAGACATTAAACATCCGTCTTATATGGTCCCTCTTCCCTCAGTAATGGCACATTGGAGAAAATGCTCCAAAGAACGGAGGACAGGCAGACACTGTTACAAATGGCACTGGTGTTTTCAGAGAAATGCATTATGGATCGACTTCACAACAGCCATCGAATAAATGGAGTCAAGGTTCGTATAACAATGCTGCTGACACGAGGAGGCAGAGGAGGAAGCTAAATTCATCCCCGCTATGATGATTCAAGGTCTGGGTGGTAATGGCAGCGCTGTCCTTGCCTGCAGCTGGTTCAGTATATGTCTGGTCAGAGTGGAAGCAGTATGAGGACCAATCTTTTAATCCTCGGGCTTCTGCGCATCGGGACAGACGCATTCAGAAACCTGGGAACCAAGTCCTTCTCTGAACTGCATGTTTGTTTTGTGAAATGCATGTGTGTTCTGCCCACGAGCTGTTTTGTCAGACCCGAGCGTAAGCCAAGCATTTTTCTTTTTGTTGATGCTGACATCTGAATACAGAGCTGTTACCTGTCTCCAGGCCTTTCAAGAAGGGGCTGTGTCTGCATGTAAAAGTACAATCCTTCTATATGCTGAAAGCTAAAGATGACTAGGGTAAAAAAAAAAAAAAGGTTCCATTGGGTTATCTGAGTCTTTGATAAGGTTAAAACAGGCCAAAGTGATATATTGTGCCACCGCTAGTCCAAACAAGCCTCCTGACTTGAGTCACAAAGGAGTTATTGATTTCCTCCTTCTTGAATAACGACTGTGTTCTTTTCTGAATATAGGTTGCACTCGTTGCAAATGCAACGCTGAGCCTCAAACCTGGTTCACCGTGGCGACGCCGCAGAAACATTCAACCTCATCCAGTGTGCTAATGAAAAGGCCAGTCTTTTGCATGACTCGTGTTAGCAGAGACTGTCCGCCTTCACATGCAGGATTTTGGAGAAGCCGGGTCTCTTCTTCAGGGCCTGAAAGTAAGGCACAGAATGGAGATAATATCAGCATCAAGTTTTCCTCAAAGGGCCGATTTATGATAAGTTCTAAGAACTGAAGCACTGAGATTAAACTGGTTAGATGACGAGATATAATTGAGATGATGAATTTATGAGCTTCGATAAAGGGGAGAACTTTGGCTGGGCCTCCACGGAAAAAGGGAGACCTGTTTTTGAATTTTGAGGAGACTCTTCTTACAGCTGGGAACAACCTCATCCTCTTGATGCATCCAACATGTCATGACTCTTGAAAACAAAACCATTTATTTTTTCCTGTCTCCTATACAGCAGTGCTAGGAGTCGAGCACGATAAGCAGCTGTTTGAGTGAGTTTGCACTTGGTGCATCTAAATTCGTCCGTGAAGAAGGATTTCAAGGGGTGGAGTGATGGTTCAAAGGTTGATGACTCTCAGCCGCTAAGCAGAAAGTCGTGGGCGGTGCAAAAAAACGATAAATAAAGCGATGCTTCTCCAACCGTCACAAAATCCACGTAGTCCAGAGTAGTGTTAGATTGAAACAAAGATGCATCCTGATCCCACATGTGTGAGAAGAGTGTAGAATTCCTATTCTCACTGCCCTGGCTTGTCAAACTGAGAAGTGTGTATGAATGTGTGTGTAGGGAGTTAACATCACCGTCTCCGAGTTTAGAGATCCACATTGCCTCTGAGCGTGGAATCAGAACCAGCTCGACGGGTGGAACTATCTAAAAGCAGAACAGAGCTCCCATGTGCACCTCCGGCAGTGATTAATTCATTCATTTCCTTAACCTCTTAATCCAAAAATCCGGTTCACGGGATCTATGGGCGACAGGCGGGGGGGAGGGGGGCGCGCACACCCTGGACATGCCGCCAGTTCATCGCAGGGACACACACACACTCACACATACGGACACCTTAGAACACGCCGACAGGCTGCACAGAGGGGAGTTTCAGCCACGTGGCATGCTCAAAGGGACACACTTTGTGTGCGTACCTCGCTGCATCTTCACTTTTTGCATCCCACCACAGTTCTCCGAGTTCATTATGAAAATACGCAGGCGCCGAAGGCGTGCCGTAATCCGTAAGCTGCTGTTACCTGCAGCTTGTTAACCATTTCGTCAAACAACTTTCTGGCTTCAGGGCTGTTGGGATCCTCAAAGTAGTCTTCTATGCCAATCTGAACCACGATAGACTTCAGGTTGCGGCACACGCCTGAATGAGAGGATTAAACAATAGCAATCTGCATTAATGCCTTGCCTATTTGCATGTTTATTGAAACTATAAATGACAGTAAAGTCTAGTAAACAGGCCTGCACACAGCCCATGATGAAACGGAGCAGTGTTCACTCACTGTTGAAGTGCAGCAGGGCTTTGGGGGTGACTGGCGTGGAGGTGAGCACCAGCATCTCCAGACCTTTCAAGCCCTCTCTGCAAACCTCTGCTGCCACCTCCTGGTTGATCTCGCTCACATGATCCAACTCCAGAACCTGCAGGCGCATGCAGTTCCTCGCTGGGAGCCGAGAAATGCAGCCACGGTTATGGGAGAGTCATAATAAATGCAACTATGAACAAGGTGTTGCTTTTATGCAAATGACTGGACAAGTAGTCGGCATCATTCCATCTTAAATATAGACAAGAAACTGCAGCGATAGATACCGAGAGACGCCAGGCCCTGAATGCCGCATCCAGCCCCGCCGACACCCAGGGCGCGGAGGTGTGGCCAACATCTTCCAATCGTCTGCAGGCATCGGTTACTGAAACGAGCAGGTTGTTGGCTAAAAGACAAGAGAAATACAGCCCGTGTTCATCCATTTATCAGCCCACATTACTGGTACTATAGTTCCATGTATCTCGCCATTACCATGGGTGTAGTGGCGCCACCTGGAGGGAGATGACGTCTCTACAACCTGCTCCGAGGGCCCAGATCACCTCCTGGCCAACTGGATCTGTGGCACTCCTGCAGCACACACAGAGTTTATTTTTATCATTCCACACATGGGCCTCTGACCCTCTGCAGTGCAGTCTTCTGGATCAGATTCGCTTTAATATTTGGAACCCGGGTGTGCCGGCGTACCTGTAGGTTACAGCCTGCAGAGCTCGGCAGTAGCAGCTAGCCAACCAGAGGGAGCGGTCAGTCAGGAGGTTGGGGCAGTGAGAAATCTTCAGTATCAGCAGGTTACTTCCTGTGGCCTTCAACATCGCCTCAAGGCCCTCCTCCAGACAACCACTTTGACGAAGACACATCAGTCAAATTACAAATCATTCAGTCATTTTTCTTCCTCTTTGTGGGCTTCTTCCAATCGATCGATATTGGAGAGCCATTAAGGGACGTCACTCAGTTCATTAGTTTGGAAAGCAACGCTCTTATTGAACTCAAATAATACAGGATGTGGCTGTGGGCACCCCAAAGCGTCCTTGTGCATATCTGTGTCTCCGTGCCTCACCGTGTGCTCTTCAGGTAGTCCTCCTTGCTTTCCTTCTTTCCCCGTTGCCTCGGTTTGAGGTTCTGGAGGATGAGGGAGTGCGTTTGGGTGCACCACTGGGACAGTGTGCTCAGGAACTGCAGGACAAACGAGGAGATCAGTGGAAATCTTCATGTTACGCCGCAAACGCGACGCAGATAAACGCTGCTTTAGTGACGCTGCAACAGCAGCGCTTGCATATGCAAATGTTCACCATGCACCTTGGAAGAAATGCGAGCATTCTCGAGCAGCACTCTCGTCCACACGGCCGGGTGGCGAGCCACAAACTTCCAGTCGCGGCAGACCTCAGCAGTTCTCAGCAGAGTTTTGGTATCCAGGTAGGTGAAGATGCAGAAGAGAGCTGCACGCATCTTCAGGATCTCTGGACTGATCACTTCGTTGGATCTCGAAGGACTCTTTTCGTGACGGCATGGCTTGTTGTAGATCCCATCAGAACGAGCTACGGGGGAAAATAATGGCTCCAAGGTTAACAGATGGGGAAGTTAGATCATTAGACCCCATGCATTGAATTTCCACTTGGAGGATTCGAGGGACCCGTAAAACAAATTTGGACGTCCGCGCAGCATTTGAAGGGAGTGGGCGCAAGCCAAGGTTATATTCTGCTGTGAGTTACAGTCGTTTTAATGGCTGCTCCAGATTTTGTACAATCATTAAAATGGCAGATGGGTCTAATCCACTGAGAAATATTAACACTTTAACGTTTCATGCTGCCCACATGAAACGTGTAGCAGAAGGACTGACGCCCATAAAACAGCAGTTCCCAACCAGGGGTGCTCGCAACCCCTGGTTGGGGGTACGAGATAACCTTTTAGGGTTATCTCGTAAATAAATACATTTATTTATTGTTTTTGCTAATAAATTCAAAGTTTAAATAAAATAAACGTGTTGCTCAAATTTAGTATGAATTGCATTCTTCATCTGAAGACGAGATATTATTAAGGCGGTTTATGTGGATGTAATGAAATATAATCTGTGTTTTCATCTCACTTCTATTAATTGGCAATTTTCATGAGTAGATTTCGAGAAAAAAAAATTAAAAATACATTTCACTTCACCCACAAATGGTTTCTGTCACACGGTGGCGCCAACCTTCAACAAAATATTAATGAGATTACATAATTCTTTCCTCATCATCCCTCCATTCCCTCTATTAGCTGGCAACACGTGCCCAAACCAAGCACGTCTTATTCCTCCCGGCGAATGTTGCACCTCGATGACTCATTTCATCTTTGGCCTTGGAAGGCGTCTGCTCCAAAGCATCAGGACCATGAACCATTTCTTACACTCTCACTCTTTTCCTCTCTCACACACACACACACACACACACACACGCACACACACACACACACACCACCTACGCTCAAGACTGCCTGATGAACTAAAAAAGCCAAGCTGCGCGTTACATGTTGAGAAGAAAAAAACAAACCCGTTTGCTGTGTGCATACCATCTGATCGACTCTGGAAGAGGCTCTCCCGATAAGGAGAACCACGTCAGAGAGGAGAAATGCCAGCAACATGTGACATGTTGGGTGAGAAAAACCTGTGAAGTCCCAGTGGTCGATAGGAATGTGTCACAGGGCTCTGGCCTGGTTTGGTTCTGCCACAGGTCCAGCTATTTTAAAGAACCCAAACAGCAGGTGGGGGCGCAGCGGTGAGTTTGAGATTCCTGGCAGGGTGGGAAGTTAAACAGAGAGATGTACAATCTGCGGTAGAGCTTGAGAAACGTGCAGCCGGGATTAATCGGGCCGATCCGGCTCAGTCGCAGCAGCAAAGCTTAGCATGAGACGAGCGACCGAGATCATAAAGCAGTGCTCTCTCGCATAGACAGACCAACCTCTCAAGAGGTGGGTGTAACGGGGTTACCTGTGACGGGGCGATGCCCTGCCCTGCTCTGGTGAGGACAGGGAGCGGCCGACTGCTGGACCTCAGCCACAGCTCTCCTCTCTTGTTCCCACATCTCCACCTCGGATTCCGTTGTCCTGGAGCCCACATCCGACACGTCTCCTTCCTCGCCTTCGGTGCTGTTCCTGTACGGACGCCGCTGCCAATTCTGGATAGCCTGTTTACGAAGACCCCAGTTCCTCGATCCGCCGCCGCCGCAACCGGGGGAGCGCTCGTAGCCCGCCTCGTCAAGCCGGCACTGCATGTGATAGTACTGAGCTTCGGGACAGTCGTCCATGGGGTGCATCTCCACGCTGTCACTGTCGTAACCTCCGGAGCCCTGCGAGACAGACTTGATCCGCCCTGATGCTCTGAGGGAAAACAGAAGGAAGTGCACTGTGAAGCGCTATTTATAATGAGCACAATCAATGAGGATCCATCCTATAGCCAGGAGCGTGGGAAATGTGCGCAGTTGCTTGCTTTCCTAAAATTACACGTGGAAAAGAATGTCTATTTATGACTGGATTATAACAATACAAGATTGTGGTTTTGCTCGGGGTCGATTAAAGGACTATAAATGTTATTTATCACAGATGATATTACAAGCATCATGCCAATTTCTCGTAGGTTATAAAATGTAAAAGTAGCCCTGCGTAAAGACATAATAAATGCAAAAACATGAATAAATTGCACATATTTTTGCTTAAAACTCACACTTAGAGCTGTATAGATGTATGGTGATATCACGATCACTAAATCACATTACATTTACCGCATCTAGAGGCAAAAGCATCCCGATGCCTCACGAAGATCAAGACATGAATAACCAGAAGACAGACGACTTCGCTGTTGGGTCAGAGTCTGTGCATGTGTGCGTCGGTGATTCAAAGGGGAAGGCCTGACAACTTCCGCGTGACGACACGTCAGGAAAGACGTTCGCATGCCAGCTGGGAACGGCAGTTTGCGTTAGAGTCGGAGTATTATGGGTACAGCCATGCGTCGGAAATCTCCAGCAGGGACCCACAAATACTTCAGTGACGACTCACGCAGAGAGACGTGCAACTTCAGAGCATCGACGTCGAAATGAGTGATTCTTTTTCATATCACCAGAATAGATAGGATAATATAATGTTGCTCTTTAGGTGTGAAACCATAGATGGCAGCACGCTCTCACTAGTACAAGCACTGCAGGCCTGCAAGCAAGGACAATTTATTAGGGCCCATTAGAGAACCTCGCAGCCTTTTGTTTTTACTTTACATTTGCTTGTTTTGTACAACCAATAGTCTAATCTACACTGAAAACCAGCAAAGGGTTTCCAAGTGTGCTTGATAAATATCTTTAGTAATTATCATCAATAGTGAAAGCAGTTGGACTATTTTTTTTAGCAAAGAAAAATACATATTGAAGGGGCGGAAACTAAGGATTACGTTCCAGCACAAAAAAAGATGAATCTATGTAATTTTCTAATAGAGTACACCTGTATTTTGACACCAGTAGCTTGTGTATGTGGTATTTATATTCATCTCTGGATTTTAAAAATAAAATATCAAGTTGTAAACCTAGTACTTCTATGGTTCTGACTGAATTTGCCCGAGGTGCTGTAAGCAAAGGCCAAACAAAGCCAGGGGCATTTAACATCCAAGGATTACCACGACCTGGACAAATGGCAATCTCCACCTACACTGTAGTTAAAAGCTTGGAGACAACAGAGGTTATGTTGTATTTCCACACATCTGACAGGTCAGCTCTGACAGCATAGCAGCAAATCTGCAGCTGGAACAGAAAGCCTTTTTTTCCCCCCCTGAATAAAAGTACCAATTAAAATAACATGCTAAAACTGACAGCATGTGTTCCTGAAAAATGATACAAGTCCTAACCAAGCCACAGGAATTACAGCAATAATAAGCTCATATCATCTGTAAATGTGGGAAAGGAGCAGCGACCTACCCCGTGCTGGGGGAAGAGCGGCGCTCTGATACTTGGTACACGCCTCTTGTGCTCCCAGAGAGGCTGGAGTTTCTCTGGAGAGTGGAAGGAAACAAAGAATACCATGAGCAAAATCCCAGCAGTAAACGGCTCCGAGCTTCTCTGTATGACAGTCGGGATGCCAAACACAACGGCACGTTCAAATGAAGGAGCGCTTTCTGTGTCGTTGAGCGGCACGGTGAATGCGGATCAGGTCCACTGGATATTTGGACAAGAAGAAGCATTTAAAGATCATTGAGATCATTTTGTCCTGAGGGCGGCGCAAAGGGAAAGAGCACAGGAAGACGTGGACGTAAACTTGAAAGTGATCATGCATTTGGGAGCAGCTGGACACATTAATCGCTCCTTGATGTCTCTTGGATACGCGGTTTTGGAAGAGTGGGAGCATTTACCCAAAAAGCAGTGCATATCTTATGAAACTGAGCATGTTTGAGTGCTTTGTCTTTTTTCCTCTGGCTCAGACAAATCTCTCTCGAAATAATCCACTGGGGATCGTGAATAATGATAGTAGTCAAAGAATTCTTTCTCTTGTATGCAGCGTTGGAGCACGAGGCTAACACTTCCATCCCTCTCCATCACACGCAAATCCTCAGCATCTTTCCTCCCACAGTATTCAATGGCAGCTAGAAAACCAGGGTGAGGTTTTTGGTGTACACCGCCTGAGAGGAAATCATCCCTGTCGATCTTTCCTACACCACTCAAAGCTGTCTGTGCTTGTGTGTAGCGTTGGTCCATGTATCCGTCTATAAATGTGTGTGTGCTTGAAGCAGTGCCAGGTGGAACTCTGCGTACCCGACTGGCGACACGCCTTCGAGAAAATGTGCACAAAAACAGACACCGCCACGCCTTCGCTCCCTCTCCGTCTCTCTATTTCACGCAGCTTGTTCCTGGCCTACTGCCAGTGAAAAGGGACCGTGGAGGAAACAGGAAAAAAAATGCCACTCGTGGCTCTCATTCCTGGCGAGCCGACACCGGAGACAGCACCAGGCAAATCTCCCAGAAATGAATGGAACAAAATGCGTTCGTCCGATTCTGAAACGCAGATTCTTCTGACCCGATTTGGGGTTTTCAATTTAAAGCCCAAAAGTTCATGAACTACTAAGACAAAAGTAGAGCGGTCTTCACCTTGAACTTCTTCCTACGTAGGGGATGAGGCTGGCCTCGCTGAGGGTAGGAATTATTAGATTATCTAAAACCAAAGGAAGAAGAGATGCTATAAAGTCAGGAGATTTTTGTTATTCTATTGACAATTAAGTGAAATATAGTGTTAATGTTTAAAGAAACAGCACATTGAATTCCATCACTTGTAAAATGTAACCTTGCCAGCTTGAAACAGCAAGATCTGTGGCCCATTATGACTGATTCTGAATCATGCTTGAACTGTCAGCAAGAGCAAAACTGGTTACTATGGCAGCAAGAGGATTTTTTATTTATCTTTTCCCTGACGAAGAAAATGTCTCTTTTGACAGGAAGTGTTGGATAGCAATTTGAGTAGCTGACATGGTCAGAGAAGATAGCATCTGCTTCTACATTTGTAAGCATCGTGCAATTCGGCAAAGAAATGGAGGTGGAGGTGTGTGTGGGGGGGGCAGAGAATTTTCAATGTGTAAAACAGATTTTCAGACGCGTGACCCAGGCTGCCATCTGCTGCAGAGCTCCTGTTTGCATTGTTTCGATGCAACCACGATTCTAGTTTGGGCACCTTTAATGCAAGCCAACCAGAATTATTTTTCATAATTCTTATTTTTCAAATAGCCTCCATTTAAATGTATTAAAACAGCTATGCAAATGTGCTTTTACACATTTCAGATTCTACCAAGAGAAAGTAAATCAGCCTTTAATAACCCAGCGTTCCTCATCCCAACACCATCAATTCAGTGGCAAAGTCGAACTGCTGTTGGCACGTTTTAGCTTCGAAGCTAATTAGAAAGTGGAACCCAATAACCTGGAGGATGCGCGCTGCTAATTTTGAAGCAGAAAGGTATCGTTTGGAACTGCTAATATCACAAATCAAAATAAAACATCGGCTTATTTTGGACAGATGGCTTCAGCCACAAGTCCATCCTGGCAACCGGCTATAAGGAAAGTTAACAGACAAGAGTTTCAGTATAAACACGACAGGTGCGATAACTGGCTCTTCTCTCAAATTGTATTTGTGCATTGAGAAAAAGGCCAGACTGTCGTTTCTATGATGTTGAAATCTATTAAGCTTTTGACCCGTGGTGCTTTGTGGAGAATTTACTCAATATAATCAATAATGCACTATTCAGAAGCCAAAAGCAACTGTGCCTGGCTCACAGCAGGCATGCTGCAATAGGTCTCGCGGTGAGTCAACTCCACTCCAGTCACCATTCCCCTCCACTTCAATCGTCTGAGGCTCGTCTTGCGGAGCGCCGCTGCTGCATCGCGAGGTCAGCGCCACGAAGGCTCCATGCGGTTGGTTGAAAGAAATTGCAAAGAAGCCGGATCTTATTTCCCCCCCTCCCCTCCCTATTCTTCTAAAGATAATGAGCTCATCCAGATGTTTTTTTCCCAAAAGACTGAAATTGGATTCATGGGTGGAAAAAAGAACGATTAATTGTGAATCGGTTGTATAGTTTGTCATGAATGATTTAAAAACACACCATTTGCATCCTGCAAATACATCGCCATGGCAACTTGTACGGTGGACTGTCCAGCTTCCAGCAAGCCGACGTCGTGATCCCAGCGCCGTTGTCCCAGCCGTGGTATTTTTTGTGGACCACATTCTCTACTCAAGTGGTTCAGTTAAACAAAGGGAGGGGCCGTGTGGGATCGTTTTAGCTGAAGGCTTTGCTAGTATTCCTCTAAAAATGGTGTTTATAGACTCCAGTGAGTCGAGTGGGACCAATCCTGGTATGTTTACACTTTATTATATAATCTTCCCTGCATGACCAATAGGATCTCTCAGAAAGCGAGCGGCGCATCCGCACCTGGCAGCCGTTGCCCTTTGAGGCCTGGAGGCTGCAGCGCCCCAGGCTGCCGTTGGGCGTGGTCCCACAGCTGCTGATGATCTGCAGCTGCTTCTCGGCGCGGTCCGCCCGGTCCAGCAGCTCCTCGATGAACTGCTGCAGCCGCACCTTCGCATTGGCTTCACGCGCCGCCGTGTCCTGAAGGAACTGATCGATCTGGGCGACTTCCCTGAGGGCAGAGACGGGAGCTGTAATATTTATAGGACACATTGTATAAACTCAGGAGTTCGCCATCACGTGACTGCTGGATATGCTTTGTAAAAGCCTCTCTGACATCCACACCAGCTGCTGTCCTGTCCTTTCTGTGTGGAGACGAAACACACAGGGTCGGCGGCACAGCCACGGGCATAGCAGGGCCAAGATCCCATCACTCTAAAGGGCAGCGCGTCACTGAGACGCCGAGACAGAGGCGAACGCAGCAGGAAGTCAGGCAGTGTGAGCTCTCCGCTCAGAATGCTTTATATTATCCCTGCAGATATTTAATTGAGTGTCATTCGATCTGACATTAAGACTCCTCAGCATTCAGATGTGTCACCCAGATCATGTTCACCAAATGAGTTTAAGATCTGCTCGGGAACTATATAAACCGCTGCTAATGTCAGGTACAAAATAATGTGACGGCTACGACCAAATCATTTCTTTTTCTTTTTAAATGTCAGAAATATATTCGTATTCATCTCAAATGTAGACAATTTTAGACAACAAAAGAATAATAATTATGCTCTATTCACATTAAGTAGATATGAAGGGGACTAAAAAAGAAAGACAAAAATCCAACTTCATATCTACAGAATCCTCCAGGCATTTTTTATTTAATCCTTTATTTATCTCTGTTCGTGTCGATGCAACCAGCCTGAGCCTCTGCCCTCTACGCAGCGCAGTGCCACAAGATTGACTAAAGGAACACAGGTTCAGAACATCTCTGCAGACAGGGAATATTAAAATGAGACGTCTCAGGGCAAGTGAAATAGATTTGCACTCATGAAATTGAGAAGCTGCTCATGCAATCCAGAACCCATCTCAAAACATTTTCTTGAAATGGGGCCATTCTGTGATTAAAATAGACCTGGCACAACTTTTCTTATCCTGAGGCAACGATTACAAAAAAAAAAATCCCTTAATTTAGGCAAGGGGTTTGTCACTAGGGGAGACAGATCAGTTGTTCAACAACAATCTGTAAATGTGAACAACAAGTTCTGATAAATCTGGCTCGTGTCTTTGCTATTAGTAAAATATGAGAGAGCGGTCGCAGTCTAGTTTGTGTCATCGAAAACGGCCGTTGACCTGGATAATCGTCATCGTCGCAAGATACCTAACAATTTAGAACCTGTTGATGATGATGATAATAATAATAATAATAATAATAATAGGCTTTATTTATATAGCACTTTTTGAGAAATAAAATTCACAAAGTGCTTTTACAGACAATAAAAAAATAAACATGAACCATACAAACAAAAAATAAGTAGTAAACAAACATTCATGCAAAACAAATATTTAAAAGCAACAGTGGCGTCAAGGCACAATTGATGATGATGATCCATATGTATGAACTAAATCCAGGAACCAGGAAAACGATCCCATGAGGATGAACATCCTGGAAGTGACTGGAAAAAAGTGTCCCCCTTTCATTGTCTGTGTGATGACAATAAAAGACACGGATGCACGATGCTACCTGGTAGCATAAGCACTCATCCCTACAGAAAAAGGAATGCAATCAGGAATTTGACCAAATGAAAAAAGACAGGTGCATTGAAGGCTGAGAAAACGACAAGAGGATGGAAAAAATATCTTTACTAGATGCTGTGGGAGTAGAAATACATAGGGGGGGGGGGGGGGGGGGGGACAGCATTGAAGCTGCAAACAGAAAATCTGCAGGATGGAAACGGGATGTGGCTGCTTCCTGTTGTCAATCTCAGTGTCAGTACATGCACTCAGTTTTGCAGATGCGCACACCTTTCTGTCAAAGCGTGAACAACTCCAACACCTCAGAAATAAAGCCGCGCTGTGAAAAGCATGGCTGCGCGTTTACCGGTGCATCGAGGGATACAAAAGGCAGGACGCCATCTTTTCTGGCGGGTGGACGTGCAGGTTGTTACTGCGAGGCTGGACACGGGAATAACGACACGGCGGTTCAACGCCTCTCTTCCATCTTTGTTTCCATCTCACGCACGCCCACAGACCGAGCGTCTCGACTTGACTTTAAATGCACGCACTGATTTATTTTGAGGTTGCTCAGGACTATATTTTCATGAGCTTCAATGAAGGAAAGGGGTCTTGCTTCACCGTATTCGCGGTTTCTTTTCCCATTGATCCATCTGCATTGAATTATATATTTTATTGAGCTGGGTTATAATCAATATTGCTCATTAAAAAAACAAGGTCCTACTGGTCTTACTTTCTGCTGCTTTCCACCGAAAGACTAAAATAAGCCGCTTGTCTGCACGATTTAAAACCTCGTCACCTCGTCTTAATAAAAGAAATTCCTGCCTCGCTTCATTTAGAGCTAGCAAAACAAAATATAAGTTTCAAAGACATCAGTAAATAAATATCCGATGCTCACGCAAGTGCTAAAAAAGGACTAATGAATAGATGAAACCAAGCAGGCCTCACTTCCCTACCATTTAACAGCCATTGCAAATCGAGTGGTAAGGCAGAGACATGATTCATTAGGAAGGATCTTCCAAAATAATTGTGTCTAAATGTTAATTACAATCACTGGCCGGCCTCCTTTGTCATCATCATGGCCGTGAATTCAAAATTATCCCTCATTAATATTTAAGGGGGCGATGATTGACGGAAAGGCCTGCATGATGAAGACGAGGCTTCCCCATGAATATGAGCTGTAACAAAGGACGGCCGCCTGCATTGATGATAATGTTTTTTATTTATAGATAGAGGGCTACATTTTGCAGTTTTATCATAATGTCGTACATTTTGTATGCATTACATACAAACACGCAGACAGCACGAGAAGGTGTGTGTGGAGGGGGCTACGTGAGAGGAGACGAGGAGGTGAGAGAAAACTAAAGATGAAAGCGACAAAGGCTGACGCTTTGTTTAAAAAAATAAACCATTTAGAAAATAATAGCATGACTGGTTTAATAAAAACCATTAAGCCAGGCTGTCGGGTCAGAAAGAGAACAATCCTGTCCTCAGACACTTGCTTTGCATCGATTACAGTTTGGCACAAGAATGCAACTGAAAAAAAAAAAAGACATAAATCTAGCATAGCTCCAGTAACGACTGTAGTGGACCCAATAAAGATGGGACAGCAGATAGTAAAACCATGACAGCAGCATTATGTGAGTATAAGCCCAACTCATACTGACACTAGATCTCAGCATCCCGCATGTGCCTTGCACCGAGATCCATCCGTTCACAAACATCCAACGGCTGCTCCAACCTTTCACGTCAGCCTCGAAAGCCGACCGCAGCCTCCTTCCCGTTTCTTTTATGCTCCTGTAGTCTTTCCTCCTTTCCTCCATGGACACAGTTTCTTCCACTTGATAGCAGCTCTCTGCTCATAACTCCTGATCTGACCGAGAGCTAAGAGCCGTAATCCGGGTTGTCAATGACTTGAAGACATCTTTGTTTGTCACGTAACTTACCCGAGTCGATTCATTTGGTTTTCACGGATCATGACTCTCCCTGAGCTCGTCTTACTAATACGCTAAGTTCATTATGGCCTTAATGCAAAGAGCACGCGTCGAGTAGAAACTATCAGAACAAGTTACGCCAGATCACACTTCCCTCCGGGACTCGGATGGGGGGGTACTTCACCGTTCTCTACTTTCACGTGTTTTGAGATGCACTTCATTTGAACATTTATACTAAAACCCAGCCCTTTGATGGCGGCATCCTCATTTCAAGTCCATGCCCTCTCATTTCTTAGATGCATGTTCTTCCTTTAATTTCCCTTCATCGGAGAGGCTTGCGAAGTCGTGCCATGCAAATACTGCACGCTCCTCTCTTTCAGACGTGGCTGTTAATGAGCCGATCTCCCTCTTTGCTCTTTAGATTGAAGACTGCTTCCCAGTGAAAAAGCAAACTTTATGGAAGGCGACCCAAGACCCTGCCATTATCTGTGGTATGTTTAGGAGTGTCAGCTCTCTTAAGAAGCTCAGGGCACTCATATTTTTATACATACAATAAATCTGAAGACTCTTATCCTGAATATCATAGGAAAACCAAATGAGAGTTATCGCTTCTAGGAATAGATCATGACATTTGTCAGCATTATTTATGCAACAGACACAAAACATCTCAAATTCTTCTGTGAGTGAATCTGATATTTACAAAATGATAACATCCCAACACTTTCTTTTTTTTCAATAACCATGAGTGCAAATTGAATTATTCCCTCTTTCTGAGAATCTGTCACGGAGAGATGACCTCTGTTTTTAGCTTTTGACAGCACTAATGCCCAGCGTGATGCACATCTCCCGAAGGAGAGCCCAACAAACACTTCGGATTCACTAGTAGACGATCAGAGGAGTCAGAGAGGAAACTCAGCCGAGAGTGAAGGCTGGTTCGGCAGCCATTATGGGTGTGTTGAAAACGGCTTAGTCATCAACCCTGCTGAAACTTCAGTGATGCCCTTTCCACCTCAGGCCTACGCTGTGTTTTACTCACTGTTTAACTGCCAGAACAGACAGAAAAAAAAGTGTGTGTGTGTGTGTGTGTGTGAGAGAGAGGTAACTGAGCTGCAGGCATTACTCCGGGTCAAACTACACTCCAAAGCAGGGATTTTAAAAGTTTGGGAAATGTGACCAAATCTACTGTAACCTTTGCAAATCAAGGGAGGAGCTAAATAGAAAAATAATACATTTAGAGAATGCATCACCATCTGAATCCACTGATGAAGACCGTGAGCTACAGCTAAAGGTTTTGGGGAAATAAATCTATTATGTGGACCTTGAGGTAACGATTAATAATTTGTTAAACGTTGTCATCGGGGTTCTGGGAAATCATTTTTCACTGGCCTCATTTCAGCGATAATTTTTTGAGACTCAGCAGTTAAAATAAACGAGCTTTGACTTTGAGACATCCTTCAGTGTCTTCACCACGAATCCATCGCATATTCTCACAGACACGAAAACATGGATGCATGCGTACAGTATCCATGCAGTGAGCTTAAAGGCCTCCATCGCTGCTGACACCCAGGTAAAGAATCCAAAGCGAAGAGCTAAAACCCCAAGAGGAGTAGAGAAAGATGAATCTATACTTCTGGCAAAGCATCAAAATAATTAAAAAAAAGAATCAATGTTGACGGATTCATTGAAGTAAAAGCTCTGAAAGTCAGAACAAGCTCGCTCATTCTTCGTGCGATGATTTAGGAGAGCTCCAAAGTCGTGCTCATAAGATACGGACTGAATCTGCACCACCACTCTAATTCAAACCCAAATGCTGCTTGAATTTACAGTGGCCATGGGTTTTAACCAGTTCAAGAATCAACATGGCAGCTTTATAGAGAGACAAGCCTGGAAGAAAGGCGTCTAGGGAGCAACAAACCGAAAGAAAAGCAACGAGTTTTCATTCTAAATGCTTTGAACTCAGGATGAAACTCAGACATGTGTCGCTTCGAGCAACAAATAACCCGAAACGCAGCATTCGACTTTCCGCTACAGGAAACAGAAGCATGCAAATGATCACAATCCCGAAGCTGTGAAGGTTTGATAGGGAATTGCCTCTCGATGACGTGATCAATTTCTCAACTGAGCATTTAAGCTGTAACGAGGACATTTTTGTTATCTTTTACATTTCCTCCCCAGCAGGCCAGCGTGCCGTGGACAGATAAGAGCTTCACTCACTGTTGTTTGTGGTTCAGCTCATCCTCCTTGCTCACCAGGTCCTGTTTGAGGCTGGCCAGCATTTCCACAGAGACGTCCACCTGCCGAGACAGCTCGGAGGCCTTGTCCTCCAGGTCTCGTTTCTCCTGGCCCAGTCGCTCGCTCTCCTTCTTGGCCCGCTCCAGCTCAGAGCTCTTCCTCTCCAGCTCCGCCTGAAGACGGCCAACGCGGGCTGCTATTTTCTGCTCCACCTATGGCACAAGATGCGGTATTTTAGATCAACACTGAATAACTTATTTTAGTGCTGATCATTTTTCATCAGCGATGGACTGCCCGAGTTGCATTCAAAGGATTCCAGATCCAATGCAGCAGTGACTTTAAAGTCGGCGCATGCTTGCAAAAAGAGCTTCTGATTTTCCCTCTAAGAGAGAGAGAAAGAGATTCTAAAAGCAGAATGAGAACAGGAGGAAACCTGCTGGTTGTTATAAAGACAAATGTACAGAATCGTTTAATTGCCCATCTGTGGAAATCAAAAACAGTGTGTGGGGGGGGGGGGGGGGGGGGGGCTAGAAGCGAATGATCCAGTCCTGCTGTTTAAGCTACGCCCCTTTCCTTGAAGTTCTTTATTGGATTATTTTTGAAAGACTGAAAAAGGTTAAATTCCAACAAGCCTGAGCTTGGACTTTCCCTTTGCAATGACCCTTAATAATAATGGAAGCACTTTGACAGCTGGCTTGCAGCTTTTACCCCCACGTGTTCATTTTGCTGCACTCGTTTCTTTACCTCCTCAGAAAGCTTCTCCAGCCTTTCATCCAGCTCCAGCCGTTCGAACGCCCGCGCCTTCAGCCTGGCCAGGCCTTCCTCGTAGGCCGCCTCCACCGCACTGGCCGCCACGTTAGCGGCCACGGCGACAGCTGTGCTGGGGTTTCCATGGGGGCCCTGGGGGTCTGCAGATGTCATGGCTTTCGTCATAAAAATCTCCCCCAGGGGAAACTCCACATTGGGAATATACCTGGCAGCGGCGCTGGAATTAGCCGGGGTCAAACTCAGGTTGTCTGCACAAGGAAGCTCGCGGCAAGGGAAGCGCCGTTCTTTCAATGCTGAAGGCTGGAGGGGCTCAAAGGGGTCGTTGTTGTTGGCAGGGGTGAGGAGAGCCCCCTCGGCCACGAGTGGCAGCAGAGCAGCAGCGTCGCAGACGCTGTTGGATTTGGAAAGGACGTAGAGGGTCTCGTATGTGTGGTTGTACTCCAGGTGGGCGCGCAAGGAGGATAGGCTTCGGAAGCGCTTGTGCTCCCCGCAGCGAGGACAGCGGTATGGCAGGTCCAGAGAGGCCATGCCGTGCAGTAACTGCAGGGGGGGGGGGGCACTCACTGGGCACAGCACTGGTGCCAGTATGAGGGCGCGGAGGTCGCACACTTCACAGATCCTCTCATGGTGAAAACGGAGCGGCTACGGCAAGCCAGTAGGAGAAACGGAGATGCGGTGTGCAACGAAGGAGCCCAGGTCAGTCACGTGGCGACTCATAGTGGCAGGATTGAACCGTTTATTCGCTTCACCCTTCACGGGTCCCATGCCCGAGGTCCTAAAAACAGAGAGGACACAGTTTAGAACGTGTTAGATTTTTGTGCTGCGTCCTGCAACAAGGTCAACGCAAGGCAGGGTTGCTTCCACGAGTTTCCATTCATCTTTCCCAAGTTGATTTCCTGATGTTATAACATTCAGAGGAATACTCAAGTACCGCTCTACTTTCACCCCTGCTCTACCCTACACGCTCTAAGAAGAGATTAAGTGTCTCAATTTCCTTCCCAGATTTACAGCAAACCTTTGAGCCATAGGATTTGCTGGTAAAATAATATATACGGCTGTATTCATTTCAATCCTCATTTACTTACGTGTTCGGCAGTGCCGAGCCTGGTGAGAGAACACTTGCATCACCATGTTTATCTGCTTATCAAGCACTTGATGACCCCGGCAAAATACAGATTCATCATCTACGCCTCCTTTAATTCCCCTGCAGGAGGGCTTCTAATTAGGCCGCGACTCCCCTGATCAAGCACCGACTCCACAGAAAAGCATCTCGCAAGATCCTGCAGTCAGTTTAAAGAAAACTCAGATCACCGGGCTTCCCGTTGCTGCTCGCAACAGCAAAATGAAAATCCAAACTGCTGCCTATAGTTGACTAATGAATGTGCTCAATTTTATTTTGAAGGGCCGTCAAATCTGACTAAAGCGTATCTCACAATCCACACATTTTAAGGTTCGCCAGACTGTATGCACATTTTAAGTAGTTGTGCCTTTTGATACATTTACTGCACATCTTTGGGTGTTAGCGTTAGCAATTTAGCATACAGCATTTGGTTCCACAGCTGTGCCGATGAGGCTTGAAGTAGAACGAACTCTTTCTCCGGACTTTTTCACAGCGCGGATAATGAGACGAGAGACCCACGTGGGAACAGTCACTGGCAGTCTAATGACAAATTCACTGATGCAGGCCGTCCTCAAAGAAACCCCCTGAAGTCTCTCAGACCGTTATTAGAAGTCTGGTAAGACTGGAGGAAGGAAGTCTACTGGCGTGCACCACTATTAAAAGAGGATCTCACAGAGGCAGTCAGTGCACTGCACAGAGGGCCTTCCCATCTGCCCAAAATTACCAAGTGATGCATTTAACCTGGCAGCAGGAAGTCAGGCCGTTTCCGCGTCACATCCTGCCGAGTGGAGCCCAGCGGAGATGCCAAAGGACAGCATTTAAGGTGTTTGTATTTTATTTGTTGAGGCTTTGAAACACATAAAAACACAAACATTTAAAACGCTGGGTATTGGAAAGTAAACATTTTGGAGTTTCTTGTTATTCTGTAAGCTTCGATAAAAAAGTAGAGGTGAAAAGTAGAGGCTATGTTGGCCGAGTTGGTGCCATCAAAAAAACCAAACATCCACTTAAATGAAGAGAAGAACACCCCAAGCAGGGTGACAGCCATCATAAGGACCATGGAGAGCTTTGAGAAGTGCCAAATAGCTTAAAAAAATAAAAATAACTTAACTCCACAGAAAGTGCAAACATACATGCACATTTCCTGATTTTGCTTTATTCCTTCCGAATGTAACCGGATGATTGGGGTTAATTGGGCAGGCAGGTGTGGGAGGGAGCACCTGTGGCCCGTTTACCACTGATTGGGGGGGCGGCGTATATAGGTGCTTCCCCTCCCTCGTTCCGGCGTCCTCATTTTGTGTTTTCCCCGTCTCGAAGGCAGGTTGGCCGTACAGACTGTCACTGCCGTGTCTCTCCTTTTCTTTTGTTAGTTTTGTTTTTAGAGTGTAAATAAGTGTTTTGAATTCCTAATGCCGTGCTGGTCATCCCTGTGAGCGGACCTGCGGGTGGGGAAACCCGCTAAAACGAGCTGGGAACCAAAGGAACAAATTAAATAGATCTTCAGGTTGAAAGTCCTGAAGTGGCGTTGTCGGATTTGGCAACAATCGTTTGGCCCCATTTGCCCACGCTACACAAAGTTCTGCATGATTGCTCCATCTTAGAGGCAAAACCTCTCAGGTTCTACGTCAGATTTCTCACGCGCTGTGGTCACGTGATAATTTATCCAACTCCAGCAGCCCTGGCTCGGATGAAAGTTCAGGACGTCTCATGTGAATACTCATATTAGTGTGTGCGTGCGCGTGCGCGTGTATCACGATCCCCTTGGAATCTTTTGTCCTGAATTAAAAGGAAGCTCACAAGAAATAGCCAGCGTGGGATCCTGCAGGAGGTCTTTAAAAAAATAAAATCAACGCATTGATTATTCAATTGAACACTGACCAATTAAACATCGATAGGCTACAGCGTGCGCGCATGCACGTTTAACCTGCACGATCCAAACGTGCAGCCTCACATTCTGGACCGAACAGGCCGGTCCGACGAGCCGATCCACGCGTTCGATTTGACGGACGCGACGGTAAACACGGACACGATCGGCGCTGAAGCGCATCATTGATCCTCATTGATCTGCGCGCACGCAGCGCATGATGTGGGTGTGGACTACACGGGCACCGGCGGATGTCACCGCAGAGCAATAAATGGCACCGCACCGACGCAGACGCGTGATCCGGAGGCCAGGTGCATTCACACCGGCAGCTGCGCGCTCCCGGGACGCAGGGCGACAGCCTGGATCCAAGGATGCTCGTGACCGGGACCCCCGACAAAGGTGTGCACGCGAGCAGCCATAACGGCGCGCAATCAGGGAAAACGCGACGAGAAAAGAAATAGAGACAGAAACGTGACACCTTTACTCACCTCGCAATCTTCCCCCCATTCTTTGCGCTGCTAACAGCGAAGGAGCCGCTCCAGCCTCCGCTGACGTCACGCAGCCCATCTCTGCAGCAGGCCTGCAGAGGACACGCAGGGAGGAGAGGGTGAGGAGGGAGGAGAGGGGAGGAGAGGGTAAGGGGGAGGGAGAGGAGAGGAGGGGAGGGGAGGGATCGAACCTGTCCGGTAGGGGGCCCAGAGGCTGCAGGTTTCCTTTCCGACCATCTCACTAATGAGCTCCTTCTCTTAAATTGGAGGAGGCGTAATTAAGGATAATTAAAATCACCTGCTTTAGTAACCGGCTGCCCCTGCTATACAGAGATATTATAATATACAAATACAATATAGAATAAATATTCTGAATATCACACATGTAAAAACACACTAAACTAATGCACTAAGACCAGAAAACACAAGGTAAAACTGAAACCTAACCTTTCTGGATTTCCTTGATGCAAAATCACCAATAATGTCCCTACTGGGTGATTTATACTGAGCTCCTCTCTGCTGGAGCTACAGTGACTGGCAGAGTAACTGCAATCCTGAGAGCAGTCCAAACGTTGGGGTAGATCTCTGTTAGATCATTATCATCCATGAAAAAGATACGCTCAAGGAGGTTCATGCTTTTTGGTGGCAGCTCAGGGAAGTTCTTAACTTGGAAGAGAGTCGAGGTATGACTGACTTTAGCTCACTAATTTCATTAGAGCATTGCTCTATACGGTGGACCCCCCCCCGCCGCCCTTGTCTGTTCCATTTTGGGAGACCCAGAGGTGAACTGTCCCCCGTGCCTCCCCTATGGAGAGAAATGTGTTTGTTTTTATGCAATCAAGAAAAACATGGATTTTGCAACCAAAAATAATGATGTATAATAATGGTCTTGCTTGCAAATATTTTTTTTAATTGCAAATTCATTATTTTTGTCTTTTTGTGCACTTCCACTGTCCGCTGGCTGATTGCCATTTTCAGACAGACATTGCACAACTTGCCATATTATATTACCATTTTGGAACAATTTAAGCTCACATAATACATTCATGAATCTATTATACACATATGTGATAATTTATGTACAGGCATTTTTTTTAATTCATAGTCATTCCCAACAGACACAAAAATTCAACGCATCTCACATTGTGTGGTTCAGATACAGCTGCCCCCTGTCATTATACACTTGTCCAGTAGGTGGTTTCGTGAGCACATGAAGCTTCGAGAAATGAACCAGCCTCTGAGGCTTCATCTCACCATCACTACTCCTTACCATTTACTACACACAATGACATGAATCGAGTGAACTAGAAACACACAAACTGCAGCCACATGAACCCATGAAGCAAAATCCAGTGTCACCTCGCACATGCCTCCTGACAGTCAGCTGGTCCACTCCACATAACACAAATCAGGAAAAAGCACAACAGTACAACATCATAAATATGCATCATGACGTCATGCAGGCCACCAGCATGAATTAGCAAATCTTTCTGACAATTGGTTAGATGGACGTCATTACACTGCTACATGTGCATCATTTCTTTTTAATGAATTAATGCATGAATTCATATGCTCTCAGGGGAGGGGGGGGGGGGGGGGGGAGATCTCGTTAAGGAGCTCAGGCACCACTTACTGGACAAAGATGGGAAATACAGGCTGGTTTTGCAGAATAATGTTCACAGTTCAACTCAATATATAAACATATGTTGAACTAACTATATTTACAACGGAGATGCTGAAAATCTGAATCTAATGTTCTTGACTTAAATGCCTTTATCCCAGGGGAATTGTGTTTATTGGTGATTAATTACAAGCTTTCAACGGTGCAGCATTTTGTTATATAGAACTTGTTATTTATCACTTTTTTTTAGTTCAATCAGTAAACTGACATCAGATTTGCAGAGACACGGAAAAGCCGTTGTCATGTCATTAATTAAAGTGAAAGACTCTTTATTTCCAGTGAAACATGTCATAATTACAGTTTTTAATATAAGTTGACACAAATATAATGAAGTGCAAGTTGTGAGCAAACAATAAACCTTCTTAATATTTTTTTTATATTAGGATGCCAAATGAACTGATTAAAAAAAAGAAGTCAACCAAAAGTGTGAACTCTAGCTTAGTTTTGAAGCTGCAATTAAAAAGTCTAAGTAAGAACTCATTTTGTCCACTCACCTTCTGATTATTCTGAACAAACACGGAACATTAAGGTGTCAAAAAGGCCATAATTCATCTAACTCCTGTGACTGTCAAATTATTCCTGCCAAATGCCAACATTTTCCTCGCAAATTTTCTCTGTAACAGTTTTAAAAGAACAAAGGTGCAGTGTATTCTGTATGGAAAATTAGTAGTCAGGCTCTTTACTGTTGAAATATTCTGCAGTTAATGGAGATGATAGCAAGCTGATTTTAAATGTTGCAGTAAACACAAAGAAAACACAGAACCGTCTTTGCCATTTTGAAAATCATCATCCTGTTACACTGTAAAAAAGAAGCCACATTTAAATCAACACGGCAACAAAACCCTTTTTTTTTAGGTTTTATGTATTTATACCGACTTATATACTCCGTCGGATTTTCATGCAACCCACATCTTACAACTTGATGTTTTATAAAAGAAAATCTGGAAGTCCTTTCAGAATAATAAAAAGAAGAAGAAGTAGCAACTTAGAACCTGTTACATCAATCTCTACCCCTCTACGCCCTCTCCATGCTGCACTCATCCAGTCATGACAGGGAAAGACTGACACACAAAAGCTGAAAAACTCTCTCCCTCAGGAGATTTTGATAGGATGAATATGACGCTGGGCCGTTTTCTCGCTCTCACGTCAAAAACCCTGGCAAATTTAGACCGAACACCTTAATCCATCCCTCCTTATTCATATTTATGAGCAGTGACTGACACATTCATTGTTTGGTAATTACAGTGTGGTGAACCTTCATTGTCTTTAGATTGGTGGAGACTGAGACACGCTGTGCTTTGGCTTGCCGCACCAATGCAAACCTCTTCCATGTAGATATTATTAGTCACTGTTTGCTTAGCAACCACAACACATGTCTGACAATTTTGTACAATGAAAATGTTTTTGCACCGGAGTTTATTTTATTTTGGCTGCAGGCGAGGTTGAAAAGGAGAAGAGGACTGAAAGGATGGTCTGTTAGTGTTATTATTATTATGCATGACACTCATTACTATTAAAATATGTGGCGTTATGAAATCAAAGGGAGAGACAGACATTTAGAAGCGGCTGTGGTGATTAGTATTTAGTTTATGATTAAAAAAATATGTATAATTTGAAAGAACCAAAAACAATGACAATAACTCTCGGCACGTTATTGTATTTTGCATAATCTCAAGGGGAAAAAAAGTCTATCTGTTTGACTTTAAGATCAGTTTAATTCAACATATCATGTTAGGCCGACTGACCCACTAAATGCAAACACATAATAATAAGCTGTGGCTCTATGATGAAGCAACAATAAGCCCTGGAGAAAGAGAGCAAAGCAGGTAAAGCTTTGAACACCAGGGGGCACTGGTAATATACAAGGGTTGCTGATCAGCAAGAAATCAAATCAAATATAAGATTTTATGTTAGAAATGTTGAATCATGTACATATTTCATCTTGATGGATGATGGTTGCACTCTTTTTATTTATTTATGCAATATTGTTTGAAAGGCTGGAAAAAAACCTATTAGTCAAACATAAATCTCACAAAACCATGCAGCAGAGCAAAATTAAAATTGTGCAAGATGTCAGTTCTTTTCACACCAGTGGTAAAACTGGTTTCAGTCATCTATGGGCATTGCTATCAATAGCGGCTCAGCCGATATCGATGTGTCACCTCAAGTGCCAATTACACTCACCAAAGGGTAAGAATGTGATGAAACTCAAGGAGAACAGCTTAAGAATCATTATCACATTCACTGCACAGCAACACAATTCGACTGTAAGCGTGCAGCCTCTCAGGCAAGTCCAGTCACAGCAAAGTGTGTGTACATCCTGAGGTGAGAAGCTGGATTCAAGGTAAATACTATTAATATTGTTATTACATTCGGAGGATGCTTGAGGATGCATCTTGCAAACGGTGCAGCTACTACTTACAGCTAATGCTTTTTTTGGATTTACCAGTATTTTGCAGGAATGTAGTAAAAAAAAACCATAAAGACAAGTGTCCAATCCGCTTATTTAAATGCACATTTTTGACTTGTGTTTTGGTCTACGGCTCATTAAACACTATCTAAGTGTTGCAGACCCTGCCAGCCTTCAGTTTCACTTCAGTATTAAAACCTTTTCTATTAGCTGACTAATTGTTAAAAATAAAAAAAAATGTGTCAATTAAAAATGCATTACACATGTTATTGCATGTTATTTATAATGCATTTATAACGTTTCCAAGTACACCGGGACACATACTACAGTTATACACCTTAAAATACATTTGAAAATATTCTAAATTACATGTATATAAAATAGATACAGAAACTGATTGGACATTAAGCTGGCTGATATGAATTCTAAAATCAAATACATGCAATATGATTCTACAGTGTTATCCTTCTAATTCTAGTACATTTCTGTGCAGGAAGGCCTATATAAAGTGCATTACTCATGAATACTGAGATGCAGTGATGGCAGAGGCTTTTGCGATGCAGACAGCTCAATATTTGTTCAGACATCGCTCAAAGGATTTCTGAATGGAAGGTGATGCTGCAGACGGCTAAAACGCGTTCACGTCCCAGCATGGCAATACGCAGTTCTTAAAGCAGAGCCCCGTGTATCACAATGACAACGATTATCCAGATTTCTGCATTCTTAGCTTGAGCCATGGATGTTGCCATAGTAACACAAGTATGTCTTATCAAGTGCGGCCCTTGTGATTTTTCACTGCAACTTATTTAGGCTGTTCACTGTAGGTATGACAACAGGCTGCCGAGTTGTTGCATTCATTTCCATGTTAATGGCGTTAACAGTCAATGTGTGGTAGTTTAACCTTTGATCTCGCCTTGTCGGATTGTTGCCAGCTAATATTAAATTAGTCTAATGGTGGCTTTTTATGTAAATGGTGTAAAATGCATTCCAAACTATAAATAGGCATGATTCAGCTGAGAGGTAGTAATATGACAGTTTCTATATCTATGCTGCGGGTTTTATGACCAGATTGCGATGAGCTATTCACGATGCAGGATATTCACGGTGTAGGTTTAAGTGTTGGGGAAAGCATGAGATGTCTTGATTTCCCTTAATTTACTCCTAATTGCATGCAAATGAGTGAAACCAGAAACTGCAACCGAGTCTGGAGAAGCAGTTTGATCCCTGCAGCATCTTTGCAGCAAAGTGCAGCTCTTATTTGAACCTGGAAGTCATTATGTTGCTCCAACTTGTAACATACCTGCGTGTTCCGCCTTGATTAAAATGATGAGGCTGTTTGATGCCAGATCACTACGGGCTCTAATGAGGGGGACTACTCTGTTCAGGAGCACATAAAGGCTCTCCCGTCCATTTGTCCGACTGCATGGAGAAGCCATTACGGCGCAGGAGGCGTGTTGACTATATTTAATGATGAAGACAGCGGCTAAACCTGACAGCCTTTTAATTCCTCGTGGAAGGAGGAAAAAAAATATCTCAGATGTGTTCAAGGCACCAGTGACGGTTGCAGCGAACGGAGAGCAACGGAACCATGATGGCACATTATAAAAGGCTGCGTTCTGCTCAGGTGCTGCTGGAGGGCCAAACTGAAGAGAACTATAGTTACACATAAATTAGAGTCGTTGATTGTACCAGCTCCGAGTATGTTTAAGTGATTGTTCAACTTCAATCCTACTTCTGTGTTTGCTCATAATGATAATGTCCGAGAGGGGTTTTTCTCTGTTTGAGAAAATACCCCCCTCCCCTCCAGAGGCAGGAAGCAATGCATCTTACCTCTCCTCATATCAATCTCTCCTTCACGAGAGGCAACTGTCGGTGGTGCCAGAAGAGACACACAAGACACAGAGAGTGGATGAGTAGGAGGAAGGACAATCTGATAGCGATGGAAGGATCAGCATCTCTCTATTCGCCTGCAGGACGACAGAGGAAGCGCCCCAGCTGAGACGGGGTTAATATTTATCCAGCTTGAGTTCTGGGGATCATTGTGGCTTGACACCTCAGTAGGGCACCCAAGTGCCAAGGATCTAGTTAATGGTTAGACCCAGCATCCTGCCAGCGGGCACCATTTTGGCTCCATAACAAAAGCAGGCCTGCCTCAGCCGGAGAGCACTGTGAAGCGTCAAGGAGGGGGGGGGGGGGCTGTCACTCTGTGTCTCCCAAAAGATGGCAGTTGATTAGTTAATAGTTAGCGGACATGCGGGTGCAACAATCCTGGGGTGGGGGGGGCGACAATGACTGATAAATGCAGGGCTATGCAGACAGCGGGGGCCGAATGCTGATGCCGTAAACATGTCTCGCTAACAGGAAGCAGATCCCATGTCGCCACAGCAGTGAGTGACAGGATCACAGATGACTAACAACGACAGAGCAGACGCTTGTTTTTTTTTTTTTTGCTATCTGTTGCCTTGCTAAGCATTTGGGCGGCTAATTTCTTAATGATCAATGTAGGATTGGACCCTTCATTTAAGGATTCATGGGCAACCGGATGGGATCAACCGTTTATTATCAAATCAAATGAAGTTGTAAGGACATCTCTTGTATCCGCCACTGCGTGAATCACAATTTAAGGCCCTGGGTTTGTCCATTTCCGGGCCATAAGCGGACCTGACAGATTCTCCAAGAAGCACTAAAAGAAACTTCAATAAGTAAAAGCTAAATGGAATCATTCCTATGCTGATTACTCATGACATCACGCTGGAGACTTCTGGGCCCACTGTGAGAAAGTTCTGATTTTAAATCTGACTCATACATATGAAAGCTCCCATTTAAAGCTCCAAGGATCACAGGAGGGGAACAAAACACAACCTCCATAGATTTAAACCCTCCGCAGGTTTGAGATCAGAGACAGTTTCTGTCTGATATATGGGCTCGGCTTTCAGGCTTGGGAAACATACTGTACCGTATGCACCCCCCTGTGTGACCCCAGCATGGCTCCTATACACTCAGACAGGGAAAGACGTCACTCTCTATGTGGCCCCCCCAGTGAAAGTGACGGTCCATCATTAGGGTGGGGGGGTAGAACCAAGCATTGTGTAAGGAGGGGCAGAGGCGATAAGGAGGAAGAGATTTGAAGTGTTTGGATCCTACACTGAAGTAAAAGCCATGCAATAATGTGAAAATACTTCCTTAAAATGTAAAAGTACAAACATTTAAGGAAGAGGATAGCATAATAATCTTTCAGTAATAAAAGTAAAATAGTAAATAGTAAAATGCTATGCATTTAAATGAGATGTCTCTGCAGTGGCTTTTGGAGAAAAGTACCCAACAAAAGTACTCGAGCAACTGCAAAAAGTTAGTCCCATCACTGCAAACCGAGAGCACGTTTAATTTGTGTCACCTTTCATGTAATATATTGTATATTCGATCAGCTCAGACGTAACTCTTCTCCTTCTTATTCCGCTATTTAGCTGACAGCTCTAGATAATGGCTACCGTGCCACCTGCGAACGATATGATTGTATTAAACTGCAGAATAAAGAATAAGTACAAAAGACCAGGTGTCATCCTGACTAAGAACAGCAGAACTAAACACCCCCCCCGTACATTCCGCCTGAATAATGCAAGTTAATGCATCCAGAAAAAAATGAACGAGCCTCTTCATTCTCTGTCATTCTTTGATAATGGCTTCAATTCGCCCAAAACATTCCGAGCGACTGTTAAAACAGCTTGTTTTTCGTCCGAGGAAGCGTTAATTCTGGAGTGGCCTCTGCATTTTACATACATTCTGAGGACCCACCGGTTGATTTGGAAGGTTGCGATTTAGATGCAGAATAAAACTGTTGGCGTCGAGGCGGGGGCTTGCATATATAAAGAATCATCGCCCTTGCTTGACGGGAGGGGGGGACACACACACACTGCATGAGCCGAGCCATGTTTCAGCCCACTCATTTTTACACTACTAGTCTTTATGTCCCAGCCCAGCTTCCACACACACACACACACACACACACACTAATATACTTCACACGCGCTCTCAATGGGCCTCCCTCACTCACGTCGTTCTCTCACACGCACAGACTTCAGCCCATTGTGGAGCCATCATTATTCTGGAGAGATTGCCAGTGTTCGGCCGCCGGTGCGCCTCCTTCGCAGCGTTGAACGGAGCAGCCAGAGACAGAGGCTGCTGGCGACACAGCTGTCACAGACATGCCTCATTACTGCCGTTGCAAATGTCAAAGCACTATAGTAATCACTCGCTGGACACATGGCCTTGCAGTGGTTTATTTCATTGGGGGGGTGGGGGGGGGGTCAGCGGTTGTGTGTTTACGGCGATGTTACGCAGATGAGTGGATTTTCTTTTCGGGTTTGCTAATGTGACAGCAGGTTTTCGAGATATTTGCAAGAAGCAATAGCCTGATAGACGTTTTTTTCTTTTCTTTTTTTTAAAACAAGCTCAAACTTTATGCAGAGTAATTACTGTCAATCCAGGATGATTCCAGCTGCGTTCATCTCATGGACTTCATGATACACAGGATATGCACATTAGACTTGCCACTGTATTAGATTATGACTAGTTATGTGCAAATAAAGTAATGAGAGCATGAGCGTTTTGCGTTTGTGTATGTGTGTGTGTGTAGGTGTGTGTGTGTGTGTGTGTGTGTGTATGCATTGCCTCTGGCATATACCATGACTGATCTGACTGATCATTCACTGTTAGAGGAAGCTGCTGTACTCTGCTACAAGCTGATCAGGTTAATGGTTAAACATTCATCTTATTGTCACCGTGAGCTGCTGTCAGACCAGCCTGGAACACAGTCAGCGTATTGCTGTTGGTAAAAAAATATTTTGGGTGCACGTAGTATTTTAACATTATTTTGAGTCCTGTGTTACAGAGTCCATACAGAATCAGAATACAACTGGATTAATTTGTGTGGGGGGGGGGGTGATCGCAAAGATGGAACAAACCAGCTGCGACAACTTCCTTAATCTTGACATTCCAAAAAAACTATATGGAGGTAATGTTGGAGGATTCATGCAGAGTTGGGATGCACCACAATCTACGAGTCACAATGAAGGTGTTCAGATTGTTGACTTGTACAAGTACCTTGGCATTATGTTTCATCTGCCCTGTTGTAAAAAAAAAGAATTCATTCATCTGCTGGTAAAGTGAGTTGTCTGACAAGGACAAGGATGCGATTGTTACAGTTTGATCCAACAGAGTCCAACAGAGGGTCTTGTGCTCCCTTTGGAAAGACAAGTGGCTGGAAAACATGAGAAAACAATCTGTCTACCAGATGACAAGGGCAGACATTATATAATGTTCCCATCCTGCTGTTAAACCCAGACAATGTTCACTTTAGATAACCTTGGGACTGGATGCATGGTTGGATGGGCCGGATAACCAGCAAATAAAATAAAATAAGCTCAATTTGAACCTGAATTTGATTCTGAATCTGCAATCAGATGATATATAATAGTCTAATTCACTGTTCTGTGTAAAATCCTGACACCAGAAGTGTCTCTCCGAACATGCTGCTACATCCTGGCTCAATCCTCGACTGCTTCAAGGCCAGCTGTAAATGTTTCTGCCTAATCGAATTGTTACGAAGTCGTTCAGCCAGCGCGTCCTTTGAGATAGTTACTATAGAGATGTTGTGTGTCTGGAGTCCTAGGCCCTTGAACTGACTTGTAGTTTATGAAAAAAATAAAATAAAAATAACCCAACAAAACGAGGAAATGGTTCTCTTTCTGAGTCTGCTGTTTCGCCTGCTTTGTAAAACAAAGGAAGCATTTTGAAGCCAGAACAATGAAGAGAATTGGCTCTTTAAAATGTTTGCATAATAATTTCTTTTTCTGTGCAATGGCCCTCTTCTTTTGAATCACCTGCACTCTCCAGACCGCCTACGCCCTTCTTCTTGATCAGATACAGGACCAACGAGCTGACGCACGATCCGAGGCATTAATCCGCTAAGCCTGATTGCCGTTACAGCCTTACGATTATGCACCTTGATTACAGAGTCCACCCCAAAGACCATGACGTGCCCCGGTGCACATTTCAGAGGTGCGCATAAAATCATGCCATGATTACCTCACAATAGATCAGTCCACAAGCCAAGGAGACTGTGTGGCCATATGGACTGTCTCAAGTAGGTCTGTGATTATTGATAGGTGCTCGAGGTGACCTACCTGAAGCTCGAAGCACAGAACCTGCCTCAGATCCTTCATGTAAGCAAATAAATCCATTTCTGGAGGTCCTTATTGAATTATTGTGCCAGAGGGAGAACTGTTTGGAGTTCAAACATGGATAAAAGGGGCTATCGGGCTCTGCAGAGGCAAACGGGGGGCCATACTTGTCCCCCTTTAAACAGACTGCAGGCATTTAATGGTAACACTGACATGGATGGGTTTGATACAGAGGAAGGCGACATGCTATAGGTCGAAATGTGATCTCTCGTTTGCTTGCCTTTGATTCAAAGTAAGTAAAAATAGATTAAGCAGGAAAAACAATCAATTGAAAGGGAAGGCTTGTGCTTACAAGTAATAAATACATTAGTACACATCACTGTCTAGTGACACTTATCCTCAGATTTTGGGCCCATCTAATCCTTCACTGTCATTTTTAAAGATTTTGTTTTTTTTCATCTTGCGCCAAAGCACACGTTTGGTATAGCAGATAAATAGCCCCATTGACTTATCCAGAAGCAATCCTACATCAAGCGATTAATTGGATGAGACAATGAAGAAATGAAATATCTGTTCATGGTTTCCTCCCTGGTTACATACGGGCTACGTTAGTCACATTACCTTGGATACCCCCCCCAACAACAATACTAATGTTACTATATTTGCATTAGTAATTTCCTGGCTGGAATTTAATGGACTTTTATGCGTTACCATTCACGGCAGAGGCTCGCTTTCTGTGAAAGCACAGTTCATCGTGGCAGTCGTCTGCCCTCTCTGCACAATTACTAAATGGCCTCAATAATAATCTGCAAGAGTGAAAAGCATAAATGTCAGTCAGAAGAAAAAAGAGTGATTTATATATATATATATTTCTTTCTGTTTCAGTGTGTTCAGAGGCTTTATGGTGGGGGGGGGGGGGCGTATTTGATGAAGACAGCCCAATTGGAACTGTACGCACATGCTGTAGATGCATCAAGGACCAATTTATGGTATGCAAATGTGCAAATTTGAGCTTCAGATTGCACAAATGCAAAAATTCCATCACTGGCCAGAGTTCAATAACTCTTCAGTCTTCAAGTGTCTGGATAATGGTCACTGTGACTGCACATCACTGCAATTCAAAGCCTCAACTATCCATCACTGGACAATGTTTGCCACTAAAGCTGCACGGACAGGAGAGTGCATGTTGATGCTGGTCGGGCTCTGAGCTATTGTAAGAGGTAATGAGTGACGGACGGGAGAGAAAGAATGCATATTATTCGTACAGTGCTCCGTGCGGCAGCGGGCATTTTTACACTGCTACAGTGTGCTTGTCAGCTACAAATAACGCCGGCACTTACGCGCTGCCGTGGGCAAGCAAGCCAGTGTTCTGCCAGACGACTGCGTCATGGGCACATGCATGTCCAACGGAGTCCCTGGTAAGACACGCTCGCTTTACAGGGAAAGATTATAGGAGCTTGGCTTCCTAGAAAGCATCTTTAAATCTCATTTTGGCATAAATGTAACAATAAGCATGATATATTTTTTGCTTGCATGGACACTTTGCATTTGAAACAAGTCACTTATGTCTGAATTTTACAGGTTCTATATGGAATTTTACCACTTCATGCAAAAAATGCAATACCACTTTGTGGTGATCTGTTTTTTGTTTTTTTTGTACTGACATGTAATTTTGTTTCATGTTTGTCTTATATCACAAAAAGAAACCAATGGCTCAATCCGCTGTCTTTGTTCATTCTCTCTTTTTATTCTAGCGGAGAGATTTCGTGGCACAGAGACCATTAACGGCATTCACAAGAATGCACGAGGTAATTTGAGTCCCTCCTTTGTCTGAGACGGAGGGAAAAAAAAGACATAACAATAGACCATAACCACATTCAACTAAAAGTAGAATTTAATATCCCTTTACTGCAAAAAAATGGATGCGTAAATGAGCAAAGGAATGAATGAAGTGAGCGCAATAGATCATGTCCCTGATGCAGCAAGGAACATTTATGTTGAACAGGTCCCCCCCCCCCACCCCCCCATGGTGTTCATTGTGCACAACTACCACATATGAAAGTGATGCATGAAGCCGAGGGGATTCTGAATCACGGCACTGTGTAATGAGGTATTCACTTTAATGTGTTTGAATCATAGTGGAAATCTGTGCTGTCTAATGTTGGGCCCAGCAGCAGGGTTCCACAGCTGGACCGTTATAATGTGCATCTGAATAGTCTGACGGGCGTCCCAGCGCTGTGGCACACAGACACCCCAAGTACGAACGGCATTGACATCATTATAACCATGCATGAGAGACCTGCTGCTTCCAGAAAATGTTTATTTTGTTCATAAACCTTTCATAAAAATAACAACATCAATATTAATTTAAAGTATTGTAGAAACTGTATATGTACAAAAAACCTTTACTTGAACAGTTAATATAACTTAAGGCGAGTTAAATTACCTTCTTTTGCAGTACCGTGTTGGTGGCAATTTCACCAAAGTCTCAATTTGTTTTTGTTTTCTTGTTTTAAAGTAAGCATATCAGCATACAGTATCTCCAACAAAAGACACCGGGAGTCAAAGCCCTCTTCATCACCAAGGTAAAGTCGACAGAAACTCGCAGCAATGTGTGCTACCTGATTACTCAAAAGCAACGCTTATATGATTTGCTAGTCTTCTTCTAGCTCA
The DNA here is from genome assembly GCF_040956055.1 of Brachionichthys hirsutus. NCBI lineage: Eukaryota > Metazoa > Chordata > Actinopteri > Lophiiformes > Brachionichthyidae > Brachionichthys > Brachionichthys hirsutus. Next base: position 8,747,660 of record NC_090913.1, read on the forward strand.
GTAAAACATACTTCTGTACATTCAATAAAATCCCTTTTGTTGACAATCCGTCGCGCAACTAAGTCGATATTTTGGTCACCTTTAAATGTACATTTGGGATGACATGTTATCACGTTGCTGTTATCAAACAGTAACATTTCAAATATCATGTTACTCAACAATAGCCCTCGAAATTCAATACGTTGGTAGTGATGTAGAATACATTACACTTTGAGAAATGACACTCAAATGTCATAAAGGTAAAATTATACAGTTAGCTATAAAAATACAAATAAGTACAGTAATACAAATATATTTATTTCCCATTTATGATATATCTTTCACAACTGTAAATAATCCAAACTATTGCAACACAACACAAAGACCAATGACACAAATGATAAGAAGTTAAAACAAACACTAAATTTGATCAAAGATGGACAAGCTTTATGGTCAGAGCCATAAATATGTTCGCTTACATTCGTGTCAACGAGCCTCACGGTGGAGTGAAGGGCTCCCTTGACAGTGATTGTTATTCCAGTAAAAGGAGAAGAAAAGAAAAAGAAACGTAAACATGCATTTAAGAAACATAGTCCAGACCATTTGCTCTAAGAATGCTAAAAAAAAAAAAAAAACCAGAAAAGAGGAATCTTCAATCGAGACGTTGATCTTCCGTATAAGTGCAAAGCCGCCTGCAGCCTCAGAGCGATGGAGCTGTCCACATGAAGAGGTGCTGAACAGTCACGCAGAGAGGCTTGTGTCTGCAACAAGCCACCGTTTACCGACTTTTAGAACTCGGGCATGTTTGCATAAAGTCAGCAGCAGCAGCCAATAAGGCCGAACCTGTTCCTCAATGTCTCCTAAAACAATCAAATAAAAAGCTGCAAATCCTCTGCTGAAAGGCATCGGCTTGCCTGCCCAACCGACTCCGACATCAGCTCGTTTAGTCTGCTGGCTTATCTTCCGAGACGGAAAGAACCCACAAATGTGATTGTTTCTGTGTGAGACACACACACGGCGTCGTCTTCAAACCCCCTCGGGGAGAGGGAACGGCCACGCGCCGGCCGCGCTCACCTGCGGCTTCAGCTCCATCTTCTCCTTCTGCTTCTGATGCACGCGTCCGTGCCGTTTCCGCTCGTCGCTGCGGGCGAACCGCTTCCCGCACACGTCGCAGGAGAACGGCTTCTCTCCGGTGTGCGTCCTGGTGTGGGTGGTGAGGTGGTCGCTGCGGCTGAAGCTGCGCAGGCAGATGCGGCACTGGAAGGGCTTGTGGCCCGTGTGGATGCGGATGTGCCGGTTGAGCTCGTCCGAGCGGGAGAAGCGCCGCTCGCAGCTCTCCATGGGGCAGGCGAAGGGCTTCTCTTTGGCCGGGCCGTGGGAGGCCGCGGGGCTCTTTCGGGCCCGGGGGGTCTTTGTCGTGCGGGTGGGGTAGCTTTGGGCAAAGGAGTCTGGCAACAGGGAAGAGTAGAGGATGGAGTCTATGGTGCTCGGTAAAGCCGATGACGTGTATAAGGAGTCGCACTGATTGGATGGCTGATGGGGGGGCTCGGGGAAAGGTTTCAGGTTAGAGGAGAGGCCCATGGGGGGCGGCGGGAGGTAATTATTGTACAGGGTGCTGGAGAAGCTCTGTGAACAGGTGTCAGAGAAGCACGGCTCCTGTTTGATGCCCCCCTCCACTTTAAATTCCATCTCCGGGTTGGGGCACATTGGGGGGAACGTCTCTAAGAGCTCCTTGACATCCATTTGCTGGTCGGGGGGGAAGTCGCTCGACATCGGGAAGGTCTCCGCCTGGAAAGTCGACTCCAGACACTCGGACTTGTTGAACGACCCCCACTCGTAGCAGCTGCTTTCAAACTCATTCTTGACCACGACAGGGAACGACGCGGCCTCGGACTTCGGCTCGTCCTTCTTCTCGTGCGGGTCTGGATCCCGGCAGGTGCCGAAAGTCATCTGGGAAGCGGGCGGATGATCATCGGCATACCTGGAGCACGTCTGGTCCGGAGAGAACACCGGGGGGGACGGGCCGGAGCAGGTGTAGGATGTCCTCGGTGGGGGGGATGGATAGGTCCCTGCGCGGCTGCCGCTGCTCTGCTGCGCCTCTGACAGTGGCAGCGTGGATATACCCACGATCTCGGTGATCATGTTGAGGAGCGTCTCGGTGCTGCACGGCGCTCCCTGAGACGTCTCCACGTAGAAGCTGCCGGAGTAGGCGAGCGAGGAGGACGGGGGGCTGTAGGTGTCTTTTGGGCACTCGCACGGGTTGAAAGCAAATTCCGAGTTGGAAGCTTCGGTTTTGAGGGTGGCTGGGGCTCCTTCTGTTGGATCGGGGGGAGAGAAAACTTTGCGTCACCTCGGGTGTATTTTTTTTTTATTATTATTATTATTTATATTTGAGCATCAGTGCAAATTTCAACGGGCGAAGAAAATCAGTGTTACATAAACATCCACGCGTATTTTAGCCTTGATAAGACGCCCCCCCCCCCCCCCCCCAAAAAAAAAAACACAGCGCGCACAGGACTTTTTAATTCCCGCATTTAAAAACGATTTGTGCGCGGTCGCGTTCCAAAGATGCGACGACGCGAAACTCACCGTGGCCGAACTGGGCCGGTGCCCCCCGATCCGCGTCGACGAACACCTCCCGGTTCTCTTTCCGCGCGCTGTTTTCCATTCCGTGCAGGGAGGAACTGTTGCAGTTATCGAACTGGGGGTAAAAAGAATCTTTCGCATTCAAATCCATATTGTTCAACATAATGATGCGAGTATAGAAGTCCGTGTCTCCCAGAGAAAGTGGCGAAAGGGGGGGGGCGGGGGACGACGCTATTATTCTGATGATCGCTTTCTTTCAACCCTTCCTTTGGTGGTTTTTCAACAAATCATCCAAAGTGTGTGGGTTTAAAAAAAAAAAAAAAAAAAAAAAAAAAAGGTTCGAAAAGGCAGTTGAAGGTAATTCCTGTGGTCTCTGCTCCTCGGTTCGTATTTGCTTGCTGTGGATTTCACATCAGCGACTTCCCCTCTCCCTCCTTATATACACTTTGGCAGCTCCCCCCGGCCCTCCTCCCCATTCATCAGCTCCAGTGAGAGGATTCCCCGCTGCGTGTAAACTTCATGCCCATATATGGACAGAGGATGTGACGGAGCCCCCCCCCCCCCTCCATCACCACCAGAATCAGCCTCTCTCCTCCCATACTGGAGAGATGAAGTCTGACGTTGCAACAAGTGGCGATCAGAGGCGGATTAAAATGTTTAAATGACAGTATTTGTCTGTACGGCATCGATTTATCAGGACAATTAGCAGGAAGATAAAATGGGGGGAGGGGGGGGGGGGTATATCTCCAACAGCACACGGAGCCTTCCCTCCCATGATTCCGATTAGTTGCGATCCTCCAATGGCATTAGAATGGATTTTTTTTTGTGTGTGTCTTTTATCACTCACAGGAGGGACATTCCAGCCTTCGGATGTAAGAACTCACACAGTCACCAACTCAATAAGTGTATGAGGACATAAAGTCATGAGTCACAGACACTGTTAATAGCTATAATAATAATTTATAAAAAGCATCATGGTTCAGTAGCAGAGATTTTCTATGAATGACTAAAAAAGAAAATATTTCAGATTGAATTATGGTTCATTTTATATAGCCTGAGGTGAAAACAAAACATGTTCCCGTGACATATTGATGCTGAAGCCTACATGTCCCGGGATATTAAACTGTAAATCCTAATATAACCTCTTATCCTGAACGTCATGTACGAACAGAGCAGAGTCCACGGCTTAATTACTTTGTCAAGAAAAGATTTTAAATAATGATATATCCTCCTGAGACCCAGCCAGTTAGCATGTCCTCTGTAGTGGACAAATGTCCACTACAGAGGACATGCTAACTGGCTGGGTCTCAGGAGGATATGGCAAAAAAAAAGCAGTGAGGAAATATTAACCTGAGTTAACTTTAAAGACGGCTTCCAGAACGATCTGCGATCCAGTTGAACTCTTTTCTATGCCAGCCTTCACGGCCCCATGCAGACGCTCAACTGCACTGAACTCGTCCTCACAGTTCACTGCTTGGATTCACTTTCACAAATTGAACCCCCCCCCCCCCCCCCCTGTCGTGTGACTCCTGGAAATTGTGGTGGCTCAAACCATCAGGGTGAACTGCAGCAAAGCCCGGCCCTAAAACGCCCCCCTTTGGCCTTTAAAAGCACGGAAGAGAGTCGATAACACCCCTGAGGTGTTCAGTGGTTGAATCCAACTGTTCACATGACATTTCAACCCCAAAGCTTTTTTTTTTTTCTTCCTCTCCCCTTCTGTTTCTCATCTGTTGGCGGGTGCACTCTGTGGTCACACTTCCTACTACAAAAAAGTCAATACTCTTTCACAGGACGGTGCCGGATGCAGCAGACCTCTGGCACTGGTTGGAGGTTCAGCACCACGGATAGCGGCGGGCGAAGCGTTCAGCCGTTTCATCACACATGAACTGACAGCACAAAAACTCTTTTCACGCTGCACTCAGGGGTTTATGTGGTTCTATAACGGTGCGAATGGCATTCTCTTGCATAGAATGAACCCAATCACACCCCAGAGGACTATGGGAAATCCTAGGTTACGTCTAGTATGATACGTTTTTCAATAATTCCACGGTATAGTTTCATTCCGCGAGCAAAACTCGAAACAGAATGCGAAACAGACGGTGAGGTACGCTAACCTCCTCCTTTAAATCAGTTGCTCCCAGTGGTGAAAAATAACTATCAGGCTGATAGTCATTATTTATTTAGATTCCACACATGTTTGCTACTTTAGAACTTAATGCCAAAGATATTTTGAGCAGAATGTTGTCGTTTTTAACTCCCGGACATTTATTTGAACCGTTTCTTCTTACGCACAGAACACATTATGAGATCACAATGTTTACAGCAGTTCTATAGATTACAAAACAAACAAACAAACTATGAACATTAAACTGAAGTATGACTGACACATGTCAAAATGAAGAACTAAAATATAAAATATAATAAAAAAATACTACTGCATTTTACTTAGATAGATAGACAGACAGACAGATGATAGATAGATAGATAGATGATAGATAGATAGATAGATAGATAGATAGATAGATAGATAGATAGATAGATAGATAGATAGATAGATAGATAGATAGATAGATACTATTGCAGCAGAAATGTAAAGACATCATTAGTCATAAACAGTCTGTTAATACGAGGCTACTCAGATTTTGTATTATTTTCCTCAGTGCCGAGGGATGGAAAATGTCTCAAAGGATCTCTGAGCCGCTACCCTGTCATCTTTTTGAGGTAGAGTATGATAATAACATATAAGCTCTTTCATTCCAGCGTTGACATTCTCCGGAGCAAATCGTTTTCACCTCAGATGTGCACTCTAATTCGAGGCACAGAGATGTTAAGCTTTGAGGAACTGCTTCCAAGTAATCCAGAGTCTATTTAAACCAATCTGATCACACAGAGTTCAGATCGCGGGATGCTGTTATGAAAAATGTAGTGTGGCTAACCTCTCTCCTCCATGAAATGCCAAAGCGCAGGGACTTAGTAATGGATTTGTGTACTATTAGCACTCACTGGCGTTATGGTGGATGGGGTAGCTCCATACCTCTGGAAGAAGATTCTGCTGTTTCTCAGGGAACGGTGTGGTCGATGGAGCAACAATATAGAATGCTGAATGGCTGCTATGTCTTTACAAGGATATTGATTTTTAGAAGAGGTTCAAAGTGCCAAATATGGAAACAAAAGAAAGCATTGTTTTAAAGGATGGTTATATTTGGCACTTCAACTGGCTCTGAAGCACAGGTAGATATTATAACATTTATTTGTTAATCATTTCATGAATGTGGGGAATGTCTTAAAATGTCATGTTTGGCATTCTGAGGATCTCATGGTAAATATCAAATGGAGAAAGGCAGCGCGGTCAGCATTAAGGATGCAGCAGTATATCGAATGATTCGCTTCATGACGCTGTATTAATAGTCAAAATCATTGCATTATATATTTGTGCATATAGTTTAAATGCAGAACTTGAAAACAGTGATGTTTGAGCTTCTGACTGCTGGTTAGCATTTTACAACACAGGTTGTTCACTCACCTTTGGCCTCACCGTGGAACTATAGGGGAAAAGAAAAGGAGGATAATCCGATTAATCGGAATCCCTCAGGAAAACAGGAATATCTGAGTTGTACCAAACATACTATATTTATTACCAATCTTAGTATCCATCCTCTGGATGCTATTCATTTGTTCACTAAAGTACCATAATTTAACAAACAGACTGACCTCACTGTCTCTAGCCGCCCAGTGCAGTAAAAACACGACTCGTCTTACATAAAATCCTCTGTTTTGCAAAGTACAGTTGTTTAGTCACTGCATGCACAAAAACATATTGATATCTTGGCAGCTGCAGATCTACTCTGAGATATAAACTGTTAAACCGAATACTTTTCAGTGTCCGTGGGTCACGTTGTTGGTTACATTACTGCAGCTTGATTAGCTGAGTGAGATGCAGATGCCTTACATTGCACTCCAGGAAATTGTAAATGCTTGTATTTATATGTAACCCCCCCCCCCCCCCCCCCCCAGGCTGTGTTATTTTCAAGGGTGTGGGAGTTTTGCTTGCAGGTGGGTACCTGATAGAGTTGAAGAGGCAGTGAGGAGTGGCTGCCCCTCTGAGAACGCTGCCTGCAAGATGAAGGATACTGTGCACATTAATGTCTGTTCTGTTCTGATGACAATAGTGGTATCACCGGTCGATCTTATTTATAACATTAAAAATAAATCAATAAAGTACCCATAATAATCCCGGCGTGGGGAAAATCAGAAAATCATTTTCTGTTCATTTTTTGGATCTGGCATCCTTTTTTTTTTTTATGTCGCCACGCAACAGTTCAATCATTAAGCACTTGTAATTCTGACTGCGAAATGGAATTTATTTCTGCCGATGTACAGCAGCTCCTCGAAGTCTCAATGCCTTGGCATTCTGTCAACCAACCAACTGTGCAGCCCACACTGTTTGGGAGTAAATAGTAGAAGAACCTGATCCATAACAGAAAATCCACTGAGATGCAGAGGCTGCCATTATGATTTGAAAAAACAAACAAACAAGAAAACCTTCAAATCTACCATGATCTGAAACAAAATAAGAAATTTCGAAACAATTTTTTAAGAAGGTAGGCTCCAGCCTTGGATTCGTGTAATCAGGAAATGCCAGTAAAAGCCCACAAAATCCATCTGCTCCCCCCCCCCCCCTCCCCTCTGACATGTATCATATTCAAATCTCCCCCCCAAGGCAGTAGATGAGGGAACATCTTCAATCTAAACCTGGATATAATAAGGCCCGTAAGACAGCGCACAAATGGATTGAGAGTGCTAAAAGCACAGAAACCTCTGCCGGAAACACGATTTTCTATAAATACAAGATACTCGCCTCAGCTGCCAAGTTCGTTATTTTCTCTTCCCCTCACTCTCTCTGTCATGTTGGGCTCTGCATAGTTATATATATATATATATATATATATATATATACTACATCATCATGATTCAAACACTGGGCAATTGAAGGAAAAATAGCACAAATAAGAGAAATAGGTGCAGCGGAAGCGTGGTTCTTCGTTTGAAGGAACATCTCTCTCCTGTTCTTCCTCTGAGAGTGGGAGTGGGCTAGGGAAGCCCGGTACCAGGCCCCAATGCTGCTGCTGCTGCTGCAGTTGGTGTGGCAGGTTTCCCGTGTGATCCAAAAATACTTGCGCACTCGCCCACTTTGGTCCCCAGCCGCCTGTACTCTTTAGCTCTGCACCGGTGGATGGTTGAGAATCCTGTGCAGCCCTCCAATCATGGTTGTGGAATGGGCCCCGAGTTTCTCCAACGGTGGCCCCCCCCAGACTCCTCCACACGCATCGCACTCGCACGGCTTCCACTTTGCCCTCTTCTCTGCCGGATCCACGCTCGCAGCTCTCTAGCAGTCAAATTTTTTTGGGGGGGGGATTGATTCAGCTACTGTACCTATTGTTACCTAAGTGCCTAGACATATAAAGAGAAATCTATACAGTAGAAGAGTTTATTTTGTCACATTTAGAATTGCAACGTCTCCCTAACTGACAAAAATAAATAAATAAATGTTAGGCTCAAACTTTACTCCAGGAAAGCAAAAGAAATATAGAAATATCTCAGCTTTAGCAGATGCAATAACAATTCCCTTTCGGCTGACGCTCAATAGAATGCTACACAAAATCATTTTCATGCAACATGGGACTAATTGCATGTATTCTGGACAAACAGAAGTAATATGTCTACATATTCTAGTCTCTGACTCATGTGCACCCACACTGTTTTATATTTGTTGCTCTTTCTCGAAATCCACTGCCACCGCAGCGCGTACGAAAATATTAATGTGAATGATTAGAAAGCGTTGTTTCCACGATGCATTATCAAGACACATGCATTCATTACGGGGGGGGGGGGCATGCAATGCAAACAGACTCAAACAAATAGCCAACAGCAGACATGTGAGGAAACAGATGAAGAACGTTAAGAGCTTGCAGCTAACAAAAGTAACTATGGAAACGGCCAGCTCTACATTGCGCTGGCTTCCACAGCTCTCTCCAGAAATAAAAAAAAAACTGTTGGGCTAAGAGCGAATCAGGTAAAGACAAAAGATCCCGGGTGAACCTATTTTTAGTGGACCTTACATAACGTGCATAGACCTACGTTGGCTGAGCCAAGTTTGGTGCACAACAGCGAGCTTCTGGGGGCAAAGGCAGGGTACGGGGAGCTGGAGATGCTGCAGGGTAGTTTATTAAGAATAAGCCGCAATTAGGTCAATGTGGATGGTGATACTGACGGATACTGAATTAAAACAAAGGAAGATATGCTGTTAATCTGCGAGGGCAATGATATAGAAGTTCCATGAACTGTATTTAACATAATATCACAAAAAACGATAGATTAAAGAGTTCATATAGCCACAAGGCTCGAGGGTCCAATGCGTAAGTTACAAGGAGGAGAAATTCATCATCAGCATGCCCAAAAGCCTTATTTATTTGTATGGGTGGCAAAAGTCACAGTACCCACTCACAAAGACACACAAATTATCATATGGCCTTTGGATAAAAAACAAACGTCTAAGCTCTCCGGTGAGATGCTGCGAACATGCGAACATGCACACAGAAGCCTGTGTGAGAAATGGATCATTCTGGAAATGCAGCCTGCCAACTTATCTCAAACCCAAACTGAGTCATTAGCATAATTATCCATTATACTGCTTTAATTCTAAGTACCTCTCTTTTGTAAGTAAAGTGATAGCTGAGCTGTAGTCTAAAAGTCTCTTTTCCACTCATAAATGGCTGATTAATTAGCTCCCTCTAGCAGCAAGCTCTCAGTAATTACAGTCAACTCTGGAGAGGTATTTCTAACAACTATTAGACAAGTTGTTTTTATTAATCTGTTTGATGGAGCAACGATTAACATCCACTGGGAGCCCTATGCAGTCGCTATATGGAAGGTCTGCTGATGCTGGGATATGTGCAAATGAAGACTCCCTGACTCACCTGTTTATTATGCAGTCACATTAGTTAGCTCTGATGCTGTTTGGCTATTATCCTATCTCGCTGTGGAGGAAAAAAAAAAGGGGTCTTGGGTGAGGTGGGATGGATTGCACAGCGAGTGCTTCAGCCACGCAGACTGTCCACGCTCTTCAAAGAAATATATGCATTTCCAACATTAGTTACATCGATGGGATGCGAAATCCATTTCCTCTGTCCACAGTGAAAGTCACTGGATACGGCTCATCTGTGTTCAAATCCCTCGAGACCACGCTTTGCCTGAACGGGCCAAGGAGTCAAATGTTGAGATTGGTGTTTCATCAAATACGTGCCGAAAGCAATCCTTGCATATTAATGCAGAACGAGTGTTTATTCCTGTTGCTTAAAATGTACAGCATCTAATTTCTCTAATCTCTAGTAGAGAAACTGATGGACACGCTTCTTCCAGTAAATGTGCCGAAGCTACCGATCTGCAGCTTCACGGCCAATCTGCTGCTCTGATGAACGGTTATTTTTAGCCACGCAACCTTAACGCACCATGCTAAGCCTTCAAATATGCAGCTGCACATCTAGCCCATTCAGAGGATTCACAGCACTCTGGAGGTGGGAAGCCAGTGGTCCTGCACACAGACCCGAGAGCCAGAAGCATCGCCGTCAGTCCCAGCGCTATACATTTAGGGTCAAGGTATTAATAGGGAACATTGCTACGGCATGTCCCTGGTATATGAACGCATCTCAGTGCAGGTCAAGGAGTAAAAGGTGTTTGTCATATATGTACTCTTCATGCCTTTTGATTTTTAGCTAATTAAGCATCAAGCCCTCACAGCAACTGAGCTCCATGGAAACCATGCAAAAAAATAAAAAGGCACATTGACGTCAGCTGGAGGCTTTGAAATGTGCCATCCGACAAAAGAGGGAAGGGCTGCAGTACTTAAGGTCGCAGTAATGTTGTGACTGAAAATAAAAAATAAAAGTGAGATGTACTCTTAAGTCTTTGAGCCACAACAGCCATGTTTACATTATAGAGCAGCAAGAAACAAAAGGCTGCTATTTCTACCGCATTCCGTGTCCCGGTAAATAAAAAACACAGTGTTGTAACAAATGTATTTTAAACATTTATTTTTCTTAACAAAACCAACATCAGTGTTTTCCTGCAAGTCAAAGGCCGCTTAGAAAAATGGCTGCTTTCACACACAGTAATTATACTTTTAGAGTAAATAAGTAAATATCAACATGACATGTCAAAAACAATTGAGGATGTTCGCTTTGATTCAGAAGCAATATGACAAGGCAGAAAAAACGTCCCTCACTGTACAAGTTGCTCATTCATACGCTTGTTTTCCCAGACACCGACATATACTCCTCGAGACATTCATATATGAGGTGTATGTTAGTTTCTAGGTGAGTCATGTGTTGTGTGTGCGTGTGTGTGTGTGTGCGTGCGCGTGCGTAACCGGGTCGATTGCGTTGGATTTCACAGGAACTACTGGGAGAAAAGGAAAACAGTATCCTGACTTTCATTGGAGTCAAATTCCCTTGAGAATTAGCGTGTAATGTTACTTTAGAAAGACACATTTTACAGATAAACAAACCAAACCGGACAAATCAAGCGCTGGCTTGGGGGGGGGGTTCATTTTCATCATCAACCGTAGAGGAGGGAGAGACAAGGACCGTTTGGACGGTTGAAAATTACGAGTAGAAAGCTAGAAAACGCCACAAAAGAGACCCTGAAAGAATAAGGCTGTTACAACCGGCCCCGATCTCACACATTAAAACACTGCAATGGGAAGCGATGAAGTTGGAAGGACATGACCTGACTTCATTCCATCAGTGATAACATTTCAGTATCCAAACAACTTTATGGTCTAAGACTTAATGTTAGGATGAGTAAAACAGGAAATAATGCAGAGTAGGTTTTGGCCACGCCCATTAAGTCTCTCAATTAGATCCAATCAGGAAAATGCATCCTCTGCAGCTAAACAGGACGACAGCTCACTCTGAAATGTTAACATGGTGATGGACTTAACACCCAAATCCAACCAATGGGACTCATTACAGAGGCTCCACCCACTGTTTACTACACCTTTTATGGTCTGAGATGAAAGACATTAAAACCTTGATTATTTAGCAAGCTAAAATCCCTGGGAAACCTGCAATGTGATTGTAAATGCTTGTTTTTCAGCAACATGTTGCCATTGAATTAAAAAATGACCCACCAGAAAACACATTACTCCATTTTAACCCCTGATCATGTTGCTTCAGTGGCACCCAGAACTCAGTACTGCTCCGCCATCATTAATACGGTCAGAGCCGACCAGCCGGTGAAGGGGTGGCTCCCCTGGCCCTTGCCAGTGGAGTCATTATACTGTTCCCAGATATAACCCGTTTCAACATGTTGTCTGTAAACGTTATTGATAACGTTAGTCCTGAGTTCTTCATAGAGAGCCGCTGCCTTCTCTTGGTACGGCCCTTCTGTGACGCTGTAGTGGCGCAGGGCTCTGACTGCCAGGAAGTTGATGTTAATCCATATCGGCCCCCTCCAGTAGGGGGGGTCGTGCTCCGTGTTTCGCTCCATATACATCGGATCGGCTTTGGACAGCGAGCGAAGGCCGTAGGGCGACCACAGCTTATTGGAGTCTCTCATGTCACGGAGGATGTATTCTAGTTTGGGAGAGTCCGGGGTCAGGATGCGCAGCAAGAAAGGGAACAAGCTAACATAGCCCAGAGCGTTGACATACTGCGGCTTGGGGGCCCGGCGCACTGAGCGCACCAGGCGCGTCACGGGAGGCTGATGCCGAGGCTGCCCGGGGGGCACGTGCACCTTCTCGCGCTGCAAGGACACGGCGTGGGTGTGGTTCCCGAAGTCACTGAACGCACGAAGCTGCTCGGACCAGTGGAGCTCACTCAGCAGGTCGTTGTCGCCGAGCACGCCGTGCGACACTTCGTACCGCCGATGGGGCTCGCCCAAGAGCCGCGCGATGCGTGCCATCACGCCCGACGACAAGGTCATCCAGCAGTGCAGGTCCACGTGGCGTTCGTCCGCCGACGGGTGCGAGGCCCGAGGGTAGTCGTCCAACCCGGAGGTCAAGGTTTTAGGATTGAGGAAGAGATTGGTGTCCTTGTCGCGCCCGCGCCAGCGGTAGGAGTTTGGCCGGGGCCCCGCCTGCGTGTTGTTGTACCAGTCGAACCAGGTCTCCAGTCTGGGGAAGAGGCGGCGGAGGAAAGGCAAAGTGGCGTGAGAGTCCGCCTTCTCCGGACTCGAGGAGAGCTCCTCGAGAAGCTCCTGAAGGGCTAAGAACAGAGTGGGCGGATTGGCGTTCTCGTTACGCTGGACCACGAACTCAGCCGGGACTTTACTGCGAGACTCGTCTCCCAGGATCTGCTCGCGGGGGATCCAGCCCTCCACGTTGATCAGGTCTACCCAGTGTGCGATGGCCTCTCTCGTCACTTGGGGATCCCACTTGCTGAGCAGCAGCTGGTGAAAGCCCTCGTCCCAAAGGAATCCTCTGGGGAAGAACGAGCGTGACGGCACGGCGGTGAACAGAGGCCCGGCCGGGTACAGAAGCGGGTACTCGTTGTAGGGCGACTGGACCACCGACTGGCCGTAGAAGTAGCCCATTCCACCCAGCATGTTGCTGAGCGCCGCCTTCCCAAACTTCACGTGCGCCTGGCTAAAACCTTTGCGCTCGAGGCCAAATGTTTCCTCGAACTTCGCATTGAACTCGGCCTTCCTTTTCTGGAACTCCTCAGTCATGACGTAGCCCACGAGTTGGTTTGGACGGTTGCGGAAGCTCCCAGACTCAAACAGAACTTCCATTTGGAACGGCATCTGGACGGTCACCTGGTGAACCACGAAGTCGCTCTCCTTCCTCGCGTCGGCTGGTTTCTGTTGGTTTTGATGCGCGGGGGGCTTGTAGGCGTCCACGGCTATGTAATGCCTCTTCTCACCAGACGGCGGGCCGTAGACAAACCTGCGGTTCAGACTGTGCTTCACGATGTCGGTCAGCTTCTCCAAGCCGGGAGAGACGGTCTGAAGATGGTTGTAACTGGAAACGCGCAAAATAACAGTTTTTTTTTTTTTTTTAATTGCCCAGTCTTTTCAAACGCTTTGAAATAAGATTAAAAAACATACAACAATCTTATTGCAATAATTATCTCTGTGAAGCTTTATCATTTCTATCAGTGCCTAGCATTCCTTTCCATTTCGCTCATCTTCTCTGCCCCCCATAAAAGTGTTAAAAGCTGCTGTTCCCTGTTAAGTGTTGCTAACAGTCCTGATCCACTCAATTAAAGAAATATATAAATATATATATATATATACCGCATTGACAGTTTCTCTGAACGCAGATTAACACCATCACTGAAATCCTGGAGCCCTTATGGAAAGGATCTGCTTTTCAAACGTTACATGTATTCCATACACACCACGTGGGTCAAAAAATAAATGTATTTAAAAATCAAATTTAATTTAAAGAAAAGCCTGATTTTGCTGCCATCTAGTGGTGGAATCTTCTTTGAATGCTGGAGAAGAGCGAAAGTTTAGTATCATTCAGTAATGGGTTGCATTTATCTTTATTCTGGTTGGTGTTCATCTCTTTTACAGAAAGTTCTCTCACCTTTGGGAGGTTCATCTACTACAAAAAAAATTCCTCCCAAAACCAGAAGATATTTAGTCAGTCTTTGGGTCAGCTGATAGAATCTGGTCATAATTCGCACTTCTACTTTGCATATCTCTAAAGTTCTGCGTAAACTGACGACTGGCAGTCATGCTACACTCTACAGTATGTTCCCTCAAGCTTCCATTGTCTGTGATGAACCTCCACTCAGTAGATCGCGCATTTACCTGGCGTATTTAGCGCTGAATGATTCCCCTGTAACCGGCTTACTGAAGGAGATTTTAAAATTCCCAAGCTCCTCTGAGAAGCCGGCGATGGATGCGAGGCGGTTCCTCTCCTCGATGTGAGCCTCTAGCGAACCCTGTGTGTCTGCTGCTGCGTAAAACATCAGGGAGATGACTGGCGGTTGAGGGGCTGAACTCTGGTGGGCAATCATTAAACATGAGCAATAACTAAAATTAGCAGGGAAACTTTAAATAAATATTTTCGATTAAAAAAAACATTCCAGGGAACATCGATATATCGGGCGAACGAATAGTCCGTGCTCACATGCTGCTTGGCAGTGATCCTCCAGGTCCAGTCTCCTCCATGATCCCCTCCCATCCTCTTGACGAACTCCGTGGTCAGTGTAAAATCATGATCTCGTATTTCCTGCACGCCAAAGGTCATCCCATCATGCATCAGCCATCCGTATCCTGGCAAACGGTCCGCTTGCTCACACGTGTGCCTCAGGTTCACGTCCGTGTCAGAGAACTGGCGTAACCACATCATGCCTGGGGCGAGATGACAAACAAAGCAAATACATTTGGTATCGCAAAAATGACGCACAAGGAAGATAACGCGTACTTGTACGTCGGAAAACTCGCAACGTCCACCATGCTACCAGCCTACCGGGTATTTGAGTCAGATACATTTCCACCTTGTGAGACTCGTATTTCAAGAAACTTTCAAATGTTAACTCCGTGTTTCTAAATACTGTCGGTTTAACCTTTTAAACTCATTTCTGTTTCGACACCACAGCCTCCCAGTTCACAACAAGGACACGTTGTTACATCATACACTTTAAATGAAGGTACTATGTAAAATACTGGATATTGTGATATTTCAATCTGTCTGCGTTCGGATTTTATCTTTATTGTTCCGCTAGCTTTATTTAGACGCTGAACGTCAGCCTACCCGTCACCATGGAATTAGGACTCCTGGTTTTCATCCCAAAGTAGACCTGCGGTCTGTACGAACCCCAGAACCTCTCGGGGGAAACCTTGGCACCGCTGCTATTGGCATCCAGGACGGGAGGTGATGGGTGCAGGGTGATCACCCGTTTGGCCAGGCTCGACCGCATGTAGAGAGCGTAGAAGAACCAGACCAGGCTGAATACGCAAAGGCCAATGGAAATGTTGATGAAGACTTTCCCGATGTCAACTTTCTTTTTCTTTTCTTTGCGATGAAATGCAGGGGGCTTCTCGTCTTTCCATGGAGGGGAAACCACTTCACCAGCAATCACCCTCTTCCTCTGTCTGCCCATGCTGCCCTTCTGAAGCTGGAAAAAAGCAGATCCACAATATTTTTTTATTTCACATCCTAAATCTGTGGCGCAGCCACCTTTTTAATACCCATCTGGATTTTAATTTTTGATTTGCAAACAGCTACGATGGTCTTGAACAATTTTGACACATTAGCAATACAAAGTAAACCCCTACATGCGTGACATATGTCCATCTATAATGTTCTTGATTGATTTAGTTACTGGAAGCAGCTGATCAATATCAGATTTTGCCAATGAAACTTATTTACAGTGAAGATGAATGGCTATAACTGTGCGAGCATCTTTATGGCTGCTGTTGTTCAAATGAATGAAACTCGTAACCTCTCCTATCTAAATCACCTCAACAAAATCCAAACACATCTGGGATGTATTGCAGCAGTATTAGTTCCTGGTAGCATCTGCTAAGTAGGATAATAACACGTCATCTCAGGCTAAACGCGGCCTAGCTAACAAAGCGCATAGTCACATGGAGACAAAAGCGCAACTACATGCCTGTCCACTCTATACAAACTATTGTGGTTGCAACCTGAATGAAATTCAAGCAGCAACCATCAACATGTTATTTTACCAAACAGAACCACCGAGAAACTCTCCACAGCGTCTCGGCGAACCAACGCTGCCGGCCGGCTACACGCTACTAGGCTAGCCGGATAAGGCAGTCATGCTAAGGTTAGTTTTTCACCGAAGCGACCGCCTGTTGTAAAACAACGTGACTTTTTTATTCACAAATAATAAAATACGAACG
This sequence comes from Brachionichthys hirsutus, assembly GCF_040956055.1. Classification (NCBI taxonomy): domain Eukaryota; kingdom Metazoa; phylum Chordata; class Actinopteri; order Lophiiformes; family Brachionichthyidae; genus Brachionichthys; species Brachionichthys hirsutus. Next base: position 8,764,103 of record NC_090913.1, read on the forward strand.
CGGTTGGCAGTTCTAGCTTCATGTTCATTGAGCAAATTGTTACAAACCTGCCAAAAATATCAAATTATAACTCAGCTGCTCATTATCTGTGGCTATGCTAACTCACTTGCCACTTCCTGTTTTCCTATGACGTAGTTCCCGTCCGAGCGCGTGACGTCTATTCAAGTCGTCGAGTTGACGTTCAAGAGATAAATGTCTGTTCTTTTTCGAGTGTGACGTGAACCCACGCTGATCTAAATTAAATCAATAGTTCACTAAGCAACACAAAAAAAAGTTTTGTTTTTTTCAATTCCCTGGTTTACATCATACATATAATAAAGCTGTACCATGCAGACACATAGCCAATTATCTCAAATGCACCATAAATGATAATATATAAGAATAAAAAAGAATTCCAACCTTTGGCCTCAAACTGCTTCCAAGAAAAGCCAAGAATAATAGGAAATGAGCCTCTGACGAGTGACGACAGACAGGTAAAAATGAAAAATGTGGTTTAAATTGATACGGAAACATCAGAGCTGAGGATTGATCAACACAACTCCATCTCTACCATTATGTTCGGGGTTATCAACACTGCTAGCATGAATAAAAAGACCACACAAAAAACCCCAACAACTTTGTTTCTTTTTTTTTTAATGAATGAAAAATGTCTCAGCCATATTAACTTTGGTCGACATATAGACAGTGGGTGGCAAAAAAAAAGGTATCAATATGAGCAACAAATTATCTTCCAAGGAAAGCTTGGGTTGCCATTTCCAAGACATTCAACAGATTCCAAGATTAAATATAATTTACAGATTGATTCTGCTTTTTTGTAAACGTTTGGTTTCCTAATGCAAAGGTTACCGACCCAGAGTCATTTACTGATAAAGTGTGCTGTAGATTCATTAAATGCAATTAAGTCAAGTGCTTTTTTTTTTATTTTTTAAATGCACATCAAAAAAAATCTTAATTTTCAAAAACACTCAAAAACCGTCTAGAACTTCTTACTTTGGCTGCTGTGCGTCACAAAGTAAACATTTAGCCTCAGAGACCAATACATTTTTTTTTACTGTTAATAAATGATCAACAGAAACAGAAGCTACACAGCATGTCATCCTTGAAACGGTTTGGATCTCGTTTGTGTGTGTTGAGCTAAGTGCTCACTGTTTTTATGGTTTACACTGTTTTTATTTGTGGAATAAGAAAAAAAAAAAGAGGCATTGGCAACATGTGAAGCAGACCAAGAAAAAAAAAAAAAAACCCTCACCTTGATTCATTTCCCACATTCCCATACCTGGCCCTCCGGTCATTTTGCCACTTGGAGTTGAATTATTCATGCTAAACAGGCACAAAGCTGCGAGAAAGAAAAAAAAAAAAGTGGGGCGAGGGGGCACATCCACCCCAGAAATTAAGAAGATTCTTACAAAGAAACTCAACAATGGTTGCCAACATGATGAAAGGAACTGAATGCTCATGCCACCCTTCATTCTACTTTCACCGAACGTCAACGCTGGTTTGTGTAATGACACGATCAAGAGGGGAACAAGGAAACTTGAGAATGCCAGCAAGCCTGGGTTCAGGGGGGGGGGGGGGAAATGCTGGAGCGGTAACAGGGTGCAAAGTCTCCAAGTCACCCCTCCTCCTCTTCCTCTTCCTCTTCTGGGTTAGTTCTTGATCACTCCTCCATCTCCTTCACTCACGAAACGCTTCCGCCCTCTAGTGGGAGAAAGTTTAGGACATGAAATACTTTATTTAATGGTTGCAGTTAATAATCTTCGTCTAATTGATAACAATTCACATGAATATATCTAAAACAAACAAGAATTGTCCTGAGCAAACTAGTTCCATAGTCAGAAGGTGTCGAAGTCAGATTACTTGATATGGTTTGTTCCACAGGATTTATCCACAAGAAGAGAAACAAAGATGACTGATCATGTTTTAATTATGAAAGGGAAACCAGCAGGATCTCCGTGACAGCTACTGGCCTACTGACCTGGAAGGACAGGCATCCCTCAGCTGTTTGGTGATGACAGACTCCTGGTAGCAGAAGTCCACGAAGGTCTCCATGATGGAGTGGGCATGCGGCACATCAAGGCTGATTTCTGGGAGCTCATTATAGACACGCTGGAAGCCCTATTTAGACAAATGTAATTGAATAAAAGATTAAACAAGAGTGCATTTTCAGAAAAAAAAAAAAATCTTTCATGGAGAATTCCATTTCACCGACCCTGTTCATCTGGTCCACAGTGATTAGGCCCGTTTCCCAGAAGGACCGCAGCAGCTTTATCATCATGTGACTGGCGGTGTCGCCCGTCGACTCGAGCACCATCACGACAACCTTTTTGGTGAAACAAAGATAGAGCTGAATGTCAATATGACGAGACCGCTGCAGGGATGTGTGTCCCCTTCCACCGCATGGTGGGAGTGTTGGTCGTTTGAAATTATGACCACCGACACAGAGTTGAAGGAGTCGATCTCATTTTGAAGGAGATCCGGGCATGGTTGCAAATCTTAGATCACTTTTCCCTCCCAGTTCAACTTAGCGCCATCGGCTGAGGTGAATGCACGGATTTTGTCAGGTCCTGAATACCTCATAGACCAGCTCGTGGTGGAAGTGTGGGACTTCAAGGTCCCGCAGACAATGTTCTGCCTCCAGCACATCGCCTGACGTCAGATACTCCTTCAGCAGGAGGTTCATCTGGAACGCACAAAAACAAAACGTCAATTCGAGACCGTCTTTGAAACGTCTTTGTGTAACCTGCGTCAACATGCAGCTGGAATAAATTAAGAGCTGCAACTGTTGTCAGAGGGGGGGGGGGGGGGGGAGACTCGCCTCGCTCCGACAGCTCTCCAAGGTCATACGGAGCAGAGATCAGATGGATTATCATAATCTGGAGTATTGACGAAATGAAATATGATTATGCTGAATTGCCTATGTTTCATGTAAAGTTAATATCCATCCATTTTCTACTACTTTTCGAGGGAGTTGCTGGAGCCTATCCCAGCTCGCTATGGGCGAGAGGCGGGGTAACACCCCAGATGCACTGCGGGCGACGAACACACACACATACAATTTAGGGTAATCAATGGACCTAAATTGCTTGTTCTTGGAGGTGGGAGAAAACCCCCCGCAGACACGGGTAGAACGTACCAACTCCTAGGATTCAATCCCGGCACCTTGTTGTTGTGAGACGACGGCGCTAACCACTACGCCACCGTGCCGCCCTGTACAGTTAATATTTGTGTACCAAAACAAATGGAGGACAACCCTTTATTTATTCTAACACACCCTGGATTAACGATGCCCTTGCATTTTACAGGAGGGAACACTGCGCTGAAATGGATAGTTCCAGATCGGGGGGGGGGGGTTTCTAAAGCAAGAAAAATGATTCCTTAGAGATTAAAACTTGGCATGCATGTCACATCTCAAAGTCAGTGGGAGGAAGAAAAAACACGTCTCCCTCTATTTTGGAGCTATTTCCAAATTCTTTAGCCAATACTTCATTTGCTAGCATTGCTGGATTATGTCACGCTGACTGAGATTTGAGAGAGGCACGATTGACGAATCGTGAACACTGAGTCAACTCGGTCTAATTCACTGATCCGGGGGGGTGGGGGGGAGGTGGTCAATCGGGGGAAGAAAGAACAAGGTAAACGGAGGACAGGACTAAAAGAGCCTGCGAGCAAGAGCACAACTACAGCGAGTCGCAAAACGAGAGAGAGAGAGAGAGGCCAGCGAATGAGAAGAGGCCCTGTGCCTCCTGCAGATCGGTGCGTTCTCCCTGAGGCTGCACACAGCCAGGCCGGAAATCAGAACTGGACAGGAGGATCCTGCAGTCTGGGGATTACGCAACGTTACAAGACTGAGCAAAAAGAAAAATGAAAAATCCCTCGGCCGTAAACAAGACGGAACCAAAAGCACACGGGCCGCAAGCGTTTGTGTGATGAGCATCTCAGTTCAAGTCCGGCCTCCCGGGCGCCTGTTTTTGTTACTCCTGTTCTTTTTCTAGAGTGAAACACTGCTCTGCTGACAAAAGCACAAAGCAGGGTGGGGGGGGCAGGCTCGCGGCGCCCTACCCAGCATGCATTCCTGCCTCCTGTGTATGACATGTTAATAAAGCGCTCCACACTCTTCCCTTTTAAAATGTGAGCTTGCCTCTTTGATGAGATGTTTGACAGGCCTCTGACCTCCACCCACACCCCACACGTTATCCAGACGAACAATCCCCCTCTTCATGGTCAGCAGCACGGCAGCGCGGTCTAAAGCCACTCTGGAACAGAAATAGCCACAAACAAAAGATCGGGATTGGGTTTTTTCTGCGTGTCCAAAAGTGGGCATACATTGATCATTATCTGATAAACATCATATTACAGGACTCTGTGGGTCGAAGAAGAAGAAATCTTTTTGGACACGAAGGGGAAGAAGCAATCTGGGAGTGTTCGGATTATATCTATGAACGGTTTTTCACTCGTCTGACCGTAAAAATCAACCCGACAAGTTCACCATAAAAGAGTAGGAGAAGTCATTTTGCTCGTCTCGGCTCACCTGGCATGTTCGCAGTCCACTTTTCCCTTGTGACAGTCCAGGAAAGACATGGGAAGGATGTGGTCCGCTATGGCTCTGGCTATAAACTGGCCCAGCATCTGAAAGACATTTCATAAGTCGTCTTCATACAATGCGATTCACAGCGCGTGCGGTTTTGCACTCCGACGCGTTTAGCAAAAAGGCCCCAAAAAAAAGACCTGCGGAGCCTCCGGCGTGTCCAGAATGAGGTCCGGGAGCTCTTGGAGCATCTTGTCGAAGGCGCGAGCCATGTCATTCTGTGACATCACCTTGACCGACAGATCGGACAGCAGGCGGGAGGTCAGCTCTCTGTGGCTGGCCTTGCCTTCCAGGGACAGGGACACCGCCAGGGAAGAGAACTCGTACTTGTGGGGGCCCAGGTTGAGTTCCTTCAGCATTATCTGGTAATAATAAACAAATCCCCAAGCCTTTTAATTCTCCTGACAGAAGCGTTACAAATCTATTGATCTGGGAACGCCAGCTCTTCAGCCTGCGTTAAGAAAAGAGAAGCGACCCACTTTACCTGGACCTCTTTCGTGTCTCCGTGCTCAAAGTATTCCTGTACAATTGGGTTGACCATTTTTCCCAATTCCTTCTCATCTATCTCTGGCACGACTTTTGCATATACCGTGTCGCCCTGTGTGAGAACAAGCGCACCGTTAGAAATCAATAGCATCTCCACAACGAATGCATAATAAAGTGGATTTGAAGACATCGCATCAGAATAAATCGTTTTAAACCCCCCACGTATCGCATGGACTCATGTAGCGCTGCGGCGTTAAGGCGACAACGCTGCCGGTACATCTGGAGAGAACCCAAAACCCGGTTCATAAATTCTCACTCGCCTGAGAAGATTCATCATAGTTGGGATCTCGTAGGTCGGGCTCCTCGTCTTCGTAAACCATCCCAGCGGCCCCCCACACTCCTTTGCCACCCGCCCCACCTGCACAGAATGGAAGTGTGAAACCACCTTCATCCAAACAGATCCAGTAGCTCACGCCAGACAGCGTTGGCGGTGATTTTTTTAAGCATACCTTTTTTTGGGAGGCCTCGGCCTTTGCCCGTCCTGGATTTACGGTCGTTGGTGTTGACTTTGCCCTTTGGACTATTTGGGTCCGCTCCTACCAAATCTCCCGACTCGGAAAAGGACTCGCTGGTTGAGTTGCGAGAAGAGGACTTGCGCAGGCGCCGTTTGGCTTTGGCTTTGAGCCGCGCCTCGTGCAGCGCCTTCTCCTGAGGCGTCCAGTTGCCGTTGACCTCCACCTCGTTCAGCACGTCTTCATCGCCGCTGTAGGAGCGGTCAGCGTCTGTCGGTTTGTCATCGAGAGAGAACATCCCCGTGGTCAGAAAACGTGACCTGTGGACAGTTTCTAAGTATACTGCAATGAGATGGTGCAGGTGCCCGAAGACATAAGCAAACGGACGTGACAGCGTTTGAGAACGGTATGGCAACAACACCGTGCATGATGCAAAAGCAAAGTGCTTGATCTTGGAGAACCGGATAGTCCGGATTAAATCTCTGCCCTCAGCCCCACCCGCCGCGGTTCAGACGCTGCATTTGCTGGCCCTCACTAATGCTTAAGAGGAAATCCCTGCAGCCCATTTACAAAATCTTGTGGAAAGCCTTCCCTGAGGAATGGCAGCGGCCATCTGCAAAATATCCGAATGGAACCCTTCGCCCATAATATCTATATTTAATTTCAAACGTCACCATTATAAATAAGCCCATCATGAACCATCCGTCAAGTAAAACGTTTAATTCAATTGCAAACAAATATCACACTGGCCATGCTCAGTCTATTGCTAAAAAGCCAAACATGTCGCGCCTAAAGCGACACATTAGGTGTCATTTTTCCTTAACTTTCTTATGGTGGCTTTGGTCGGCCTGATCGGACTCAGCCCAGCCCTGGGCTGGGTGTGCCGCAGCCACTTCAAAATGTCGCACAAAAGTCAACACAAGAGGACGGAAGCAAGAATTCACACGTGTGCGTTCTCGTGTCACCCAGCAGCTGGCGTTAACTCGGCCAAAGCGTCAAGCCATTTAACAAAGCCGTCTTCTGCGGGAGTTAAGAAAGTACCGCATGTGGAGATGAAACTGTCTGCAAGACAGAAACAACAACAACAACAACAGCTAGAGCAGCAGGGACTGAAGCGTGAGCACATGGTGGAGAAATGCTGACGCTAGCGGGGTGGGGGGTTAAAGCCAGCGTGGACCTCACTACATATGGCATGGTTGGGCCCTTGACTGATCACATGACAGGGCAGTCGGGAGAAAGGGAAATCTTGGAGCAGGAGAAGGCAAAACTGTCCAAGTCACAAATAAAACTAATGACCTGGAACTGCAAAGATGCAAACCGTCACAAATGCTGCCAAAGGTTTCCGACGCACGTCTTCAGCAGACTTCTGTCAAACTCGGGAATGGGAAAACAAAGGAAAGGAAGGAAGGGAGGAGCTTTGGAGCGGAGGAGGACACCTCCCCGAGTGAACCTGTGGCAGACACGCCCTTAAAAAGCTGTAAACAGCCCAACACGCGCGTGCGTCTCCTTCTTCCTTCCCTCAACTAGGCCGCAACGCCTGCCTGCACAGTGAAGCAGGAGCCAGCCGTCCGAGCGCATGCGTGAATGAGCAATCGCAAGGGAGGACGCTGGGGGGAAAAAAAACTGGAGCCGTTCGCCACCAGTTGCAAAAATGAGCAATACAAAATGCAGAACAGCTTACTCAGCAATTCTTTAAACAAGTTAGGCGCCGCAGTAAAGCAGAACTTGCCTACGAGAAAAGGCGTCTTTTAAAGATTGATGCGCGTCGCCGTCACATCGCAACAATCTACCGCTCAACAAACCAAGATCGCGGTTATGTTTCCGTAGATGCAGGCCCGCCACCGGCCTCGGGCGCCACGTGGGAGCTGTCAGACACGTCAGCACTTAGATTCAGGCCTTTCAAGAGCCAGATCGTGGTTTTACAGAGCGTACGCATAGCTGCGTGAACGCAGTTCAAATGTTTGGGAGAATCAAACGATGCAACAAACTGGTCTGTTGTAATAAAAGGTTTCACTTTGTGGATAAGTCGCATTGCAAAAATCACTTTCTTTTGACAAGTCAGCAGGAGTGCACATGGGTGCAGGAGGCGCATGCGAGTCCCCCCCCCCTCAGCCGTTTTCAATGTGGCTGTCAGATGATGGAACCTTGACCCTTGTGCAATCAGCACTCGCCCGGTGTGTTGATCAGCAGCAGCGTTATCTCTCTGAAGCTGGCATCAGGTGCGATCATAAGAACAGAGACCTGTCAGGAGAACGCGCCCGACGAGACTCCTTCAATTAAAAATATATATATTCCAGATCTGTTGGTGAAGATGGATCTCTGGAGATTTTTGCTTTGTTGATATAAAATGTCAGTTGAAGTAAAAAAAAAAAAAAAAAAGAACCTGCGCATTGATAAGGGGACAAATGGGAGCCAACCCTCGCTTGTGTGCTTTCTGCAGCAGTTCTTTATCAACAGAAGGGTGTGGATGTGTTTAACCGCCATTCCACTGCACGAAGGACCTGGTTAGAAATTTAAGAGACATACTTTGTTCAGACACGTCACTGGAAAACGAGCCGACGATGGTCATTTGTGCAACGAGAGTTAAAAACAGAAGCTGAAGGAGAGGGGAGAGACGAGCACAGCACAAAAGGTTGCCCAAATGGTAGTCAACCTTTAATAAATAGAGACAAACGGGAATCATTTCATCTGAACGCTTGATATGCTAACAGGTGCAGATAAGTGAGCAGAAAAGATCAGATAAACTATCAGTAGCTTTAATGTGTCGTTGTTTTTACTATCAGTTTGTCTCCGCCAATGATGCACGTACAAATACTGCTCTTTGTGCAGTTTACAAATCACACTGTGTGTGCAGATGTGCCCCCCCCCCCCCCCAGCCACTGGGAAAAACAAGTCCATTTGTGGCAAGGTGAATTTTATAGGTGTGCACATTTTCAGGGACGCTGCAAACATGCGTACATAGTCCTTCGATGTGGAGGTAACAATATATTTCTACTACTTATGTAAGCTTTGGATGTACAATGTAGAGATTATGTAAGGCTCTCCTATTGGTTGTTATTGTGGGCTACATGTGTGACGTCAGCGTCAGGCTGAGCGTAAAAAGCACGGAACTCGACGTGCCACAAAGAGCAAACCCACCGCGCAATGCTTCAGATCGTTTATTGTTATTATTCTAACGCAGAATAAGCATCGCGTGATTTAGAATTAGCTGATTTATCACCGGGGTTTGCACGGATCTGTCGAGTTCAGTCAAAGCTGCCTCTCGTTCTTCCATTTCTCACCTTTGTGTTGCGCAAATAAATAAATAAACGCACTTTTACGCTCAACGTGGGAAATAACAAGCTACAATGCGAATATGTGGGCGAGTTAGCTGCAACAAAACCCCGCAGGTTATTAGAGAATCACGACGGGGGGGGGGGAAGAGAAAAAACGTGGAACAGATGTGGATCAAGAACACGAGTGTTTGGGTGAAAATTCACGCAACAACAAAAGTGCTGCGCCAGTGTTTACCGTGTTTGCCAAAGCGGAAGTGAGCGCTTTGGGCTCGTCCAATCAGAAAGGGTTAAATGCAAAGCATTTCAACAACGTCTCTCAAATCTCTTTATTATTTAGCACTGCAAAAAGGGAAATGCGTAAATACCGCTGCGTCCCTAAAGCCGAAGCCGCGTCCACGCGCGTCGACTGTCGACCCACGCGTGACCGTGACCACATGGCGGAACGTGGCTAACGCCGCAGCCCCATCTCACGCAGGGACAATAGGCACAACGGGAGCAGCAAGAAAGGCCCAAATGGCAGCTCCACAACGCAGAGGCTAAACGCGTTCACTCACCGTCCGCTCGAGGAGCAGTGGAACCCACGTCGGTCGCCATTTCCCCCCCTGATGCTCGATTAAAGAATCCCCACGCTGCACTCCACCTCCCCCCACGGACGAGCAGCACAACAAACAACAAGCCAGTCGTCCGCAGAGCAGACCTGCAAACGCAAAAGCCTCGTAACAAATGACACGGTGGGGGGGGGAGTCCTGCACGCTAGCAGCTATAAAATGCTAAATAATAACATTAAATTACAAAGAGAGCAGAAAAAAATAGTGATAATGCTAAAGAGGCTTCCCGACGTTTGAGGCTGGGGATGGTTTAAAAGGGAAAAAAAAAAAGAGAGATTAACTAGTAGAAGATAATTTCAGGGAGCAAGAGACGCTAGCATAAACTGTTTTTAACTTTATGGAACAACACGAAGAGTCACGTGAGGCAAAACACGGACGGGGAGTGGTCAAGAGAAGGGGTGGGTGCTGGTCCATCCTGACCAATCACAGAGCAGAAAAGCCCTTTTATTCATATCTGGGCTGAACGTCCCCACAGTGTGTACAGTGCTGCTATTTTTGTTTTTAACGTATTTAATTGCATAGTTTTTGTTCATATGTAAAATATATAAAACGCTTTATATCAGGTGCATTAAAACAGTTTTTGACACCATTTATACATTCAAATTAAGCTTTTTCCAGCTTTATAATACTGTACTTGTCCTGTGGAACTGAATAATAATACACATTGAAGTATTTTTTTGTAATCAAAAGTCACACCACCAGATGGTGCTGAAGATGGCATTGGTTTTTGGCAGCGTCAGCAAAATGTATTTTAACTCACTGTGCATGCCCTTTACGGTCAGATGCAACTTTAAATGTTGGGACACTATCATATTAATTTATTTTCAGTTGATCAAATTATTTATTTGATTGTTTTTCTGTACTCCCCGTCATGGGAAAAATCTGGTTAAATAAAGATCTGAGTCAAACAGAGTTGTCTTTTGTTATTTTATTCAAAAGAGAGTAATTAATCAAAGCAGCTTTGGGCACATGTGCAAAGAATCTTAAGCATACATAAGATATTTATGGCGGGGTGTGAGGGGTACAAGGACCAGGAGACAGGACAAAGAGCATCTATTCATCCCTGTATCTCATAACAGAACTTTAGTGAAGGTTCCCCTGAAGAAACAGAGCACAGGGAGTGTCCGGTGACCAATAAGTCTGAGGACACCGCGTGCATCTGTATCCCATGAGAAACTAAACATGGTTTCAAGGCTGTTGGGGTGAGCCCCAGCTATCTCAAGTAAAGACAAATACAAATACCTTAAAGTTACATTTCGCCACCACACCCCAGACAGATACAATCGTGCACCTGTGTAATGCTGAGAAAACTCGACATGTACTTTGTAGCATTTATTTTGACACATGTTCACGTCCACTGTGGTAGAATCCGAATGAAAATAAATAATAATAATAATTAAAAACAACCCTCACTTTATGGGACATAAAGCTCCCGGATATGAAAAAACATACAAAAACACATTTTAGATCACAAGAACATCTCATTATTTGGATTTTACATCAGAAATGTCTATGCTATATACACCAAGATACAAAATCAATTTGATATTCATGATGACATAAAAATGTTTGGATATTTACACCGATAAATATGTTTACAAATACAAACAACAATCAACTTTAGCCTCATTATAAGCGGCAATGATTTAACATCATGACAACATGACCGACAATAACTCTCTCACACATGCACACAGCACATTGAAGGGCTCCAGATTGAAAGAAATTATGCTACATACAATCACATATGTTCTCTAAATCTTACAGTCTCATAGCTGCAGGAGTAAAAGACGGAGACACTGTTTTCTGGGAGACAAACAGTCTTTAGTTTTCCTGAATCAACAGGATGTTATATTGTTTTTCCTGGCAGAAGAGTTAAGCCATACCAATGTGGGCTCTGTGCGTTGTTGTTTTTCTCTCCACTCATTCAATTTGTAGCATTAGAAAATTAAGTCAGTACAAATATAGAGTAAATACTATCTTGATAAGGAAAAGTAAACAGTCCTTTGCAGTCAAACACAGCGAAGTAACAGTCTTATATCAGGCCTTGGCCTTCTGTGGCAATGAGGGTAGAGTTTTTTTTTGGGGGGGGGGGGGTTCTGCACATACTAGCTGTTGACGAGATGAAATAAAATCACACTAGTTCTATTTACACTGAGCTCACATCAGTTTGGCGTCGATGTGAAATCAGTCGGAGTAAAACCAGCCGGTTTGTGTCTCTTATTTCCTCAAGGACTTTCTTATGCCCGTCTGGGTAAAGAAATGTTCAGACGTATAATGAAGAGCTTTGTTTCTCTTCCTAAGTTTAGCGTTCATCTAACGTGTCATATTTCTATTTTCTAGCATTACAGTTCATCATGCTAGAAATCTTAAATCAAACTTAAAATGCTGCCTATTCAAAAGATTTTTCATAATTTTGTCAAGCAGCGAGCTGCAAAGCTGATACCCACTAATCATACTGTGCACAGTATATTAAAAATAAAATGGGATTGACTTTACACTTCACTGCACAAACAAGATGCAACTAAGGATTCAGGACAAAATAAATGTATTATATGGATGGAAATAGAACATAAATAGAAAAGCACAAATGTACTCGTAGGACAAAATAAATCTTTCACATATTTAAGAACAGGAAACGAAGGCGCAGCTAAAATCACTAAAATCAAACGGACAGAAGAGTCTTTGAGGAATCTGGAAATAGCTTTAGAACGGTGGTGCAGTTAGATATTTATTTTCAGACACAACGGGGCTCGTCTCTGTTTAACGGTCGTCTTGGTGACACGTGAGAGACACAAACTGGGCGAAGGTAAACCCAGACCCGCTTGGGAGAAGCCTTAAAGCCACAGGCATTCCACATGCAGTGTAATGTACAATCAAGGGCTTCAGCCCAGCACAGCTCGCAGATCAAGTTTTAAAGAGGTAAATGTATCTTTCACTACTGACTATTGCTAAATACTACTCTTGCATATCTCACCACCAGTAATGCATACTGTGTATAAGAACTGCAAAATATCGTTACCTATTCTGTGTAAAACTACACCGTTGACAGGAAACACACGCGTAGGAGCATAGAACTATAAATTAACTGACAGAAAAGCAATGATCATCTAGGTACCATATAACTAGATTTGAAAGATTATTTGCAATGCATCAACTTTTACATTCATTATCAGTGACAAGATCAGGCTGAAAGTTTCTGACTTCTGATTCAACAGTCTGTCCATTGAAATCATTGCTTATGCAAAAAAAAAAAAAAGAAGGCAAAGACAAATACTTGCTCAAATACATTAAATCAAAGTCAAGCAGTCAGTTCATTAAATAGCAAAATCATTGAACAGTCAGGAACAACAACGTATAATCAGAATTCAGTTGTAAAGCTTTGCCACCTGCATGTTTAAGTCACTGCTTGTAGCCATTTCCTTTTGGTAACGACATAAGACACCATGTATAAAATGCACTTTTTGACTCCTGTCGTTCTCTCTCGATTTCCTCTGACATACAGAAGTATAGGCTGGTGAAAGCAAAAAGATTCAGCCCACATTGACACAAAGGTTACGGGTTCATCCCGTGAACTATATAGAACCACAAGCCCAATAGTTCAAAGTTAGAAATATAAACTAAGGTAATATCATGATCCAGAGCTGCTGACTAAAAATGACTTGTGACATCCCATAATATACATGATGTTATTTCAACATGTCCTGTTCACTTTCACTTCATTAACATCAGTCATTCAAAATCATAATTTTGCGTAACAGAACTTTGCTTTTTTTTAGACATCACATGACCACATGTGATTTATCTTATTCCTTAAAGGGGGCCCTGATCTTTCACCACTTTTACACATTTTCAAGAATGATATTGCTATAATAGCAATGCTCCAACATGCAGGTAGAAAGGTCTGACCGTTAGAGGGATGTCAAGATGCTGGCACAGAGGTTAGGATGTTTGAAAGTGGAAACAGAGAGAAATATCAGTCACCAAAATCTGGTGTGGGCCAATCTTGAACTCTCATATGAAGAATAATATCGACAAAAACAAGAGGAGCTTGGACTCGTCTGCTCCCTCTGCTTTCTGTCATTCGGGATATTGTCGAGCATCACCACCTCCCTTTTCCCCCGCGTTTGACTTCATGCCGACGGCCTCGGCTGTCTTCTGGTTAACGCCAGAGGACGGACGAGGCGCGGCCGCATTGCTCAGCGCAGTCGTCCAGGAGCGGCGGCTGAACCGCTGGGAGGGAACCGTCCGCCTTCATCGCCTCCATCACAGCCTCCTTCCCACCGTTACCAAAACGCCCCTCTTGCTCCTCTCTCTTCACATGGCAGCGACATACCTCGATGCCCGAGTCACCCGTTAGCCGGCGGTGACGGAAATGATCCTCTTCGTCGTCGTCTTCTTCCTCCTCCTCCTGCTCTTCCTTTTCTTGCTTTCGTACCTCCTTGTAGTTGCAGTGCACGAAAGCCGCAGCATTTGAGGAGACAAAAGCCGGTTTGGGGGCATACAGGGTGGGCCAGGGTGGCGGGCCACAAGGAGAGGATTCCGCCTCTTTCCCTTTCTGATTGGCTGCAGCTCCAAGCGGGTCTGAGAGAACGAGAGGTGAGAGTGTCAGGCGAGAGGGGTGTGAGGGGCGGGCGTGTAAAGGGAGCAAGATTTGCGGAGCTAAAGGTGAGATTCCATCGTTGCCATTTGAGGGCCATCTTTGCACTGGTATAACATCTGGAGTAACGGCAGGTATAACATCAGGAGGAGCCTGTGGTGGAGCCGAGGAGAAGCTGACCCCAGCCCTCGGATTCACAGCACAGTCGCCGCCTGCTTCACTTGGTGTTGACATGTGGCTGCTGTCATAGGTCTCATCTGTCACCTGGAAAGAGAAGGAGGTGCTGCAGGGGGAGGTGAGGGAGCACGACTCGCAGGAACAGCTGGTGTAGTTATCAGAGCTCTGGGAGGAAGTCAGGGCACCGGGTCCCAGAACAAAGTACGGAGGGCAGGGGTGACGGTGGTGATGATGATGGGGGTAGGAGGAGCTGGGACCCCCCATGGCACCTCCTTGAAGGGCAAATATGGAGCTGTAAGGCGGAGGAGGGGTGCTGGGTTGCGCTGCCACCTCCTCGTAGGAGGGCAACTTAAAGGAAGCCAGGAAACCTGCAATAGAAGAACGTTCTCCTCAGCGAACATTTTAGTTTGCTTCTTTGTTTATTGGGAAAACTGGAGACACAATATCATTTTTTTTAAAACTGATCCACACAATTAAAAGGTTTTAAACTTGCAAAGTGGCAATTAGTGATATAAGACCCGAGCTGCATCTGATATGAGATATTAAAAAAATGCATATAGAGAACGATTAAACTTTTCTTTGCTGCATGAACTTTGAACTTTGAGTCAATCTGCTGTTTGATCCATGATTAAGTATTAATTTATTTCCTTTAATTTATTTTTGTTATTTCAGTCCACTTGGTTTGCCATCACATGAAAGGAAGCAACAAAACTGCATAAAATATCTGTGTGAATGAAATGAAATCTAACCTCTAAGCTCTTCTCCTGCAGTAGAATTCAAATGAAAAATAAATATGTGAAATGAAATAAGTCTCATAAACATACTGAGGTCCAGCATGGAGGACGGGTAGTCACAGGCTCCATTATAGGCGATGAGATTGATCTCCCGTTGCCTCTGCTGCTGCTGGATCCTCATCTTGGCCCGGCGGTGGCGGTAAGCACAGAAGCAGCTGAAGAGGATCAGCACCGTCCACAGCAGCCAGAACCCTGCAGAAAAACAGGAAACAAACCACATGTGCTTTCTGTCCTCTCACTTGACTTCGGAGGCAGGACTACTTGGATTACACGGAGCTGCTCCCTGTTTCAAAGTGGCAATTATGGTGGTTTTGGTTAGTTTATCCTGTAATATACAAATCGTTCAGATTTGACGTCATGGCTGTCCATTTTTCAATCGCACGCTAAAGTTTCAGATTCATTTCCATGATTTTGGTGGAACTCATTCGGTGTCAAACAACATATTTAACGTTAGAAATGCTTCCTGACTCTTAGCAGTCAGCTAAAACTTGATTATTTTTTTTTGCCCAGACTTTATTCCTCCTGGCAGGACTTTAAATGGCAAATGTCACAAAGTGCATCCTCGTCTCAGACACTGGGCTTTGTCTAAAGAGGAAAAGGAGCCAGTCGGTTAACTCACACCAGAGCTCATAATAGTAGGTGCAGCAGCCCGTCTCTCCACAGCAGTGTCCCGTTTCACACAGGTAGCCTGGACTGCTGTTTACCCCTGGACAGTACTTGGGACTGACAAAAGGCCGACTGCCAGAGCCCTCGTGAAGCTTCACCGCCTAGTGGACAACATACAGCACCACAGAGAGAAATCAGTGCTGCTGCAGGCATGGTTGAAATAAATAGACATGAATTGTGTCTGTTTGCTGTTTGGTGGCCTGCAGGTCACGCACGGTGAGTTTATCAGAGATTTTTTTCCTAAGGTAATTACAGGAGTAAACAAGAAGTACAAATAACATCAAGAAAGTAATAAAAGGGGATGTAACACTATAAAGGGAACAGAACAGATACTAAAAGATGCTAAAATTCCTCAAATAGTTTTTTAATCTTCCATTAGTCATCACATTTGTTCCATTGTTGATGTAAATATATTGCATAGGACAGCCTTCAGG
This sequence comes from Brachionichthys hirsutus, assembly GCF_040956055.1. Lineage (NCBI taxonomy): Eukaryota > Metazoa > Chordata > Actinopteri > Lophiiformes > Brachionichthyidae > Brachionichthys > Brachionichthys hirsutus. The sequence goes on from NC_090913.1 coordinate 8,780,240, forward strand.
CGAGATATCTTACCTTATTCACCGTGTGCACTTCGGCCTCCTGAGAAACAGCCACCTAAATCGAGAAATGAAAACACCTTTGAGAATTTTACTTTTGTATTTTCTTGACTGGAAGGTCAGTGCGAGGCCAAAGTCGAGAGAATATCCACTAACAAATAACAATGGAGTAGGATCTAGGTGTACAATCTTTCATTCACATTGTCACCACACACTGTATGTACTGGAAACAAATTCTATTCATTCTCTTAAAATGATCTGCTTGTGAGAATGTAGCATTAAAGGTCCGGGTCCCTACCGTGGCAGCTTCAGTCCCATCCAGCATCCGCAAGGACATGGTCATCTGGTAAAAGACAGCATAATGTTAGGACAGAGGGCGACAAAATAAACAGCCACTGTAAAGGTTCCCCCTAACCTATAGCCAGGATGGAGTTCTTTAAATTTTGATGTTGATGTAGACAAACGGGGCAGATCCCGAATTCATTTTTATTTCAAGACCACACGTTGTTGTTTTTTATGTTTTCTTTGGGGGGTCATGTTCTGTAATTTGTGTAATTTCTGTGTAATTTCTGTAATTTCTGTACTTTCCCACATCAGAACATTAAAATCTGATGTATTTGATGGTTTTACATTTACAGTTATGAGTTTGACATTGGGTGGGGAAACTTTTCAAGAGACCACAAAAAGCACAAATGACTTGCAGGAAACAACTAATTTAACTCGAGAGAAACATCCACAAACTGTCCTTATTTTCTTTCCGGATTAAATATTACAATCAGATTTCTCTTTCGCCACAATTTCGCTTTTTGTTTTACATGTCTACCTGGTCTAGCTTTTATAAGCATATTTTTCTTTGTGTTATTATAATGTCCTGATTTAGCAGTTGGGATGTATTTTCTCTTCATTACAGTTAATAAACTATCAATGTCTGGCAATAAAATATATTTTAATGTATTTGGATGTAAATCATTGGTGCGCTTCCATTCTTTGACACAAACTATATCTGGTTGACTTTACTGAACATTTTGCCGCAGTGGTGCAAAAAAAAAATTTTTTTTAATGCGCCTGTTATGTTCACAAATATGTAAACAGATGCAAAGATGAAAGTTAAAGCCACTACTTGTCAACAACAACAACAACAACAACAGAAGCATGTTGCTCTGCAGAATAACCGAAGCCCAGCTGTTTGCGTCGACGCAAAGCCGCGCAGCGCGTTACCTCCTCTGCTTTCAGCCCGAGACAGAACGTCAACGTTTTCTCTGGATCCATGGCGGCAGCTGGACGCCAAGCTACACAGAGAAAACGCAAATGCGCAAGCGAAGACGTTAATCTACTAAAGGCAAAGCCCCATCGCCGCTGTCCCACTCCACAGACGCCGCGTCCTCCCCATCCGCCATTGTCCGGACAGACAGACGGACGGACGGATGGATGGATGGATGGATGCCCCCCTCCCCAGACTCCGATGCGCGCACTGTGGGTACCAGCCGGAGCCGCGCTGCGCTCTCACGATGGGCTCGATCAATGGCGCAATTTAGGCCAGTCTTTTCCAAAGTGCTGTTTGCTATAAATAGATGGTGGTATTTCCCTATTTCGTTTTCACGGAGAGGCTCGAAGCTGTGCGTGATGTCACGGTTTTCCAGCCACTACAGGACTTGTACGGGAGCGCTGCGCCTTTGATTGGCCATGAGCTCCCAGCAACAGCCGCGCAAAGGCCGCCTTAACCCGCTTCATCCACTCGCTGTTGCTTTATTAACTACACTTATTTATGAAATAAAAAAAAGAAATATACATTTATATCCAGGATGTTGAGAATGCTTAGAATTTCACAATAAGCATAGTGCTTCATTTCACCACTGCAAATCAAATGAAGTGAAGAAAACTGGGCAACCACAGGGGAGCTGCACACCGGGGTCGTCTTCAGAGTTGTAGTTAAAGAATGTTTATTTGGGTTTTTTATTATTATCTTAAGCCCAATAATATAATGATTATGTTGCATTTTGTCCTACAAATGTAAAATGATGCGAAATCAAATGCATGTGTTTCATTTCCGTAAGCAAGTGTGTTATCTTAACATTTTGACTATTGAAAGACTATGTATTCATAAATGATTGTATTTTTTTTTTTTAAAACATCCAGGTATGACAGTGGCTTAACTCTGACCCAATTAAAGTCCTTTTCTTTTTTTACTTAAAATAAATTCTTGACCAAGTTGCCATAAATCCAACAACGTGCATCGGGTCATCACTAGAGGGAAGCACACTAAAGGCTTCACGGCACTGCATCACATCTCTGAACTTTCCCATTTCTCTACATACGAGAGACACAGTGTAATGGTTTTGATAACCCTCGTGGTGGAAAAACAAGTTAGAGGTCTTGCTCATCAGCTTTGGCCATAAATCCGCAGGATTGAAGGGACCACAAATAAACAAGGTGTGTTCCTCTCTAAGAGGTGCGGTTGATGTTCACTTAACAGTCGCGGATGTCCATTATTTGGTAACCACGGTGCCACGTCAGTGAGCCACAAGCAGACAGGAGTTACATGAAATTCTTATGAAGATGACTCAAAGCTGTCTGTCTTTTATCCCACGACTTCAAATCTCCTCACCTGATCTGTGCCCCAACAAACCTCAAGAACCTGATTTGATGTGACTTATTTCTTCGGTCACATGACACAATGCTGTTAACCCAAAAGAGGACACTCACTCACAAAAAAAAGAAAACTCCTGACAATTCTTTTCTATGTTTGCTTGCCAAAAGCTAATATGAAGAGACGTGAGGCCTGAATCGAGTCACTTCATAAATCTGATGTTGAAAACAGGAAGTGCTTGCAGAAGAACACGATTTATTTCAAGTAGACTCAAAACAAAACTTTATTTTAATTTCTGGTTTCCTTTTCACTGTGAGTGTCAGAAATTGATGCAGTAACTCGAAAAGCACTGGGGGAGCGCAGACCTCCGCCAAGCACCTCAGTGGCGGAGGTAATTACAGCAGGCTTTTATGTAGCACACAGACGCACTTATCAAAGAATGTTTCCTGTAGGCCAAACGCTTGCTGTGAAACCTGCTCATCAAATGAGTTTGTACAATAAGATCATTCTACAAAGATGCAACTTTAAATTTCCATTCTCTCTAAATGCCCAAACAGAAAGTCCAGAGATCAACCACCAAAACGTATTCATTCTCTAATGCTGGGAAATCCAAAATGTACTGGAGCTGAAAAAAAAAACCCCAGCATGCATCTGCCTGCTCTTACACTGTCAAGTCACTTCCTGTGCCTCGTGGACATGTGGCATTTTAAAATGCCAATGTGAATATTGACAGCACAATGCACATTGAAGGGGAGAAGAAATTCCATATACTATATTCTAGCACCCTAAAATTACACCCACTATGTCAGTCTTGTTATCTGAGTGTGCCTCTCATTATTTGTGCCTCTCAGAATCCAATTTTCTTTTGCCAGGAATTAAGCTTAAATTATCTTTATGCTGCTTCTTTCTATATGCTCTTAAACAATTCTCAGATTTCTCTTTGCAATTCCCATAAATCATGTAGATTTAAGATTGCAGCTATTTCTAATCTTGCTTCTTTGCTCAAAGGCAAAGCGTTTCATTAATTTTACATCCATGCTGGAGAGATCAGACAGTTGAAAGACAGTCAAATAAAATGCTCAACAGTATTTTAAGGGTAAACACTTACACAGGAAGTGTTTTTTTTAAGACTCAAGTACAGTTATTTTAGCTCTTACTTGTGATTGTTGCCAAGCAGATGCCACTATCAATAACAGGACACACCCACAAAGTCCTGATCAAAGAGCACAATTAGCACAATTATTTGAACATTTAGCACTTATTTATTTCTACATTTTCACTCTCTGATTGTTTCTTTATATGTTTGACACCAAGTTTTCAGGCGCTTTTAATCTTGTCCAAGGCAACCACTATTTAGACCCCTTGTCATCACTTGTTCCGTCTCATCAGTCAAGAGCCTCTCAGTGATGCGTAACAGTCAAAGAAGATCCTCCACCAGCTGTCACTGGTTAAGACAGGCCAAGCGACCGGATCGGTGTCTTTGACCTCTTTATTTGTGCGTGAATGTTTTTGCTATCATCAGTAATGTAAATCAGCTGTCCCTGTGCTAATATACTGCAGCTGTCAAGCAGAGCCGTCGGGAGACAGCCAGACAAAAGATATTCCTCTGGTGTTTGCCGTGCGATCACAGGACTAATCAGAGTGCAAACATTTGTGTGGCGCGTACAGCCCTATACAAACGGCACATGAAGCAAACGCTTAAAAGAAATAAACAATCCACTGCTATATCAAATATGTCAAAACAGAGACACAGGAGAGCTCACTGCTTACAGTGTGCTCTGCTTTACCACTTTATCATCCATCCTCGTAAGTGAAGCCATTGTGGCAATATTCAGTGGGAATTTTTCAAGTATACCTAATCAATGTTTGGCATTTGGTTCCATAAAGAAGGGACAGTTGCATCAGTGCGAGCTGGTATCTGCCGCTGCTGAGAAAGAGCTCCTAAGACTCGAGAGCTGGCCCCGAGGACTTGCTATTTGGACGCAAACGAAAATGTCCTGATGTGTTATGTCATTTCGTTCCTCTGCTGTTTAGTTGTTAATCAAAGTATCACTTCCACGAGAGGATGCAAACACAACGGGCTGCTTAAAACAAGACGGCGACTGGTTTCCTCTCAGAGATTAAGCACCTCTGACTGACAGACTGGTTTGCACCCATAGTCTCCAGTTCCTTTCCTTCACATTGGATTAAACCGACTGTCCCCCCTGCCCCGACCAACACACAAACACAACCCACTCCTCTCTCCCTCGCTATCCCGTCCCCCCACTCTCAGCACACAAACATTCTAAAGCCACAGGAAAAAACAGAGGTTTGTAGCAAGTTCTGACAAGTGGTGGACTTAATAAGGTTTGTAGAACACCGTAACACACACACACACACACAGTTTAACTGCATGCAATTAAATGGGATTATATGTTGAGTGAAACAAGCAAAACATCCTCATATGAGAAGGGTGGCGTTAGGTTACCTTACGCTGCTGCATAAAATCACAAGGTTCACGTCATAACAACTATTATAAACTGAAAACTTAAGCGTTCATATATTTTACTTGCATGATAAAAAAAAAAAACCTGCTGAAGTCATGTTCATGAATTGTGAAGAAGGACACACACAAAAAAACAGTGTTTGTATAATAAACCATCAACGGTATCGGGTGATGAATCCGTTTGGAAGCAGCAAACGGACATTAAAAAATATAGAGCAACAGCGTTTATGACTCCCTTACGTGATAGATGGGATTTCAAACAATCCGTCGCCGCTTTTGGCAGCCACCCCTACATTTATTTCTGATGCACTTGCAAAAATGTTTGCTGAGTCGTGACACAAACGAAATGTGAATGTATCAAAAATGCATCAAAGACGAAGGAGATGGAACAATGGCATCGGAATCACATTCAAACCCTCCCACAAATGAATTCTCCATGGAGAGGTTAGCTTTAGGCCCACAGTGGGGCAAGACTTGCTGGCTGGGAAGTACTGGACACCATTGATTTGAAGATGAATAAATAATGAGGTTATCCAATTGAAAGAAGTGCATTATGAAAAACAGAAAAATAAAAAATAAAAACATGAATAAATCCGGGGTAAAAAAACACCTTTACATAAGTGCAGCTTCTTCCTTTTGTCAAACTGATTATTCCACTCCCACCACAGATGGTTTTGTTTGGTGCTTTGCGCTGCTGCTGCTGCTGCTGACATAAGGAATTTGTCTCAGCCGGGCACTGAAACAACAAGAACTCAAAGGACCATCGGTGCCCAGAGAGGAACAGAGAAAGATGAGAAAGTGCACCAAGCTGAGTCCCAGCGGCTGCTGCTGCTGCTGCTGCAAAAAACCAGTCAGCAGGGGAAACTCCTGCACAAGCAGAAAAGCTGGTTCCAAGTGCACGTCTGAATACGTGTTTCCCAACATGCATGTCTTCTTTGAGTTCACCATTTCAAACAGAATGAACTGATTCAAGTCTTACTGCCGCAACCGCAGGGAGAAGAAACTCTTTTTTATCGCTCTTAAGACGTGTTGTATAACCAGCACATCTGTTGACAAGCGACTAGTGAGAAACCGTCAAAGTGCAATCTATAATAAGAAGAGCAACTGATTTTGGATAGAGTTCCCTTTGTGCAGTATGTTTCTGTGTCACACCTGCCTTTGATGACACAGAATGAAAGGCTGTCTGTGGAGAGTAAATGCTTGCAAGCGCTCATTTGTTATTTTCTCTCACACTGACTAAGAGCAAAAACATTAGATAGCCACTGTGGTTTTGCTATCCTTCTCCTCCTTTCTGAGAAAACTAGTTGCTGCAAATTTCATTCTAATGAAACGTTAGCGAGCCGGCGTCCGACACAGACTCTCTGTTTTCTTAGATTTTTCTATAGTCCTGAGACACAGTGGCCCACTTCCAGTTCCTTCCTATTGCTGAAGCAGTGTGTGTGTGTGTGTGTGTGTGTGTGTAACCGAACATAAGAGCGAATAGTCTGTTTTTGCAGCATGTTTGCTTCAGAGTCCTTGCTCTTTCTCCCATACCCATAAGCGTCCTGGTTGCAAGTGGAATTGAATAGGAATCTTTTTGCCATGAGGCACTGCCAGAGGACCCCTGGCACTTGGGTGTACCCCTTCTCCACATGCAAGGAATGCTATAGCTAGATGCACTCTAGAGACTGAAGAGGGGGGGGGGGGGGGGCTCATTGAGATTGCAGACAGCAAAACTTTATGAAGGTTTGGCAGAGAGCACGATGTTGACAATGAAAGGCACTTTTGAAAAAGGAGGATTTTCCAAGTGTAGTAAGTTTATCTGCAGAAACAGAAAATTGAAGGTCAGGAGGTTTTTATGAGCCCCCCCCCCTCTCTCTTTTTTTGCTTTTCAGGTTTGCACAGCTGCACTTCAGGGCTTGAAATATTTTTCACCCAGAGCTCCAGCTCTCTGTCATTAAAAATGCATGCATGCCATGCTTCCTATGTCAGACCTCTACCTGCAAAACCCATCAAAACATTAAAGTAAAAAAAAAAAGAAAAAAAAAAGCAACTCTATTTTTTTGTGTTGCTTCTCTTAGCCCTCTTGATTGCAGTCTCTCCTCCCTCTTGTTTTTCTCCCTCAATCACTCTACCTTCCCCCCATGGCTGAGTCTGGCAGGGCCACGGGTTCAACGAATTGCAAGCACCAGAATGTAGGTCAGCCCTCAGTGCTGAGTTACCGATTAGAAACAGCTGTACATTTTGTGGGCCATTCTCTCCGTCTGCGTCCATGACAGAGCTGCGTCGCGCTGTCCCCCTTGCGCCGAAACTCCTTCACTTTCCTCCACCGAAAATGATGAACAAGAAGGGGTTTGCATGAGCACTCTGGCTCCAGTCAGCTTATTGCCCTCTTTTTTTCAAAACGAGTCTACTTATCTTTTGCTCCGGCTATTGCTTCCATTTGAAATCATTGTTCGACTGCAGAGTGCATTTCCTTCCTGCTCCTCTGAACAATATGTAAGATGAATTATCCACGGCGTGCCTGAGAGGGGTCAAAGCTGGGGTGTTCCTGAAGGCGATATCAATACAAGCATGTCTGGATTAGCCCTCGATTCCCCTTCAGACCGGCCCTAATTGCCAGCGCTGATCTTTATATACACACACACACACTCACAGGCCTCCTGGGCATAATTACCTACATCATTCCCTGGGCACGCCACCTGTCAGGGGCCTCACTGTGTGTTTAGAGACTAGAAAGATGGCTTATTTTTGTCCTGGTGGAGTACATTGTGTGTGTCAATCTTCACATTCAGAACCACACACAGCTTTGCACCTGACAGGCCTCCCTAAAGCCAGAGACGAACTGGCACGAACAGGAAAGCACACCTCTGAAGTTATGTGAGGAAAGGGAGCGTACAGCAGGAGGAGCGCTCTGAGACTCTCCTCAGTCCAGACCATTTAACGCCCCTTCCTTCACTGCCAGCTCAGCACCGGATATGAGACAATCCCTGTACCTTGCAGCTGTGGGCCTAAAGTGCTAGATGGGCAAAATGCGTAATGCTCACAGGCACATAAAAACACACGTCTATATATAACACAGTCACGGCAAATGTGTGTGTGTGTGTGTACGTGCGTGCGCGCTTGTGTGTGTGTGTGTGCAAGTGTTCACAGAGCACAAACAAAGGCTCGCATGCAATCATTCATGAAAACACATGTTATACTGCGTGACCCTGCTATATGGTAGTAATTATAAAGGTGTGCTGCCTGAGTCATTTGACCCTGCCACGCCCTTTATTTCCATTTGCAACTAAGCAATTCAATTAAATTAAGATAGAAATTCAAGTAAATAATCCAAAAAACATTTGGTGGGCCTGCATTTTTTCCTCAAATTCCTTTTCTCACATAACGTAACTGTGAAGGATTGCTGCTTGCTATGCGACACACGCATTTCTGAATGCTTTCATTAGTGTCTCCATGTTTGTGATGATCACTTTGTGTAAATGTCTCACTGCTATTTCCTGACATGTTTTTTTTGTCCCACCTCGTCCATTGTGGCCTTATTTCTCCAAGAACTTCTGAAGGACTGAAATCTGCCTCGTAGTGTTTCACACGTCGGATTGTGACTAGACTAAATGATGGGGATGCAGTTTTCATTTTTAAGATGTAGATGTTTTGAGAGGCATGTTTCTTTTTTACATTTCGGTAGAGCCACACAATTTGGATTCCTGCTTCAAGTATGCAAAGCTTGACCTGGCCCTCCTTACTAAACACACGGACATGGGAGGGGTAACTATTGATCTTATCTAACAACTAGCAAAGAACCAAATTAAAAACATCTTAAAGTGTTTATCTTTGCTGTGTATTTCATCTTAAGATGCAAGCTGATCGCGGCTACTTTCTTAAAAATAGCTTTGAATCCTTTGAGCCCTTTTTCAAGCATGGGGAGGGGGGGGGGTGATACTCAAAAGGCAGACATAGGGTCTCACTAGTAATTAATTCATGGAAATCCTCAGCAAACAAGTCCAAAATGTTGGAAGCAGCGGCACCCTGGGGGCTACAAAGCCAGACATCCTGACAAGGAATCTCTGTGGGCTATCAGACTCAGGACTGAAACAAGAACTTGGGTTCTGCTTCAGCTACAGGACGCCTTCAGTTTTTACATTTCATCCATCATCAGAGGAGAATCGCATCCATGGGCGGGTGGCCCTACACCATCCTCCTCTCCACTCTCCACCCACTGGTTTGCATATTTATAGGGTGGATGTTTGTTGTTACAGACCCGCTCTTTGACTGTATGAATTAGCTTACTTTTGACAGTTGCCATGGTCACGGATATGGTTGCTTTAACACTTTGAGTTTTAGTAGCTGTAAAAGTTTTTTTTTTGTCAGCCTGTTCGGATTGTCTTCACTAAGGTTTGAATTTTAAAACTGGGTGAGGCATGAAAAATGAACGAGGCTATGTTTTATTTGTGACCTGTCTAAACCCTTCTGCGCTGTCACATCTCATCATCATTTGAGGCCCTGGCTTCATGGAGGACATATGCCACAAGCAAAACATGCCCATGGCCTGGTTTCCTTAGGGAAACTATGAGTAGCAAAAATGGGCGCAAGAAAAAAAACCCATCAGTTCGTATTTAAAATTGTAAAATCATAAAGAAAATACGCTCAAATTTGGTGATATAATGGATATAATGAAGAATGAGCACAAGGATCATCGAAGGAAAAAAAACTATAATAACGTGACGCAATATGAGCACAGTGGCTCGTCGTGCTTTTCAGGTTGGAGACACTTGTGCTCTGTGACAAAGATGTTATTACAGAGTTATTCACTGCAATGCATTTTGCTTTGTGGACACTGTAAGGCAGAAACGTACTGAAACCTGAAAGGTGCAGTTGTGCGCTGGAGTTCTATTGTGTGGCGTTCACACCCCCCCACCTCTCCCTCAAGGAACGGTTCATGACAGCTCTCTGGTATTTCTCTGGTGCGTCGCCACATGACACAAAGGAATCTCCTAAATTACACTGGGTGTGTGATAAATGGCAAAGACATGCGTTGTGTCGCTACTATCTATTCTAAAAAATAATGTGGTAAATGTTGAATGGAAAATTGTAGCGTTTATTCACGATAATATCATGAGACCTTTTTCTTCTTCTTGATACTCGACTTTGTAATAGGCTCAAAACACAGTTTTAGTGTCTGTTTCACAACTTATACAATTGAATTATAAGAAAGAGCTTCTACTCATTCAATCTGATTCAGATTATATCACATGTGTCTGTGTACGTTTAGCGTTCCTGCATTTACATAAGACTTTGTGACATTAATGGGCCAAAATTGAAAACAGTGTATCTGATAGAGATGTTCAGCAATTGGGCCTCATTGGGGCTAAACGTTACAGAATGTGTATTAAACCACATTAATTTTCTATTATACTGTCATGGAACAGCTTCTGTCCATCTGCCTGTTGTTTACATCCTTCATGTTTCATTTGCAAAGCATAACTCGTAAGCATTTTATTTACAGAACCTTTCTACACAACCAAATACTGACCTTTTGCTAATTGGGGATTTTGGGTATACGTATTTAATTTGTCCCAATCATCAGATATTGGAAGCTATCAGATATCAAGATATCTTGATATTTGTGAAGGAGGAAAGAGAAACTTTTCATTTCATTTTGTGATGGATTGCTGATCACTGGATTTATTTTCAACTGTGCATTCCAGATATCAAGTGCTGGAGCATCACCAGACCTAAATGCTCAGTCCCGGGCTTTCAGGAGAGAGCGAACTTCACCGTTCAGCCATGGTTTCTGGTTGGGGTGAATAGTGACTGTTCTGGTGGTGGTCACATCCTCAACACATTTGCTGATGAAGCCCAGGACAGATGATGTGTACTCCTCCAGGTCCACGTCTCCAGCATATGTTGCCGCTTCCCTGAAGATCTGCCATTCAGTCCGCTCGAAGCAGTCCTGCAGCTTGGAGGCAGCATCACCGGGCCACACAGTGATGGATTTCTGTGTTGGGCGAGCGGACCTGCACACAGGACGATAGGAAGGGACCAGCATGATGGAGATGTGATCAGAGAGGCCGAGGTGGGGACGTGGGGTAGCCCTGTAGCTGTCCTTGCGGTTCGTATACACCCGGTCAAGCGTGTTGTTCCCCCGGGTTGCAATGTTGACATGCTGGTGGAACCGTGGCAAAATGTCCGTCAGGTTGACGTGGTTAAAGTCACCTGCAACCACGTAGAGCGCCTCCGGGTGCTTGTGTTGCTGTTTGCCGATGTCGTCGTGTAGCTCACGTAGCGCCTCGTTAGCATTAGCGCTCGGGGGGGGGGGGATGTAAACAGCTACGACGAACACGGCTGTGAACTCCCGTGGCAGATAGTGGGGCCGGCATCTGATTGTCAAATGTTCTACCGCCTCAGAACAGTGGCTGCTAACCACGGAACAGTTCGTGCACCAACCTCTGTTGATATAGATGCAGAGGAGAACATGTGTTATTTGGAGATTATCACTTTGAGACTTCCTGCTGTGTCTCAGGAAGCAGAGAGCACATGTTGCTGACATGCTGTTCCTTGGGTCAAGGAGATAACAAATATGCCTCAAAATGGTCATTTGTGAAGGAGGAAAGAGAAACCTTTCATTTCATTTTGTGATGGATTGCTGATCACTGGATTTATTTTCAACTGTGCATTCAAGAATACGCCGAAGAAGCTTTATTTATTTTTAATTTTTTTTATTCTTTAAAATAAGGACCTCCAATCAAGTCTTACTTCGCTGCTTTTATATGTAGAATATTTCAAAGACATGATAAATGATGCATGTTGCAGAACAGGTCTTAATGTGAACTGTATTAAATGAGACTTTGGACAGATCAGATCACCAAGTAATACACAGACACACACACACACACACGGTAAAAAAAAAAAGATTCTGTATTCTGTATATTATGATCACAATTAAGAAAATATTACTATTTAATTAGGCAGCGTTGGGCCCAGCGTTGGGCCAAAGCAGGTACTAAAAAACTTTCTTCTCAACACTCATTGTGACAAAAAAACATTTTCCCATCTGATCTCGGAACAAAGTTTAAAATTAATAAATTTGGTTGCTAATGATCAGTAATCCACAGCAAATATTCTACCATCAAGGCCAGCTGGTAGCCAATGAGATAGGCGGGATTCAGGTGTTTGGTTAAAATGGGGCAATAAATGGAAGACGACAAAGAATGGGCATTCAATTGGCTCACAAGCCTGAGGCCATGAGCGATGCAAGGTCTAAGCCACTCTGATCAGAGAGCTTGCAGATGATAAGTCTATAAATAGAAACAGGCAGCAGGAGGGGCAAAGGCTCTGCTTTCATATGATGCAAAAGGATGGTTGAGTTAAAGTGTGGAAATGGATGCTATACAATATGAACATATATGACTGCATTTTCTCTCTCTATATTATCATGACTATATAATAATAAAATAAAAGATCACAAGATTAGATTGCTAATTTCTAGCTGAGTTTTTGCATTGCCAATAAATATCTAATAACTAAATATGTTTATTCCTTGTAAGAATTGTCAGTAAACCAATATTTTATGCACAATGTACTATTTCAAAAGTCTTCTTTATGCTGAATGATCAAGCTTTTTGTGATAAATTTTTTTTTTTATACAAAATTATAACATTATCACTGTAACTAATGCATAACTAAAGCAAATGCAGAATGAGGTTAGGAAAAAAAATTACATTTTAACATAAAAAAACTCATTTATGTAATAAAAATGTTATGCACATCCATCCATACATTACATACACACTGGCATGCTCCCATACCTATCCTGTATGCCTGCATGCGTCCACTCACATAGAACACCCACAGACAGACACACCCCAACAGCAACGTGCACATATTCGTTCATTGGATTTGTCGTGGGGCCTGAGTTCAAGATTCTCATGGCATGGGGGATGAAACTTCTTGAACCTGGTTGTCCTGTTTCTCTGGCTGCGGTACCTCCTGCCTAAGGCTAGCAGGTAGAACAGGCTAAGACAAAGGGGAACGTAAACTTGCAGTCCTTCAATAAATCGGACATTAACGCCTTTTAATGTCAGTCTTGGTTAAAGACAGTAGATATTTGGAGAGTGCACTTTGTGGTGCTGATGAATTGTGGTGTGGCGCGAGTGAGATGAGGTCACTGCAGGATGACACGCTGAGAGCGACACGCTATTAAATTCCTGCTATTGTTGTCTGTGACTGTGAATTGAGACATCACCTTTTCACAAGCTCAGTTAAATAACAGCCGGTAAAATCTATCCAATAGCACAGTGACACCGCCATTGCTAGCCTACCGTCTTGCTGCTGTGTTTTGAATGACGGTTCACTGTTGGTTGAATGATGGTTCACAGCCCGTTTATCCCATATGTTTTGCTGCAATACACAAATCATTCAGTTTCTTCTGTATAAAATATCAGTGCTTTAGATTTTTAGTGTTTCAACTGGGTCACCAAATTAAAATGTTCGAGTTGCTGGCCTCGAATCAACCATCTCTCTTAAAGAATCACTTGATTCACATTTAACAGCTGATTTTCCATCAAATTTCATGGCAGAAATAAATGTCTGCATTGCGTTGCATATTGTCAGAGAGCTAACTGTGGTTAAGAAACAAATGAATGTAACATGCAAATCTTTGGTGGATTTAGAGGCCTATGAAGCCCCCCCCCCCCAATTAATAATAGCCTCCTCTATGAATAGAATGTTTATACTAAAGCTATAATTATTGAGATGCTCCAATCCATATTGGATGCAATTAAAAGACACAGTGGAAGACAAAACAAACTCACCCACACACACTCAGACAATAGAAATACACAATACTGGCTGGTACTTGCCTTGCAACCACAAGTGCAGGTTATTAAGGGAATATAGACACAGTTCCTAACCAGGTAAAGCTTCTCAGTGTCCACAAGATCAGTTTGGTTCACAAAAAGAGCCTCCAAACAAAATGCTTTTAGAGTGCCTGATGGTTTATTAGCGTACTCACCAAGAGGAAATGCTGATTTCCTGCTGCATAGTGTTTGATAAAACTCTTACAGGATGAATTTGTGAATATTGGTTCAAGAACTGTAAAATGGCACACAGTATGCTCCGTACAAGATCCAAACACTTGGATCTTTGTAGCAATAAAAATTCCTTTCGATTTTGCTGTAGCACAAAGTGGAACTCAGAGACAATTTAACAAAAGGACAGATGTATTTTATTTATGTATTTATTTTTACATATTAAATTATTTAACTGAGCTTTTAAGCAGTATCAAATAACATACCAAGAGGTTTGTTCCCAAGGGAGGTGGGGAGGGGCTCATTGTTTTTTGGCTACTATTGTTATTTTGGTATGGCTAATAAATCTTTGTTTCAAATTTGACATTTTGACGATATTTTCCGTCTTACCATACCAATTAGCCTGCCGTCATTCGCACTAAACAGTGCAGTTTCTGCAGCCTCATGTAGCTCTAAACAGATGACTTGGATAGGAAATGAACACTTAAAGCAAACCCTGTGGATAATACTCCATTTTCACTCTCAGGGGAAAGAGATGCAGCAGATAAACAGCCCTGCTTGCCTGAATAGGCACTGAATGTAGTTCACTTCATGGGTCAAATCCAAAAGTGTACTTTGGAGAACTTATCAAATTTAGAAACTAAAAACAACACCCAAGTTCAATTACAACAAACGCCCATTATTCGTTACAGCCAATCACAGACCGCTTGTGTCGCGTTAAACCAATCGTCTAGGAAGAAGGCGGGATCTCCGGCTGTTGCTAGGGTATGTCCGCGATACCTTTAACGCTGTCAAACCAATCACAGCGTACTTCGTTGACTTCAGCTTTTCCATTGGTCGGCACACACAGAGACCACGCCCATAGACCTCTTTGATTGGACAAAGGGGCGATCACTCACGCCCCCTGAGTTTTCGCTCGGTGCTGCTGTTGATACTAACTAGTTTGGAGTCGCCAAGACTCAGAACTGATCACAGCAGCGCTAAACACATCTCTCTGACAGTTTTTAAATTTCCATTTCACTACTTCATGACTTGTACATTAGTGTAGATAGAGTCCTTCTATTTTTTTTATATAACGAGACAACAACAAGATGGAGCTTAATTCTCTTTTAATTCTACTGGAGGCTGCAGAGTACTTGGAAAGAAGAGACAGAGGTATTTTTAAGCTAAATTGACAAATTGACCCGAACTTTTATCTTGATTAACAATTAAGTCGCTTCATATCATAGCATACGTCCCACATTTATTAACTTTGCTCGCGGTATTCGGGCCACGGTTTGTTTGTGTGTGTGTGTGTGTGTGTGTGTTTGCGCGTCTCACGCAGCGCGGCTTGTTTTCGTTTCGACGCTTCAGAAATGAGAAGGAGCGACAGACAGTAAGATAGATACTCAAAATGCTGACTGTGAAAAACGACATGCTAACATTACCTCCGGGAAATAGCGGGGCTATGCAGATTCACCATTAATCGATTACATTGTAGATCGATCGACTGTGTGTGCTCCTAATAAACAACGCTCATCTCTGTCTCGATGACAGCACATTTGTATTCCTGTACCCCCCCAGTACATTAACATTCACCCCCCCCCCCCCCCCCCCCCACAGAGGCAGAACATGGCTACGCGTCTGTTTTACCGTTCAGCAGCGACTTTGCCAGAAAGAAAACGAAAGCCTCGCCAATTTCCAGAAAAGCTCCGAACAACAGGTAAACATGTTCTCTTGTTTTTGTTTGTTTGCTTGCTTGTTTAAATATGTTGCGCGTTCCACGCGCACGCGGGCGTGGACGAGCTGTTTTCACGCACACTGCCATCGTTCTCCTGTCAGGGCTGGGCTCTCTCTCTCTCTCTCTCTCTCTCTCTCTCTCTCTGCGCTCTTGTTTTGGTTTCTCCAATACACACACTGCCACGCGTACACTGTTAACCCCGCAGCTGCTCTCTTTCTGCGCGCACACACACGCACACGCACGCTGAGGGTTCATGGTGGTTCTCACCGTAGATCTAAGCCCCCCCCCCCCCCCCCCCCTCCCCTGATTTTGAAGTCAACAGATAAGCATTAAATTCTTCATAGCTGGGCCTGAGCTGCAGAAAGGCTTTTTTATTCGAGGTGACCTTATTAGTGCTGTGGTGCAGTGGTTAGCAAGGTTTATGCGTGTGGAGTTCTGTGCGCTCCTGCTGTCCAGAAACATGCATTACAATGAGGTCGTCTGTAAAAGTGTGAAAATAAGAATCAGATCCTTTCAGTCGGTGAATGTAGCCGTTTAGGTTCTCATAAGGTCCATGTAAATACGCTCTTCTGTGGTTATTTTTAGACTTGCAACAGTGCAATCATTCCTATGTCATCATAGTAGAGGTGCTTTGGTGTAACGATTTGCCAAATGTGTCCATGTCAATCCAGTTTTACTCCTAAGAGCTCCTTTCCTGTTGTCAAATATTAGTTTAGGGAAGTATGGCAAGCCTGAATGTCCCAATAGTGAGTGACATCACGGCGTTAATATCTGCTTTCACTATCATCTCGCTCTATTTTACCGTCGACTCTTGTGGATTTGAATATGATTTTTTTTGTGTGTTTATATGACACAAATGCGAAGGCAGGTCGGGGTGTGCACGGCGATGTGCACGGCGATGTGTACGGCGATGTGCACGGCGGGTGTGGTGGCTGACACAAGACGGCTACACACTGCGACGGACGACGTTGGGCTTCATGCAGCAGACATTCTTTCCCCAAATTCCTCATTACACTCTCCAGCGTTGTGTTGTTGTTGTTGTTGTTGTTGTTGTTGTTGTTGTTTTAGCCCCTCAGGATGATGGGAGGAGTGAAATAGAAATGGTTTCATCTTTGAACTTTAAGTGGTGCTTTCATTTAAAAGAAGAAGGCGCTTCAAAAGGACAGTGATCAAACCGGCCGTGACATCTTATCTATTCGACCAAATGAAAACAGATGCTACGTGCAGAGAGAGACCATTGCGTGATATTTACATAACATGCAAAGGTGTGTGTGTGTGTGTGTGTGTGTGTGTGTGTGTGTGCGTGTGCGTGTGATAGCCTCCTGCTAACGCAGGCCTCCGTGCATTCCCTTCCTGGGCTTTATGACAACCTGGTAATATGTCCTGTGTCGTAACTCCGCCCATTTCAGTCACGCAACCTTCTCCGCCATGGGATGAAGCCTTGTTTAGCATTTGGGGGTCACGTTATTAGAAGCCGTGCACGACCCCGTGCTCCTTCTAGGACGATCCTGTGCAAAGCGCATTATCCCATTAGCCCGGTTGCACTGGTAACCTGCGCTGTGCGAACGCCTCGACCTCCTCGGTACAGCTGTGGGAACAAGGGGAAACTCTGAAAAGGCCTGTTGTCTGCGTGCGTGGCCTTCTGTTGTGTCTGTTTTTGTTTGTGTTGCCGTGGTATCCATGGCGGGCCGATGAACAGAGGACTTGTTTCAGCTTCCTGCTCTCGTTTGCGCATCAAGATCGGGGCTCTCTCTCCCCGGAATAGCCCACACGCGGAGGAATTCTGCAGCGTCCGGGCCTTCAGACGCCCGATTGTGTTTTCAAGCAGCGCCTTTGCTGCTGTTGGGTCGCCATGCATCAACAAGTGCAGCGTGTGCGTGCTGTTTGTGCGAGCGAGGGGGAGGGGGGGGGGGGGTGGCGTGCGGGGTCAGAGATACGGCAGGATGCTTTGGGGCCTCTGCTGCATCTGTGTGACAGAGATCTCACATCAGGGCCGGGCAACGAACCAAAAAACGTATCAGAATCGCATCATGTTCAGTCCCGCGCCGCCGCCGCCCCGTCCAACTAGCAATCACTCCACCATAAAATGAATGTAAAGCGGCATGGATGACACAAGCCCAAGCACGAGTCTGCAAGGTTCCCGAGTACGGGGGGCCTGGGCCTAAAAATAATATCCCAAAAAAGGAAATCAAATAAGACATTGAATCTCACAGGTGTGCGTTTTAAACGCATGAATGTGCAGCGGATTTGGGCTGAATTGGAGAAGTATAATGTTTTCTCCAGCAAGGAGTCATCTTAGTATTCAAAGGCCACCGTGAAGCACAAACGATTCTGATGTCGTATCATCTCGACACGTCTCAGATCTGTTGTTTATTTCACTCTCTCGTGTTTTGATCCATCATGTGCTTGCCAGACTTCGTACGTTTTGATTGTTTTTTTCTCAATTGATTTGACATTTTCTTTTTTTTTGGGGTCATATTCTGACGGTAGTTAACCCTTGACCCCCCCCCCCCCCCTTGCCGCTGATCATCGACTTTTGTGTTTTTTTTTTTGCTTTCAGATCATCACACAACGAGCTGGAGAAACACAGGTAAGCTCACATCTCACGCTCACAAGTAAATGTTTGAAAATTGCTCATGTCTGAAAAGGAATAATAAAGCGATTATAATAAACCGATTTCAAGGTTGATTTGGTCTGTCTCCGCTTCTCGGATGGGATGAATGCTACCTTGTATGGAAAGGGGAACCCTGTCAGGCATGTGATGATCCGGCCAAGACTGATGCTGTGAACTCGGGCAGACTCGCAGATAACACGCAACTCGACGAGCCTTCCATGCACAGCGAGCAGCTCAAAAACAGTTCGTTTTTTTTAATCCTCTTTTTGCTTTTAAGCATGCAGCCTGTCATATCTTTGCTCAGTTGGAATCACAGGCGTCTGTTTTCGGTTCAGCTACAGGGAAAGTAGAAATCCTAATGGATTACTTGAAGTGAGCGAACGAGCTAAGCTTATTTATTTATTTGTTGCTTTTTTAAAACAAACAAACAAACTGTCTTCCAGAGGGGGTTTAGGAAACAGCTGATGGGCGGGGCCACATGCGCGTGACACACCGTCACTCTCCTCCTAGGGATCGGCGATTGTAAGACGCACGTCTGAGAGTGAGTAAGACGTGTTTGTTGTTCAGAGACGGACAAGTCCAGACGTATTCGTCCCTGACCCGAGACAGCGATGAGACGATTACGCTTGCACGGCGTTGAGACACGCCGGTTACTTCACGTCCGGTGACGGGCGCGGTGGCCATTCACCGACGACGTGACGTCCAATCAAACTGACGGACACAATCGTCAGGGAAACGTTACGTAATCGGTTTACTCATATCCTTTGTCGTCATAACGATTCTTTAGAAAATACTTTTAATGAAAGCGTGGAATCTTACAATCCTCCACCAGAAGCCGGATCATTTCATTGTTTTGTTATCCGTGACAGTTCCTATGAAAAAAATGCTTATTTTCAAATGACGGACCAACAGATGATTATTGTTCCTGTCGTTTACAAAGCAAAACGTACAAATATTTGCTTTTCTAACGTGAGGCTCTTTGCAGTTTTCTTTCGTTTAGTGTGAATTATATTGAATATCCTGACAATAGGTCAGCCAAGACAACGTTGCGGTTTGGACTGTGCCTCGTCCTTGTCATCATTTTCTTATTTTTAAGACACCAAATTCGATCATATCTTAAAATGTAACCAGGAGATTGATTCACGATGTTCTGTGCTGCTGTTGTGCTTCTCAGGATGTGCGCTGGGTTTATTCCTGATTCACTAAACACTAAAAGTGTTCATTGGTCCTGTTCAGCCAGTTTATTCAGCCCTGTCTAAACTTAAGCGATGTCATTTCCAACATTTTGACCTCTTTCACGCCGTCCAACTCCATTCCAGGGAGGTGCTGGTGTTTCAGCCCTGACTCATTCAGTAAACGCGTCTGTCTGTTAGCTTTGTTTGTTGGAGCGCAGAGGATACTATATTGCTTCTTTAAATTCCAAGAGTACCAGTCAAGGGATAGAGAAGGCCTCACTGGACACGTGGTCTTCTTATAAAGAAACCGATGCCGATTCCCGACAGATAAATACCGACACCGAGCATTTTCCGGAATTAAAGAAGGTAAAACAGTCTCAATTTGGCAACATATTTATTACAGCGTCCAAAAATCAATAGCATCTTTTAACATTTGATGTTTATTTGCGTTCGGTACGTTTCCCTTTACTTCTGATCCGTTTGAAACGATGTACTGCCGGCCTGTAATATCAGAACGAGTCCTTTGGGCGAGTGCCAGCCGCGTCTCACGGGCGATGCCTGTCCTGACATAACCTCCTTCTGTGCTGCAGCCAATGGTTGCTCTGTGCAGATCGGCTTGCGGGCGACTGCAGCTCTCTCTCTCTGCTCATTGCATTGACGCAGGCCAGCCCGACGAAGCAGCGGTGGATTTGGTATTTCTGTGGAACCAAATGATAAAGACGTGATCCGGTCTCCGCTGCTGCTGCTTTCTTCATATTTCTGACTCCATCAGACGACTCATCCACACCACAAGTTTCCTTTTCTAGAAAAGCCAAGAAATTGTGAAAGTACAGCGGTTCTGATTTCCCACGTGTCACCTGTTTACAGGAAATCTGAGCCCATTTGTTTAAGACCTGCGCGTCTGTTATTTTTGAGAAAAAAGAAAGAAAGAATTTGCAGCGCTATTTTTATCCCTCCGGCGACAGACATCGCCCGTTGCTGTGTGCTCTCGGTTCACTTCGGAATCCGCTCACAAGGGCTTCTCTCGTACACTGAATGTCATAAGGCAGATAACGTGCAGTAAATGCGTGACACAGGATCAGGTGCTTAGTGTTTTTTTTAATTTTTTATATGATCTCCTCTCTGATTTAATTTACTGCCCCGGTGTCGTGTGTGTGTGTGTGTGTGTGTGTGTGTGTGTCCACGGGCCTGGCCGGGCTCCCGACGGAGCTGTCTGAGTTACCGTGGTGAGTTAGTGGGAGGGGGAGAGCCCACTTACTTCACCTTCCTGCGTTCCAAACTTTGTCTCCCTCTTTGTCCACGGGCCACATCTGTTTTCTCTCTGTTGACTTTTTCTTCCTCCTGCTTTGTCAAACCCTGAAAGTGTCTGAGTCAGCAGAAACCAGAGGCAGCGAGGAGGGGAGAGCGCTGAGAGGCCGCTTTGACATAAGATGTACGATCAGTCTTTGGAAGCACACACCCCAGCCAAAGCTCATGCACTACTCTGCTCCAAGGTATAGACGTCCTCAGACACACCGAGTTCTGATGGGCCTGTCAATCCTGTTAATCAACATTTTAATGCGACTTCTAAACGGAGAGTAGGCGACTAAATGTCTTTCTTTCTCTTTTCTTTCATGCCTCCCTGTCTGGGATTTGGTGTGGTGATCACATGATTGCAAATGATCACTTCCTCGTATGCTTTTCTCTCTCCGTCACACAGAGCCAGTGGTTGTCACGGAGACGTGCCGCGGTGCCGCGTGAAAGACGCGTCATTAGCACCCATGTGGTTATGTGTAGCGCTGCCACGTGGAACACGGGGAATAGTCCTCTGAAAACGTGGGGTTGTTGGTTCACTGGTCACGCTCTGCTTCAGAATGAAGCGCAGACAGACAGTCCTCTGAAGGGTTATTGCGGGGGGGGGGGGGGGGTTGTTGTGCGTTTTTGTGTGTTTAGCGCTCATCTTTTGTGCTCGTTCTTCAAATAAAGGTTTTCCTGTGTCAAAACGAATGAAATACGAGCATAATGTCACACCCGTTCTGCAACGCCAGGGCGTTCCATTCATGCTTTGGAACTGTTAACGCCTCTCGGGGTGTCACGGAGGGGGGGGGGGGGACTGACAACACTTCACGTCTTCATTGCATTCAGATTTCAGGGCGTAATAAAGGCACAGCAGGACTGGAATGGAAAATGCTGCTGAGCTCCGAGTCCCAAAGCGCTGTCCCCACAGCAGGCGGTCCACCCTGCGGCAGAGACGCTCCCCGGTGGCGGCGTTTCATCAGCAAAATGTCTCGGCAGGCACTTTTAATTCTCCGGGTGATTCTGTTTGTTCAGATACAACTAGCAGTGATTTCCTTCCTCATCTCACCTGAGACGACCATGAATTTGTCCAGGTGTTTTGACCAGCCTGTCCTGCAGTCGATGGGACATATAAACATTAAATGTTGAGACTGGGACAAAGAATAGGAATCATGGCGGTCATGAGCCGGAGGTCTCCATCACTGGATTCTGAGGAGATTCCTGCCTCTCTCAGGTCGAGGCTGTCTGTGGTTGAAGGTTGGCCGCAGACCTCCATTTATGCTTCTAACAGGGAAAGTGCACGGCACACTTTAAGAAGGAGCATAGCTTTGAGGAAAGAAGTGGGGAAAAGGACAGAGGCAGGATGAATAAAGCACCGACGGTATGAGTCTGAGGAAGAGGAGGGGGGGGGGGGGGGGGGTAGTGGTTTCTTCACGCGTCAAATGTCTCCTTGTGTTGTAATGATCGCCCAGTGCACGATGGGTCCAGATACTCAAATTGGACCCCACCCTTCTGCGCCGAAATTGCCGTGAACTCTTGCGGTAAACACGGGAAACTGGAAATCATCTCTCACGCCACCAGATTCCTGTCCCCTAATCATTAGACAAGCAGAGCGCCCCGCGTTGGGGGAACGTGTTTACTGAGCCTGTCGGACTTGTCTCTGCTAGTCGCTCCAACAGAGGCAGACATCGGAAAAGCAATGAAATATCCACTGAAATGATTCAGTGAATCGAAGACGCCCCCCCCCCCCCCCCTCTATAAATCCATTCAGACATCTGTTTCACTGGCATGGCCAGCGTGAACCCACTCTGCCGAGGAAGGGCTTTTGCCACTAGCTGTGTTCCAACTGAGGAATGTCTCAGCATGCAAAACACGCAAATAAATAAATCAAAATCAAATGAATCTAATTACTTGGTATTTCCCAGCATGCCCTTTGTTTTGTGGAAATACTAGGGAACAACAAGCCGCCTAGCGCTGCTGCTTCCTGTTTTTCAGTCATCAGCCAAGTATGCAGAGCTTATTCTCCAAGTGGCGGGGTAACCACTCCCACGGCGTCTGCTCTGCTGCCACGGTCATTTTTCTGCTTCGCGTGAGAGCGGAGTCATGTGAGAACCAGCTCTCTGTTACCGCCATCAGGAGACCGTGTTTATGTGGGACTGTCTCGTCTTGCAGTTGTCCCTGCACGCAGTGGGGTGGGTGTGGTGTCTCGTCAGGGAAAACAAATAAACGCTCAACCGAGAAGACTGACATTTCGTATCGGCGTGATAAAAACATCTCGTGTCTCCCGTCGGTCTCGGGGTCCCGCGGAGGACCGACCTCCAAGCCTTGTTTTTGTTCCGTCTGACGGCGCCTTAGATCTTAAATGTAAACTTGTTTGAGGCGGGGGGGGTTGTTTGTCAGCAGGCCCCTGGGTAGGGTCCCTAAGAATGTGCATTTTACACCGTGGGAACCTGCCAGCCAGATGTGGAGCCACTGGAAACCCAACACCCCATTTTATAGGGCATAAAGTGTGTTGTACCCTATTTTACCATAGAAAAGAGCAACAAAGAGAGTTTATTTTTGTGTGTATTTTTTCATTCTTCTATCAAATGAATTGCTGATATGTTGAAACACCATTGCGCACATTTTCAGTGCCTGAGGAGCACTAACAACCAGATGTGTAAACGGGTTTTTAAGACTACAGGGTAGGTAATAAAAACAAAGGTAAACGATAAAGTTATTACCTGAACTGACTTCCTGGTTCAAATTTACTTAGAGGTTAAGATTACACATCTGAAGAGGAAAATATAGAACTCTTTAGGATGAAGCTGTTATCGTTGATTAATAAATGAAAAAAGAAGAGCCGGACTTATCTTGTCTCAGCCTTTAGATTAGATTAGCTCCTGTTTACTTTGGACATTTTTAGATTTCATTATGGCGCTCGCCTATAGCTGAGCAGCAGAGGAGCCCTCATGCTGTTTTCTTCCAGAATGGGTTGTAGCACGGAGAGGAAAGCTTGCCGCAGCGTTTTTTCAGATGGCCTTTGCCCGTGGTTTGGAGAATTCGGCACCTTGCCAGACAAGCGACTTTGTCCTCAGCGCACGGGTTGAGGAACGCGCTCTGCTGCCGTGAGCTCATTAAAAAGGGAAGCGAGCGATGGGGTCAAAGGTCGACCGTTGGCACCGGTAGACCTGCGGGTGTGTGGACGCTGTGAGAACTGTGCATCCATCGGACAGGCGCATGCTGCTGCAGATGCACACTGCTCACCTTTGACTTTAAACAGCACAACAAGAGATTTCACAGTCGCTCTCCCTCCCAAGGCCCAGAATGTGAGCACACACTGTGTGTGAGGGAAACATGGTCTGTGCCCAACAACCTTGAAGCACAAGTCAGCAGTTTAATTAGCTCGTTCCAGTTTCTGGAGGGTGCAGATTTCTGAGCAAGAGTTCCCTTTTTCTCTCCTCTGCATTTGCTTTGTTTTGGCATTGAACGAGAGGGAGGAGGGGGAGGGAGGGAGGGAGTGAGGGACACGGATCAGACACAAATCATCCCGTGGTACCGTGCACGTGAGAGCGGTCAGGTGGTCACATCCCTGCAGACGTGACTTCAGAGCCGATCCACATTTTACTGTTAAATCCTTTGAGTGTTTTGGTTTGAAAAGCATTTAAGTTTCCATTCTACAATGAAAGATCATCGACATTCACAAGACAGGAAGCCGCCTTAAATACAAAACCCTTCTGGGACACGACACCAAAAGCCCACTTTGACACCGTCCGCAGCAGGAATATGAAATCACCTTCCTATTTTCAAGCTATGCATGTCTTCTCTGAGGCGATCTGAAAAACATTCCGTGACCGGGACTAGGTTTAGGAATAACAAACGTGAGCGAGGGAGGGAGGGTCCCGAGTCCTGACCCCGTGCTCCAAATAGTCAGTGCACTCTTGAAGACAAGTAGCGAGTGTGTCTGCTGGCGCACGTGCTGGAAGGCGGGGGCTGTCAGGGAAGCCCTTCCTGGTTCAATCAGACCCTTTCTTGCTGATATGCATCGCAAACATGAAGCTAATCTTGTACTGGAGCCACATTCAAAACAGACAGGAGGGAGGGAGGCGTGCGGTCCTGCCCAGACTTGTTGAAGCTGATTGTTAGAGAGATGGCGCTATTTTGACCTCAATTCTCAAAAGCAGCTGTTTGAATAGTTGGGAGAGAGCTGGGATCTTCTGAAGATGCTGGCGTTCCCTTTTTACCCCATTTGGAGCCGGTAGCTTTTTAACCACCTGTTTTAAAAACCTTCAGCCACAAACCGGACTACGGCCGGTTTGTTTTAAAAGGAGTTCATGGGAGTAAAACCTCGTGTGAGGACGCAGCAACCAAAGTAGACTCAAAGAATTCATGGCTCGTTACACTTTTCCAGCTTGTTTTTGCTGAGCTAAGCTAACTGGCTATGAGGCTACAGCAGAGCAGCATGATGTCAGACTATTTCTATAAAAGTTAGACGGCTCGTCTTGATGTCCGATGACATAAAGGTTACATTTCACTTCTTTCATAACACTTTTTGTTCATTTGTCGTCCCTTTTTATTCCATGACATCGATTAGAAGTGTTATTTCTGCAGGAAACAAACAGTGCACCCAACGTTTAGTTGTTTGTGGCGAAGAAACGGTTAAAAAGTGCATCTGTGCGAATGTCTGTCCTCTGCAAGGCAGGTAGTTTGAGGACGGGGTGGGGGTTGGGGTAGGAGTCAGGCGGAGTATTCGGGGGAACGCCTTGTTTTTGTTTTTCAGCACGAGAGGAGGGACAGAGGGAGGGTTGGGGGTAAAGACGGCGGCTCATTGGCTCAAGTTACCCTTCGGATGATGTGTGTGGAGCGCGGCTTCGTGCAGCTGAGCACACGACACTCAAAGAGGCCCTTCTCCAACTCGCCTCGGACCCCGGCTCCTTCCTGCCCCGCTTCCCCTGGCCTCGGTCCAAGCGCTTCTTGTGGCTCGACCACAGCAGCCTGGAGCTGGACCCCCCCCCCTCCGCCCCTGTCCTCAGAAGACACTTGTTTTCCAGTGGGATATGGGTGTGGTGTTGGCAGTGTGTAGCAAAGGGGTGGCGGGGAGTGCAGTTGCCCCCTGGGAGAGGAGGGGAGGGGGTGGGTGGGTGCTGTATGCACCTGTAGAGAGGTAAAAGGTTAAAGGATTATCTTTTTATGCTTTTATATAAGAGAATCCTGCACATTTCTAGAGGTGGATTCCGATCCCGGGAAATTAGAGCTGCAGCCACTATTTATGTCTTTGGATTATCATGTTTAGTCACTGAGATTCTGTTACCCACAGAGACGGGCTTACCTCGAGACAAACCGGGCCAGTCAGAGGGTCTTTATTTGTGCCAGAAGTACCGGCGACGCCCTTCCTGAAAAAGAAATGGGGCAAAGATGGATCGGGTTCTTGTTCGCTGGCCGATTTCTCCGGTCGAGGACTTCATTTATCTCATTGGGGTTTATTGTGGTTGCATTGTTGGAGTTTGTTTACCATTGAGATGGAGTTAGCCAATGGAACGGGAGAAGGGGGGGGGGGGGGGGGGGTAGCTCAGAACAAAGAAACGGTTCATGGACAAGCTTGACTAATGGACGATTAAAACGCCTTTATGAACCAACCTGAATGCACCAGGGACAGAATGGGGGGGGGGGGGGGGGGGTCATCTGCTGATACAAATAAAAGCAGTGCTTTGAACCATCCGTGCGGTCGGTGAATGTCTGCACACGCACACACACGCACGCACGCACACACACAGATAAACTTTTTGTCACAATCGTCTGCAAACGTCTAAATGCTGCATCCAGTGAGCTGCTTATTTGGATCTGAGGTTCGTGAGAAACTTCTCATGGCATAAAAAAAAATTAAAAATACAAATACTGTATATATACCGGTGTGTGTGTGTATATATATATATATGTTTGCACCCGGTCACTGCGGATGTCTGAACTCTGTCCGGGTTCTGTTTGGCTCAATGTGTTGCACTTCACCACACAAAGGGAGCTCGGGGTGAATAGCCACATTTGTGCAACGCAAACATATTTTTGTGGATATTTAATTCACGCGGGCAGATAAATGATTCGTTAAGTGTGGAAACAAGACAAGTGGAGGCCCTGTCGGCTGTTTCACGTGATCCACGTGTGGGTTGTGTAGTGAAAACAGCTCCTGTTGATGATGAAACAAGCAAAATCTTATAATAGGAATAAACCGAGGTCAGCAGGAAGCTTCGCAGAAATGCTAAATAACATGAACTGTTTTCAGCATTAGCTTCTAAATGCGGGTGTTTGTGCTGCAGACCAACGAGGAGCTGATCTCCCTGCAGTTTAACGAAGCCACGCAGCAACTTTGAACACGCACAATCAGCAAAGCTATTCGCTCCCTCCTGGAGAAGGACCGTGGAAAAACATTTGAAACGGAACCTGTAGAGCCCCCCCCCTCGATCATATCCAGTTGCCGTTCTCACTTGCTTGATTGTTAGTGTAGATGCCCCCCCCCCCTCACTATTTTGCCAGAGGACGTCTGCCGGACTCACCCTGATCACCCTGTCCTTGTGTGTTTGCAGACGTGCCAAGCTACGGCTGTACCTGGAGCAGCTGAAGAAGCTGGTGCCTTTAGGTCCAGACAGCACGAGGCACACCACACTGAGCTTGCTGAAAAGGGCTAAGATGCACATTAAGGTATAAAAATAACCCCGCAGGGGGGGTGGGGGTGGGGGAACAATCAGAAATAGAGGATGCGTTTGCAACATGTCCGTTTGTTCCTTTGTGAATCGCTACAGATTCGTCCAGGAACAATGCCACGGCTCCACTGGCACCGCCTCCCTGGATTTCAGCGTTTGCTTTTGTCTGTCTCGTATCATTGCCAATGGAATCTTTGGTTTCTTAACTGTTGGTGAGACTGAGGCCGTGTACACACGTAGCCATTTAAAAAAAAGTTAGGGGACAGAACTTTCCTCTATTTTCAGACATCAGACGAAACAAAGAATTTTTTATAATCAAGAAAACATTGACGGCGTGTAAATGATTGCGAGCTACACGATCGCAATCGTCGGGCTCGACTCGGTTTTCTCTTTTGCCTCTGCAGGATATTTAATAGCTGATCTTACGCTACATAATTGCATGTTAGGATTCTCACACTCTTTTCATGGACCATTACCTTGTTGCAGCTCACTCACACACACACACACACACACACACACACACACGCACACACACACACACACACAGAGACACGTGAGACGCTGTTCGCAGCACCGGCAACATGGAAGGGCTTAAAAGCTCTTGTAGAAATGTATTTATCCTTCAGGTCTCGGGAGGGGACGAGCCTTGAATCAAAGCACAACACAGAACACTCTGTACTGAACGGCCTGTTTACTGCATTGTTTTAACCCTTCACTTCCTGTTTATCATGCACGGCTCCTCTGCTGAGACGAATGTTCCTAATGTGCGTCATTGTGTCGAGTCTTCTCAGATCACAAGGGACCTTTGAGTCGCCAACAAAAACTTTCATATGCAAATAACTACAATATCGAAGCTCGTATTGAGTCACAGATTTAAGAGGTTTTTTTTTTTTTTACTTTCAAATCCGCTTAACTAAAAACCCAACTTCCTTAGTACATGTTTGAATTTAATATTGTTGAATGGAGATCTCCGTGTCTTTTACGGATATGTGATTGACGTGTTATAACATCAGTAGCCGCTAACGCTACCGTTGCCCTTCTGCCACCAATGTGTGCTTCTGCAGAAGCTGGAGGAGCAGGACAGGAAGGCTTTAAACGTGAAGGAGCAGCTGCAGCGAGAGCACCGCTACCTCAAACGCCGCCTGGAGCAGCTCTCTGTGTCCGGGTCTGTGGAGCGCATCCGCACCGACAGCATGGGCTCCACCATTTCCACCGACTCGGAACAAGGTGAGAGCGGATCGAGACTCGTGCTACTGAAAACGTTGAATGAATTGCAGAGAATAAAAACCGTTTTAAAAACCGAAAATAACCCGGTGCGTTGTTCTCCTTGCGCGCAGAGGTGGACGTTGAGGGCGTGGAGTTCACCCCGGGCGAGGCGGACAGCGTGGACAGCATAAGCGAGGGCGAGGAGGAGGAGGAGGAGGAGGAGGAGGAGGGGGAGGAGGAGGAGGATGACCACTACAGCCTCCAGAGCAGCTCCAGCGACACCAGCTACACGGCGCCACATTCCCACAGACTGCAGCCGCACCACTGTTAAGACGCCGTGTGGAGCATCCATCCTCGCCATCCCCCCCCCCCCATGCTTCCCTCCCTGACTATTTTCAAATGCCAACGCTGCCCACTACCGACATCCACCAGTTCACAACCGTGGTCCACCCTGAAAGCTATTCCTCCTTTCCTTGCCCCGCCTCTCCAGGAAGCACATGGGGCTAAAATGCCACTGACGCCTTCCTGACCCCCTCCCCCTCCCCCCCCCCCGACCGCTGACCCTACCTCACCCTATCCTGCCTAACCCTGCCCCTCGTGCCACGCCCGCTACCGTCACACTGACCGCATAAACCCACCCTTGTGTTGCGCGGCCTCAGAAAGGGCGTAGCAGAATTTGTTGTAATTGGGGGGACTTCTGCGGTTTAGTGGACAGATTTGACTTGTTAATTAAGTGTGTGTGCGTGTGTGTGTGTGAGTTTGTGTGTGCTCGAGGGAGTTTACGGGAGATTAAATGATTAATCTCATTAACGCAACGATACACAGGAAGGGCTTTGCGCCAGTTTTATGACGTAAAAAGGAAAAACACTTCTGTTTATTTGCAACAGTTCTTTGCACCATCTCTCCTTTACACAAGAACATTTGACAGCAGTCGCTGTTGAAACACTCGACCGCTGAGAAATGGTCAAAGGTTTTACAGGACGTTTGACATTTTGGGAGCTTCATCTAATTTCCAAAAAAGTCAAGCCGCCCTTTCAAACATTTGCACTTCTGTGGCAAAATAGGACTTTTTTTTAAAAAATTGCTTTGTTCACGGCGCTGCTACCAAATGAGGCTCATTACTGGCAAAAGGAAGAGAAGTGAAAATGTGAGCTGTAGCAGAGGAGAAAGGAAGGAAGGAGGATATACTGGACGAACCCTCGTGTTTCTGGCTGGGCTGCCGAACCACTAGTCACCATTATTACCTCAAAATTAGAAAGGCCCAAAATTAAAATCTTGATTCATATCTTTTGTCTCCTCAGTAGCAAATTGATGTAGCAATAAACACAGGAAGAGTGTTAAAGTGATTCTGGCGCCAGAGGGGGGACTTTCCCTCTTTTAACCCCGTAGATGATGAGTGGGCGCTAACGGAGAGGCGACCTCCTTTGACCTGTTCGCCAACGCATCCCTCTCTCTGCTCCCAAAGCCATTTAACCAGGATTTGTGCGTGTGTGTGTTTGTGTTTTTTTTTCTCGATTAACAAGTCAAAGCTGGAAAACGTAGAGAGAAAAATATAGCATTAGAAAACGAATCGCATTAAGTTGGACTTTTTCATTTCCCGAACAGGACCCCACATTACTTCCTGTTGCGTTTGGCTTATTCCTGGAGCATATGGGTACTGCTGGAGACCAATGTAGATGCAATCCCTTCTGGAACACGTCTTTAACTTATGCACAATAGTCACTCTGGACTGAGGAGGCACGTCTGTTGCACTCTGACCATTATAAAAAAAAAATGCATTTGGTCTCAGTCTCTTGCGGTCTTTTAAGCTTGGTGTCCCAACACTTTAAAAAAAAAGAAAACTTGAAAAAATTCCGACCAGGCCTCTGAGGCAGGTCTTGCATAAAAAAATAAAAACTACAAAAGACTCAAAAGAAAGAAAAAGCCGTGAATGAGAGAAGCTACTTGTCACTCTAAGTGAGGTTAGCCAGTGGAGTCTATATTTCTTGTATTAAATTTTTTATTATATTTTCCTAAATGTTCTCTTGTAAGGAAAAGACAAAAAAGAGTGAGTATATCTATCAAGATGTGTGTATATATATATATATATATAATATGAGAGACAGACAGATATGAGGCCAGGCTTGTTGAAGAGAGAGTGGGGGCAGGGGAGCTGATGCACTGGCCCCTCTCACTTGGGTGACTCTCCTGCTGTCATTCTGTGCCTTGGTAAGCTTAACACCCCCCCCCCCCCCCCCCCCTGCCACACCTTCAGTACCTACTCAGGTCAAACTCCACCCCATCCCGTCGTCCTCCCTCCTAACGTCTTCTAAAGCCGGGGGGGGGGGGGGGGGGGGGGGGGCGTGCGAGAGCCTCGATCCCAACCCTCACCACGCCAAAACACTTCAAGCAAGGGCACTTGAAGAGAACATGTCATTTTAAATACTTTTTAAGACCCTTTGGCCTGTTGTGGTTTCACACGCCCTCGTCCAGACACTCCCCCAACCCTCTCGTCTCCCAGCAACCATCTCTGTCAGAAAGAACACACACTGGTAAACTCCCCATGGCAGCTTCCAGTCGCCCCAAAAGGGTCACCAACAGGGTTCAAAACTTCTGTTTCTGTTTTGTGTCATTTCACTATTCTTGCATGTTGACTGTGTTCGTGCAGCGGGAGCCGCCGGGAGCGGAGAGATAAAAGAATCATCCAATCGACGGCAGCTTCAAACGTTATCCTCGGCGCTCCCGGTGGTCCGTCCCTAACATAGTGTTACCCATCGATCAGGGGGGGGGGCTCTTGAGACACAGCAATATTACCATCGTGTGCTTTCTGAGTGAGGGTGGGGGTGTGGGGGGGTTTCAGACAAGCAGGTGGTTTTTGCTTTTGACTCTGTGGTGCATTTATTCTTTTTTTTTTTGTGACCAACTCTATATTTTGTTTTGATGAAAGTTACCTCCTAGCTGCACTCTCTCCAAACACTGCAGGAGGGCAAACAAAAACAATTGAACTAAATAAGCTTTTTGGAAAAGCTGTATTTTTTCCTCTCCTCTTCTTTTTTTTGTCTTTCAGAGTTTACATTCATGTCAAATGATTTGTACATGACTGTGTGTAGCAAAAAAAAAGTCCTTATTCAGTTTGTTGATTCAATGAACAAATTGTTTAAATTGTATATTATTAATGGCATCAAAGTGATTCTCTTGCACAGAACCTCCCTGTAAGAGACGTGTGAACGGGATGAGATGAGATTAGATGAGATGCCAGGGCCAGATATGAGATTATAATTTTTCAGTGGCTGTCATTGGAAATATGTACAGAGCACACGCTCAAGGACGAGTTTCTGAGTAGCTTACTGGACATGGTAACATTTAGTTTGAGCACAGGAGGGGGGGGGGCAGTGTTTATGGAAATTATTTTAATGATGTGCCTTGGAAAAAGTTATTTTCTTAAGAAAGAAAGAAAAAAAGATGTCGAGATTGTACCAATTAAATCCGGGGGGGACAACATCCCACCAACCTGCTTGTAAAAATCAACCGGAAAACTTCAGAGAAATGTTATTCCTGCCAAATAAAGTCACTTTTGAACGTTCCCTTTATATAATTCCAGATGAATAACTTTAACTATATGTAGCTTCCTGCTTTCTGGTACCTTTATGCTTTTTTTCTTTGGGTTTTCCTCTCTCTTGCTTTGCATCCTTGGGTATTGGATGATGCCCTACAGTCAGAACACACCAGCGTTATGGGTTGATCTATTGCCCCTACCGGCGCCTCGAGGCTGTAGAGGAGCAGGCCGGGGGAGACAATGGGGGGGGGGGGGGCTGAAAGCCCTGTGCAGAGTAGGGAGAGTTCTGTGCCAGAGACCTGTGAATATGCTCCTTTTAGCGGATGTGTAAGACACATTCAGAAGATGTTATATAAGTTCCTTTATTCTGTTTTGTGTGTGTGTGTGTGCGCGTGCACTAGTACCTGGTGCTGGCTACATCTGAGCATCTGAGTATTCTCTCATTGTAATATAATTAAAATGTTTTATACATAAAGCGGCTGCAGCCTGATCATTGTCTGTGAAATGTCTGTAGAGTCAACAAAAGCAGCGGGAATACGCAGATGAAGGTATCCTGGGGGGGGGGGGGAGGGGGCTTGTTTGCATTGTACAGCTGATATCTAGTTCCAATTCTCAAAATTTAACTCTTAACTTACAAAATGAAAGAATTCAAGAGGCTAAATTTAATCCCATTTATTAAATCACAATTCAACAATGAGAGAACAAGACAAATATGTGCTCTGCGCCTCCGTTTAAAGTCCAGTTATTTTTTACAAATATATGAACGTTAAAATGAATCTACATAAAAC
Organism: Brachionichthys hirsutus; assembly: GCF_040956055.1. Classification (NCBI taxonomy): domain Eukaryota; kingdom Metazoa; phylum Chordata; class Actinopteri; order Lophiiformes; family Brachionichthyidae; genus Brachionichthys; species Brachionichthys hirsutus. The sequence continues at coordinate 8,813,304 of NC_090913.1, forward strand.
CCCGTCCAGCTTAATGTTTAGATAACGCTTCTAACAAAAAACAGAAGTTCAAGTCTTACAGTAGAAAGTTTCATGAGTGGGAATGTAAACACTTGCATCACTATTTCAGCAGGATTCCCCTGGACTGCTGCACACTTCTTCTTCCTCTTCCAGTCATTCTTGTCTCAGCTGTCCTAATAATGGCAAAATGACCCCCCCCCCCCCCCGGCCACCAACGTCACTTCTGTAAAAGTGATGACCAAGTCTGTATGATTCATTATAAAACATCCCTTGCATGTACGATAAAACCTCGCTTCCCGTGTTTCAGTCACTCTGCACAAACTTGATCTTACTGGCATTAAAATAGTAACAGAGGCTGAGAAACGCATTTTGGTCTGGTGCTCAAAGCATGTAGCCGGTCACAGTCTGAAAAGTTTCACAAAGGCTGTCCAGTTCATGCTGTACGCAGAACCTGAGTCCTGAGGTTGAAAGGAAGCGGGGAGAGGAACAAAAGAAGAAAGATCCAAGTTGAGGAGAGAACTCAGTTGCAAAGTTTTGAGAGAACAAACGTCTCGGACGCCTTCCGTTCAGTCCGGATTTAGGAAAGGCATTGCGTTGATGTCATGTTTCCTGTACGCTTCTTCCTCCGGTGCACCGTCAGACGAACTGCTGGGGCTTCTGCGGGACGGCGGCGGCTGAAGCCAGGCTCTTGGCCGCGTCCTTCACGGTGTCCCTGAGCAGCCGCTGGGGACTCTTTCCTGCGGATGAGATGGGCGGGACAGGATGAGGATGAAGACTTCTGAAGAGCCTTTCAAACTGGGACTGAGCCGATGTGAGAAGAATCTCGAACCATGTTAAAAATGTCTTGTTTACAATCATGGCAGAACGATTAAAAAAAAACATAGAAAAATTAGACAAAAATTCATTTCAAAATTAAAATATAATTCAGCTAATTTTTTTTAATTTTTATCACAATCATATTTACATAGTGTGGTAGATTGTAGTAAAATTAAAGCTCTACTTTAGGACTCTGGATCGGTGTTCATCTCAAACAAAGACTTCTACTTCTACCCCTGGAAGAACTCCTCAGTCTTTCTGCTTCGCCCGTCCAGGACAGACTGAGCTCGTATCAGCAAACACAAAGGACAGCAGCCACTATCTCTGCTACACAGCCTAGCGTCTGAGACTCATACGGGGCATCATGTGACGACCCTGGATGGGGTCTGGGATGGCGGATGGATGCCCCCACTGCTGTCATACTTACCCCAACGCTCAGCCTGATGCCAATTCCTGCAGTGCCATCAACAAAGGGGCAGTGGGAGAGTGTCATTTCAGAACAGTACGCTTGCATCAGCACAAATCCTAAGCGATCGGGGCCGGCTGCCAGACGAGGCGACCGCCTTTCTGGTCCCATTGCTCTCTGCTGACTGAAAATGTGCTTTTCGAACTGTAAAGCTTCATTGATTTCTCATCTTATTTACATTTATAAAATGTACATCAAAGTTAAAAATAGTCTGACTCTCATTTTCTCCTTCCCTTGCAACTCTCTCGTCTTCGCGAGCGACGCCGACGTACCCTGCAAGTTGGACAGTGCGAATTCCAGCCCTTTCATGGCCTTCGCCTGGTTGCTCTTGAAGCGGGCCAATCCAAACTCCTGGGGAAAGACGGAACAGGAAATGGCTTTTCATGGAGAAGACGGCAGGAAGAACAGCGCCTAGCTAACATCCCTCTCTCTCCCCTATTCTCTGGGGTAATTAAAACAAGCATGGCATCTTTCACTTCTGAAGCACAACTGATATATATATATATAAATATGTGGAGACATTTTAAATCAAGAATGTATTCATAACGTGACTATGAATACATTTATTTGCCTTTGCAATTATCTTATTGCTAAAACATTATTGTGCAGATCTGACCAATAGAACTGAACAGATTCTTTCTAAAGCTGATCAATATACACTCTATTGTAAAGCATTTGCAGTCTAGGACAGCCCAGCGTGGTTATATAAGCAAGTAATTCATTACTTCGAGCACCCAGAGTACAAGTACCTGAATGGGTCTGGAGAAGCCGTAAATACTTGAGGATATCCACGCTTCCCGTCTGAGGTGGGTGCTCGCCGGCTGCTCTACTGAGTCTTGGAAAATGCATCGCTCCTCAACAGACTGAAGTTGGAGAGTCAAAAGAGGGTCAGCAGGTTGTAGAGCAATTTGAATTTGTCATGCAGCTCAGGAAGAAAAGCTGATAGTGAGAGTGAAAACCTATTTAATACAATATTTCATATTGTATTAAATTAATAGCATGGTACTCATAATGCCATCATTGGCACTAAAATGGGGTTTACAGCAGGAAGAGTGTGCCTCCATATTTTTAAACTCATGTTCAAGGTCCTCCTTCCCTGTGAGATTACATCTCAGTTCTGTTCAGAAGGCCGTCTCCTTTGAAGTCCAGACTGGCTGAATTAATATTTCCTCCTCCTTTCGAGACAGCTACAGCTAATAAAACATGTGACTGCGCAGAGCAGAGTTTAGTCTTTCAAAGTCTGCCAAGTGTACCGGGATCAAGCAGAGAGAAAATATAACCCTACTGAGTCAAAACTGACTTTATTTTTGGACATCGGCAAAAAATAACATTTGAAGCATAATTTTGAAATACAAATTGAGCATGACTTTTTTTTTTTTTAGCTCATTTAGGGGAAGTGGAAGCTACGAGTTACCATAAGTCACCGAACTTGTGAGAAAACCGTTGCCAAACTGTTTCTTACCCAATTTATCATTCATTCCGAGTCGTGCTGTCTGACAAACTGGGGGTTGAAAATCAAATATTCATAACAAAAAGGGAGATCTAAAAGCAACACGCGATCAGCCCCACCATGAGAGTTGTGTGGTTCAGGTTCCAGGTGTAGGTCGTCAGACTCCTGTTGCCCGGGTCCACAACGGAGTCCTCGACGATGTACACAGAGCGAGACATGCCGGAGGGGAACAACCGCTCGGCCCAGCGAGGAAGCCGATTGGTCTTCGTTAGGAGGCGTCTCGAGAGGAGACGGTGGTCTGCTGTCACCTCCCGGTACACAACGTCCTCCGTGAGAACATGGGTGCTGGATGAGAGAAAAAACACACGCATGTCAGATAAACAATGGTTGCTGAACGCTACAGAATAATAGCACTCATTGATCATTTGCATACGCAGTTTCAACATTGCTCTTGTTGATACTGGATATTAAAGGATTCCCTCCTGCCGACACATTACTGCTAAAAACATTTTTGACTTCTCTGGTGTGGTAATTATTACAGTACCTGTATGGATTGGGGTACTTCTGCCAAAAAGCAGAGACAACATGGTCCCACATGCTCCTGATATCAATGTTATTACAGTAATACTTGACCATTTTTATCTCTCAAGTCAACGCTAAGGTCCCATGCTGTGATTACGCCAGACAATGAATACTTGGGCGCTGACTCCATCCAAAGTCTGGCGCAGGTCCTGAAGAGAGAGAAACGGAGTAGAGCATGAAAATGTGCATTTACTCTCCAACAAACGTAGTTGTTTTTTTGATTACTTATTATGTAATAACAGTGTGGTAACTATTTTTCTAATCGCTCTTGATATATTGGCTAGGTTGCACGCTAACCAGCACTTGTACAGGAAGCTACGGTTGTTTTATAAATAAAGTTGAGTTGAGTTTTTTGCCCCCAGTGTTTTATATATATATATGAGCATGACTAGTTTATATCAGAAATTGATATTTTCCTGTCTGAGATCCATTATTGGTCAAATATTACATTTACTTTAGTAAAAGCCACCAACAAAAAACAAGATATTCGTATTAATAATCTCGATGACGATTAATTTTCAACTTGGTGGATTTTATCACAGCGTTATGACACCTCCGTAGATAATTAATAATTAGGTAGCTTGCTAGCTTCTCAAACTAGAAATAGAAAAGTATTAGCAGTTTTAGATGTAAATCTATAATACTACTGAGATTTGGATGCAACAAACCTAATTGTATATAAAACTGTTTAACAGACAACACTGCAGATGATTTGACAGCCGCTCTTTGCCAGCGCTAATGAAGAGCAGCTAGCCTTAAATCATTAAACTAAATGAAAGATTGAAATGGTTTGTGCCACTCCGGATAGTCTTACCTCTGGTGACTGCTAGTAAAATAACAGACTAATATAAATCCTAGCGAAAGGCTCGTTCTTTACAAAAAGACTAGCATTAGCTAATGTCATCCATAATCCTACGTGTGGCAAACTGGAGAGTCAACGAAAGCACTACCAGAGCAAAGACGCGACTTCCTGTGATTTCGGTTTTACAAACCAAATTCAAAGGCACATCGCGCCACCAACTGGACTGGAGTGTAATAACGCTGTCGTCTTCTTCGTTAGTATTTGTCAAATTACATCTTATTGGCCATGACGTCTAAGATACATTAACCCATGTAACGTAGTTCAATAAAGTACCCCCCCCCCCTCCATTTTTTTATTAAGTCTGAATTAAAACATATTGAAATGTACGGCAGAGTGACTACAAAGATACGCAAATGAAAGCAGCTTCCTTTGGAGGGGGAATAAAGGACGTATTCTTCCGGTCCACTAGGGGTCGCACCACATTTAGGCTAACTATAAATTCACTTCTCTTCTTCTCTGTTGAAATACTTGCCGTCAAGGGGAAGGAAGCGTCCTCCACGGTGTCATTGTAGGTTGGATCTGCAGAAATAAGGCATGTCTGGGTACACCCCAGACGAAAAGCTCCGTTTGGACCAGTTGACAAAGCTACGGAGACAATGGCTGAAGGACCAGGAGCTCAGCCCGAGAGAGCCCGTGATACAAGCTAAACCTGGCCGCGTCGCTAGATTCTGGGCTAGCTTTCTGGAGCCCAAGACCCTGTGGAGACTTTACGTGAGTGCTGCTACACAGCTAATGCTAGCTAGCAAAACAATCAACGACACATTTCAGTGAACCAATTGTAGGCTAAGGTTTAGACTAGAAAAATCAATGCTATTAAATATTATATATATATATATCTCAATATGTTGAATGTTCACCTGCCTTCGGCCTCCTCAGGCCTATTTACATTCGTGTTTGTTTGGATCAGACTTTGCAATTTTCTCATACTTCCAGAAAGAATGACCAGAATAGCCAAATCAGCAAATATCACATATCTGCAGTAGTTCTCTCAATCTGTGTGGCTTAGTGTTTGAGTCAGTTTATGCTATAAAGGACAACATATAGGTACATTTGGTGGAAGCATGCATCTTCATTAGTCCTCTGTGACAGATGTATATTCAATTTTTGAATCATTTTATTTCGCATGTACATTCATAATGTTCTTCTCAAATGTCATTTTTAATTGTGTTTGACTGCCTGTAATTTGTGTCTCCGTACAGACCTACAAAGCATATAATAGAGGCATTGCCATATTTACAGGCGTCTTGATACCTGCTTGGATTATTCACTACTGTGTGAAATACCATGTGGCGGTAAGTAAACCGAAGATGTTAAGCATTATTTGTCACAATTGTTAAACAAATGAGAAGTATACAGAATAGAGATCAATCACATGTTATTAATGTGTTACTTATGTGGTGATCTAAATTTTATGCAGACATATTTTTAACATTTATTTACTCAAAGACCACTTTAAAAATCACAAATATGCAGCATTGGTTGTATTAAATGTTCTTGATTCTAACATTATTGGATTATTATTGTTGTTTGCTTCAGTATATGAATAAAAAGTTCGGTTATCTGACAATGTATTGATTAATAAACTTACTAAACAATGATGTCATTCTCCCCCACAGCCACACCCAAATGGCATTGTGGGAGTGAAACCCAGATTGTTTCCAGTAAGTCTCAATATTTAAGAAACAATGACCTGCTCTCTCACATGTTGTAATTAAGGGAAATATTATTTGTAATATATTTATTCCTGTTTCTGTGTTTAGGGCGACGTCATTATGGAGACGGGTGAAGTTGTTCCAGATCTCCCTGAGACTCATGATCATCACTGAAATTGAAATATTTCATTAACTGTCTTCATTTACTGTTGTAAAAACTGTACTGCATATGCCAGTAAAATATTACAAAGTTATTCAAGAGTATGACTGATTTACAAATGAAAGTTAATCACTGTTTTTCTTGCGTCTTCCGGGGTAATCGGTTGTGTTCTTTTCAAGTTCAATAGTACATCAGTTTAAAAAAGAAAAATTAAAATGCTTACTTATGTAAAGGACTCGGGAGCATGCTGTAAATCAAATTTTAATAATTCATTTCTTTATGAAGTCAAGTGGGTAAATGGGTTAAAATCGAATATTCATTCAAAGTATTTAATGACTTTTACTTATTTCCTCAAACATGAACTACTGGGTGCATCTTTAAGTCATTTGCGTTTACAATATGACCAACATTTAAAGCATGAAATGATGACAAACAACTCGGTATCGATTTTGTCTTGTGTAGAAATTAGTTTTTTGTACAGTAAAATACTTCCTCAAATTGTGTGCTTTTATTCTGAAGGACAGTTGTGAGCGTTCGTGCTCTCTGATGAAAAAAGAAAACAGCTAGCCTGGAAGGGGAAGGGAGAGTCGTGCTACGGAGCTAAGCCGTGTGTCTTATAAACAGTTAGTTTCTGTCTGAAAATAAAAGAAGTTGTAATAAACCAATAGAACTGACCGGCTGCCGGTCTCGTACGTGTCCGGGGAAGTTAGAGGTAAACGTAGAACAACTTTCCTTCAGTCACAGCTAGCGGTAAATGTGCTAGCATAGCTAGCTAGCTTGCTAACGTTAGCTAATTACGTCCATCATTTCGTTGACTGATAATATAGCTGTTTTTCATAGTTTCAGACATTTGTGGCGTCGGTATACTTCCTTCAAATTATTTCCGCGAATGTCAGGATTTTTATCAATAGTAGAGTAATAGCGACCATTTTATTTTAAAGTATTTCCAAGTGTTTACCGGCAACGTATGACAGAGAGCGCAAAAGGCTAGTTTGTAGCTTTACTTGCTTTGCTAACTGGCCGAAAGCAACGACGCAGCGTTTAGCCGGACGATCGTACGTGATGTGGGTTTATGTTTCTATTTGAAGACGTGTGCGTTTCCAATTGTATAATAATTTTGGATTTCCCCGTTTCAGATCATGTCTGCCATCAAGGTTGCCCCGCAGCGGAGCCAGAAGGGAGGCGAAAGCAAAGCTTCCAAAGCCATGTCTGCAGAGGCGTCTCCGGACTCCAAGTGTCCCATCTGCCTCGACATGTTTAACAACATTTCCTATCTGGACATCTGCCTGCACAAGTTCTGCTTCCGATGCATTCACGAGTGGTCCAAGAACAAAGCCGAGTGCCCCCTCTGCAAAAAACCCTTCAGTTCGATCTATCACAGTATAAAATCGGAACACGATTTCAAGAAATACGACCTGCAGCCGCTGGATAACGGCTCTTTTGGGACTTTCGGCGGGGTGCGGTTCAGGTACCGGACGACTCTTACGGGTTTCCATCGGCAGGTGAGAAGAAGGACCTCTTCGCCTCCGGACAACGGCGTGCTGTTTGAAGCTTCGGCGAATGTTCCTCAGCCGCCGCGGGACCGCTACGTCCGCCGCATGGCGGTCAGGCTGGAGGCGAAGCGGAGAGCCGCGAGCGAGGGGAGGCCGGTGGGCAGTGTCGGAGAACAGGAGATGATCAACTTCAGGAGGGAGCTCTACCGACGGGGGGTCAGAGTTCGAATCGTTCGCGACGGCGGCCGCTCCAGAGACACCTCGGCTGAGTTTTTCCGCCGGAACTCCGCCTGCCTGCATCGACTGGTTCCGTGGCTCAAGCGGGAGCTCGCCGTGCTGTACGGGGCGCACGGCTCTCTGGTCAATATCGTTCAGCACATCATAATGTCGCGGATCACACGCTACGACATGGAGGACGGCGCCATCGGGGACGAGCTGAAGCCGTTTCTGCAGGGGCGCACGGAGCACTTCCTGCACGAGTTCATCAGCTTCGCAAAGTCTCCCTTCAACATGGAGGCGTACGACCAGCACGCCGTCTACGACTGTCCGGCGCCGTCCTCGAATGAAAACAGCAGCTCCGACTCGTCTGTAATCGCCATCTCGGAAGACGAGGAGCTCGCGATGGACGCGGACGCCTCGGGAAACTCCGCGTCCACGCTGAGCCGCTCTGCGTGGGACGACGAGACGCCCGGGCCGTCGTATTCCACGACAGCAGAGCCGGGCGGGGCGGGGTGTCCGTCGGTCCTCGACCTGGACTCCGACAGCAGTTTAGAGGAAGAGTTGGTGGCTAGTCCGCAGCGAGAGGGCTCTCTTCCCCAAACGGGCGCGGCTCACAAAGCCGAGTGTTTGTCTTCCGACAGCGACGACTGTGTCATCGTGGACGTCGTTAAAGCGAGAGCGCAAAGGACTCCCGAGCTGGTGAAGCTCTCCTCTGACTCCGAGGAGGCCGCCAGCGAACGCGCCAAAGGCACGCCCCTTCTTCGTCAGCACATCCACTTCCACAGCGTCAGTCCAATCGCGTCGCAGAGCAGCGACGCGAGCGTTGCCGGGCGGTCTGACAAGTCTGAGACGGAGTGTAAACACGTGCTGGATTCAAAAGTAAGAAACGACTCTCCAACATCTAGCAAACACAAGGTGGATGGGAGAGACACGGATGGGAGAGGCACAGATGGGAGAGGCACAGATAGGAGAGGCACAGATGGGAGAGACACAGATGGGGGATTTGACAGTAATGGCGGATCTCAAGAGAGGAATTATTCAAAGGTCAGAGGGCATAGGAGGAGAAGGAGGTCAAGAAGTGATGAGCGCAGGTACTATGGCGAAGGCGGCGCAGTCTCCCACAGCGGCGTCCATATTGTGCCCAGAGGAAGAGGCGATTGTCACTCCAAACGTGACGGTAACTATGACAACAGGGACGGCGGTAACAGCTATCACTCTTACAGGCGTCACAACCAAGAGAGGCTTGAGCGTAGGACGCGCTACGCAGACGAGCAGCCCCGTTATAACCGGAGACGGAGGCGTTCGGGTCGACACTCGGACTCTCTCTCCCGGAGCCGCAGCAGTGAGTCACGGAGACGGGAAAGAAAGCATTCCCGATCCAGGACTTTCTCCAGTAGCCGCTCCCCTTCCATTAAAATGAGATTTCACCACGACAAGCCGGGTGGGAAGAGGAAATACAAAACGAAACATCTGGAGGAACCGCCTGAAGAGGCGCTTCCCAACTCACCAGCCGAGGGCGACTGCCCGACCGCCAGAACAAAACACACGAAACCGAGCGAAGACGGGCGTCGTACAGAACCCAAAGAGAGGTCGAGGAGGAGCCTCAGTGTGGAGCTTTACAACGACGGAAACTCCGATAGGGCCAAGCGCCACCACAAGAAAAAGAAGAAGCACAAGAAGAAAAGCAGGAGGCACAGGAGCAATGAGCGGAGAGAGAAAGGCTCGCCTCACTTCATCACCATCGACAGTGACAGTGACTCTTTCGCTCATGGCCGTATCACCCGGGAGAACGCCACAGACGACTTGGATCCGGGCCCCCCCGCCCCGCCCTCCAATGAATAGGGGGTTCAGATTTCTAGCGTGTGCAGCTGAAGCACACGCGTTCAGCCTGAGCTGCTGCTGTTATGGTTAAAACGATGTTGGACGAGATCACTAGACTGATACGACAGAGAAAAGTGCACCTTTTTAAATGCAAGTGATGGTTCATTGGATGAAGGGTTATAATGGACAAATGTCCCATATATGGTCATCCGGGGGGGAATTAAAACTATAGTGTCTTTTTTGTCGACTGTTAAAAACACTTGAAACAAAGTTATTTTGTGTGCAAAGTGCCAGAATGAACAGAACAGAATGGGCTGATGCTGGGAGGCCTGCAGACCTTTCAGTTGTTTGTTCTGGGAATGCGTTCTCCTTCATGTACGGAGGTGATCTCAGGGTTAATGTTGGGTTCAGCGATCGTATTGTGCTGCTAGTCAGCTTTATTCTTGAGAGAATATGTTTTCCTCTTGCTGCTGATTTAATAAGAAATCAACATGAGCTTATATTTCAGAAGGGTCTCTTTCGTATTGAATTTTATTTTAAATAAACTAATGTGGAAATGTGCTTGCTGGTTTTCTTCTCTTTTATATACAGCAGCAGACTCACAATGTTGAAGTATTGTTGACTTTGTATATATAATTACTGCTTGTCGGCCATTGCAATGTGGCCAAAACTAGACTGAGGCTTTACTCATTGTTTCAAAGTGTGTTTGTTTTTCGCGTCATAGCAACAACATCATGCGAATGGGCAAACGACCTTGTTGTGCTAATTGTTAGTTAGCGCAAGGTAATGTTATAACACATGTACGATTAGTTTGAGTGAAATATGACGTCACTTAGCGCAGTGATACATAACATGAAATTCGGTCAACACGCCACGATATCAGACAGAAGTCGGTAGTTCTTTAATTCACATGCCTTTATTTTGAAGGCGAAATGTTTAAACGGAAGAGGAGAAGAAGACTCAGTGATGACGTAAGCATTTTACGTGTCGACTTCCTTAAAACCCCAAATCCTTATTTAGAGAACCGTCGTCATGTGTTCCCCTGCGCCTATTAAGGTAATCGTCTTATTGTATATAAAGTTATTGTCAATTTGAAAGTATTATGAGCTGAACATTGTGCGTTTAGCGATACGGAGGGACACGAATAGCGACGGAAAAGGGCGCTAGCGTCGCTTTAGCTAGGCTGTAATGCGCATACAACACTAGCTAGCTGCGGGGCTACCCTCTGTGATGCTAGCAAGACAGCCGCAGCGGAGCCAATCTTTTTAAAAGTGTCAAACTGCGTTTTCTTCTAAAAGGAACCTCGTTCACTGTGGTCTACTCTAGATAGTAAAAAAGGAAGAAGTGTATTAACTGGCTGCAGGTGGAATAGACCTAAATAATTTAGCATACTGCTAATAGGGGAACCTACAGCCTGACTTCAAAAATGGTTGGGACTTTGAGCATAAGGAAATATAAGTGATAAAGGGCCAGTCCCTAGTCTTTTTATGGTGTGTGTATATAATACACATTCATTTGTAACAGGCGATTGAGTATAAGAAAGAGGCATCCTAGAAAGGTCGTTAGCAAACGAGGATGGAGTGAGGTTCACCAGCTTTGTGAAACACATAGCTGTATAAAGATGATCCTTAATATAATTGATATTACACTGTTATGTCAGATACATCCAGATGAGGATGACTATTTGTTTTTTAACTGTCAAGCCCGAGCGGATGCACTAAAACATGTTTAAGTCTTAATCATAAGTTTTAACTGACTATAAAACTGTAACGTTAAACGCGGTAAACACACATTCCGAGTCAGAGGGCTTTATTGTCATTATATTCTACACCATGTACAACGAGATCAAAGGGAGCTTCTCCTTTGGTGCCACAACAACATAGTAACAGCGCTGGATAGGATAGACTCCAGCATGACCCGTGACCCCGTATCAGATAAAGCGGGTCAGAAAATGAATGAATGAATATTTAAATACAATTTACGTAATTGTTGTTGACTTTCTCAACTTTCTTTTTAGATTGGAATAATCGGCGGCTCAGGTCTCGATGATCCCGATATCCTGGAAGGAAGGACTGAGCTTTATGTCGACACACCATATGGGAAGGTTAGTTTCCTTCCCTTGTGAGGTGTAATTTCTCAGACCGGACGGGCCTCGGTTTGGGGAACCAGATGTAGGCAAGTCGGTCACAGACCAGGACATAAAGTACGAATAACCGGATTATTCTGTTGTTCTTGAATAGCCGTCTGATGCTTTGATACTGGGGAAGATAAAAAACGTGGACTGCGTGCTTCTTGCAAGGTGAGAGTTGGTTGCAAGCTGTCATTTTAAAACATGAATTATTAGCGACATCTAGTGGGAAAGCTGTGCAATTGTCAAATATTAAGAGCAGCAATGAATTCATGTTAAATGCAAGTAAACCTTTTCCACATTTGCTGATATTGACCAAGCAGTAATGTAAACTATACGTTGCTTGAAAGCAGATTTTTTTTCTCTCTCTGTCCTCAGACATGGGAGACAACACACAATAATGCCGTCCAATGTGAACTACCAGGCCAACATCTGGGCTATGAAGGAACAGGGTTGCACACATCTGTTGGTCACCACAGCTTGCGGCTCACTCCGGGAAGAGATTCAGCCGGGAGACATAGTCATCATCGATCAGTTCATTGACAGGTGAGTGTGACCACGGCAACGGGGTATTTGCCACATCTTTTCATATGCCCTCAGAACGTATAGGAAATCCAGGCTTTGACGTAATACTACTTAAGTGTGTGAAGAATCCCAGCAGGGCGAGCTTGACTGGCTGCTTCCCAGAACCTGGTCTTAACTTTGGTCCGACTCCTGTTTGTTCTGTGTAAGCAAATATCCCCGAAACCAACAGCGTCCATAAAGGTTTATTTTACGAGAGCTACGTGGAGAAACTAGGTCCCGATATAGTCGTCAATTCCAATGAAGATCTTCATGAACCAGCCAAAACATCAATACTGGAGCTTTTCACCAGTTTGAGTGCATCATTAAATCACATGGACAGACGTTCTCACGTCTATTCATCTATTAATAGCTATTAAAATGCAACATTCCTGTCCCATCACACATTCTCATCCTTGTCAGCCCTGCATAAATTGGGGCAGCGTTTCTGCGGTTCGAATGGCGCTGCTGCTCAACGCGACTGTGGCTGAAGGGTTTTGCTCGACTATCTTCCCACGCATCTTGCTGACAGGAATTACATTACTGTGTAACAAGACTGTCCAGATAGCCGAGTGAGAAAGGAGCCTGACTCACCATGATTGACAGATTCGCCAACAGCCAATATTTGTGTGCTACCAGTGTGAGATTTTAGCCCGCTTTCTGCCGGCCACGGCTTCTCTGATGTTTCGCCTGCGTACGCCGCATCCGCCCTATAACGACGTGTTGTCAGTCACGTGTCCTTTGCTACAGAGATGCCGTCCTAAGCGTTCCTGTCTTGAGTTCATTTTAATTCCAATAAAATTATGAATTTATATTGATGAAGACAGACGACGAACGACAGATGACCTGGATTTACAGTGTTTATGTTTTTTTGCAGAACGCTTAAAACAAACAAACAATCTCGCATCTCCTGGAATCGATCTTGAGAAATCAACACCAACCTGAGATTATCTTTCAGCTTCACCGACACGGGAAAGCAGGCTTTCTCAGAAGCATCTCACTTCCATGCATGTGTGCATTGTGCACTTCCTGTAGCACAAGCCCGTGGCAGTGTCGTGCCCTGTTAGCTGACAGCACACATTCCACGAAATAACTCAATATGTGCGTTGAGAGACGCAGTTTAAATGAGGTGGATTACTTGTTACCCACTAAGTTGACGTATTTTTAAGTGTTATAATGCACTTATAAAGACAGAATCCTGGATGTTTGTCAGGTTAGTTAGCGAACACGGTTACTCTTGTTGTCTTCCAGCTGTCTCCGTGGAGCGCGAAAAGGGAGGCAGGCTGACACTGTGCCTGGTGGAACGCCACTGACTCAGCAGAGCTGTCAATTGGACGATCATTGTTAGAGTAATTCAATAGAATCTGAGCCGCCTGCTCTCTGTTAATGCCTCTATAGAGCTGGGTCGCTGCGGAATGGCCATTCGAAATATATTAAACATTTTCATCAGTGGTCAAATTCTTCCGGGCAATAAATAATTTCTTACTAAAATTGTGGCTGCTTTAGATTTTTGACAACGGGGGTTAAATTTGAAAAATATGGAAGGGGCTAAAATCCTGCAATCCATGTCAAGTGCTTTTTTGATTTGATTTGATTTGATTTGAAGGCTTTATTTCGAACATGCAAATTAAAAGACAAATAGAAAACAACAAACCGAAAAAAAATGATAATAGTCAAACCAACAATAACAAAGTCAAATTAACAATAATAATACAAACAAAACGTGTCCGAAAAGGAGTAGGATGAAGCATTAGCTTTTTTTGAACCTATCCCCTCTCCACTACTCAACAAGCCATTCCTCTAACATACATACATTGAATACATTTCCAAAGTAAATAAAAAATTGCAATTATAAACAAACATATATTTTACATAATTATTATTATTTATTTATTTATTTTTGCTAGAAAATAATTAGAAAATGAACCCGATATATCCACAAGATAGAAAATAAATTAAACAACAAATATACTTTCAAAAAATAGAGTCAAAAAGTGTAAATAACTAATTAATAAATCACTCGTGAAAACACCTGATCATTAAAGCCCTTCTCCCTCACTGTATTTCATGAAAACCTTGTACCTTTAATTACGATATTAACTTTCTTTCTACCGGTACTTATTTTATTTATTTATTTTGAAAGCACCATATGTTTGATACAATAATTGCTTTTTTTTTTTTAATGGCTTTGGTTCATTTCATTTCTAACGACTGAACCTAAGAGCAGCAAACGTATTCCTCCTGAGCTCCTTCATCGTTCCGGCGTCCATTGTTTCTGCTTTGCCAGGACGACCAAGAGAGCTCAGACGTTGTACGACGGGCAGCCCGCGAGTCCTCCAGGAGTGAGTCACATCCCCATGGCCGAGCCTTTCTGCAGCAGAAGCAGAGATGTGAGTCCTCAGAGATCTGTGCGTTTACCCCATTTCATGAACGTCGCTGCTTCTATTCTGTTTGTCCAATCCTAGTTTGATTTACAGCCTTTAAAAATCAACAATTTATTCATTTTCAGTTATGCAGCGCATAAATATTGTATTTATATCGTGCAAAGATTAATGACACAAGTCGGCTGAATTGTATTATGATGATTATATAATTTTAATAATTAGATTAATTGATCTCACTAAATCCCACACATTGGAACCTTCAAATAAAATAAAATGAAAGGTCGTACCCCGCTGTGGTTACTATGGAGATGGTTACTGACTGTTTGCCCTGGTGCAGGTTTTGGCGGACGTGGCGCGGAGCCTGGGGATCAAGTGCCATGTGCGAGGGACCATGCTGACTATCGAAGGGCCCCGATTCTCCTCCCGGGCCGAGAGCCTGATGTTCCGTCAGTGGGGCGCTGACGTCATCAACATGACCACCGTGCCGGAGGTGGTTCTCGCTAAGGAGGCTGGCTTGTGCTATGCCAGCATTGCCATGGCAACCGACTACGACTGTTGGAAAGAGCACGAGGAGGCAGTGAGTGGCTACAGCTAGCTATTCTGACGGCTGATTCGTTACCTCCGCCGAGGCGGGGGGGGGGTTATGCGATCGCCGGCGTTTGTCTGTCTGTCCGTCCGTCGTTTGGCACGATAACTCCTGGACGGATCTTAATGACATTTTCAGGAAATGTTGGGAATGTTGCCAGGAACAGACCGCTTGTGTGTTATCTGCCTTGACCCTAACTTTGCCTCCATCTTTGTTTATACTTTCCACACGCCGTCGCTCATTCGGCATTTTGGATCCACGTTCATCTTGGCGTCTCCGAGTTGTCTCAAAGGCCACCGGATAAACTTTCTGTTTCCCCTCATGTCGTTATTGAGGTAGCGGCGACCGGCAGCACGTGGTATCAGGAGAAACACGAGCTCTTTCTCTTGGGAGCCCCGTTGCAGAAAGTGTTTAATAAGCGGCTTTCATGGTTCAACGCTTCAAATACTCCGAATGCCGTTCTGAACTCTCAGCAGCACGCCACTAAAACTCTACCGCTGGGAATAGAAGCTTTTTATCATTTGTGTACTGATATGTTGTTTACTACAGTATTAGCGACTTCCTGTGGTTTCCTAGCGACCTAAACGGTCGGTCAGACACTCCCGATAATGCAGCTGATAAAGTGCGCGTGGGCGGCTTCAGGCTTGTTTGTCACCGATCCGGCCAAAGTCACAACTCTAATTCAGAGTTCCTGCAGCTGACCTCTTCCCCCTCCGGTTGCAGAACGCTCGCCACATCCGCCACCCCCCCCACTACCTCCTGCCCCCCCCCCCAAAGTGAGTTTGCTTGCCAGCCTCCGGTGGAAGCGCTGCAGCCCTGCCAGAGGAGGTTGAGTCACTCTGAGTCATCAGCTTCACTGTGTTCATCCTGGAGAACGCCACAAAAACAAAGCTAGTTATTGAGTCCGACATTAAACTGGGACACACAACGGAGGGGTCAGGTTATGGGGGGGGCACAAATAAGCAGCTCATTTGTTACACCGTTTTCCTGCCGTCGATTTAGTGTTGTAGAAATCGCACAACCACAAAGGAAACGCAATCAAGACCGCTCATCTTTTATACATGTGATCTCTGTAGAAGTGCAGCTTGTGTTCCTCTTCTTTGTGCGTGTGTGTGTGTGTGTGTGTGTGCGTGTGTGTGTTTCCAGATTCTCAGATCAGATCATAAAGTATATTTTTCTGACTGCGTTCTCTAAATCATAATCAGTTTCCTTTCTTCATCTGACCCATAATGTGCAACCTTATTTATTATTTATTATTAGCCTGGGCTTTAGTTCCAGACCGGGCTGTTATTTGTTAGAATGAAGCTGGAGGATAAGATTCATTCACACACTTTGCAGTAATTGATGTTAAAACTCCATTCTCTTCCTGGTCCTCTCCTCATATTAAAAAAACAACAGCATTTCCATCCCGGTACCAAACAATGAGTCACAGCAGGCGGCGGGAAACTAATATCCTGATCTTCAAGTCAGCACGGATGTGGACGTTTTCCTTTATTGACGGACGGCTGTTGGATAAACTCGAGATGAGATACACTCTTACCGGTTCGCCTTGCTGCCTCGCATTGAGCTGGAGCGCTCCACCGATGTCCTCCTGCTCTTTCTTGAATTAAAGAAGTAAAAAATTAGAAGAATGTCCTTCGGGCCCTGCGGGGCGAAAAGCGTTGTTGGACCGGAATCCCAACAGAGCCACCGAGTTATTCTCCCGATGAGTTATTCCCTGGTGAAAGAAAAATACTAGCTTCTTGTCTTTTTCACATTTGTTATCAGCGAGGGAGCCGATACTCACAGGAAGATACGTTTGAATTGCTGTACGTAACGCTGATCACATGATGGGCATTTCTCTCCCCCCCCCCCCTCTCAGGTCTGTGTTGACAACGTGCTGAAGACGATGAAGGAGAACGCCAACAAAGCCAGCAGCCTCCTGCTCACTGCAATACCGCAGATCAGTCAGATGGATTGGGCTCAGACGACGAAGGCCTTGAAAGTAAGCCGCCGTTGCGATGACTCACTTCCGTGCAGCGAGTCTTTTGGGGAAGCTGAAAATGAGGCTTTGTTGACCTTTCTAGCGCGCTGATATTAAATTCGTAAAGCCCGTCTGTGTCACGGACCGATCTCCTCGCACTGCTTTGGAACCGCCACCTGCTTCCGGAGGTGATTATGGCCGTGCCGTAAGTCAGCTGGTGGCCTCGGCGTGAGACGCTGACTCTGACGTTTTTAGCGTCATCATTAAGAAACAATCTGATGGTTTACGGGGAATCAGACGGAGAGCCATTACAGCCTGAACTGTTTATCCATTATTAGTTTAGTATATGTGCTTCAATTACTTTAAGGTCGCAGGTAAGTATTTTAATGGTGCAACTTTAAGGCTGAATGTTTGTAATAACAAGCACATCATTTTTTTGGTTCAAGGAAACTTTATTTATACTCTTTATTGAATTTTTCACCCCGCATGGTTTTCCTCTTCCACTAAATTGCCTCGATCTCCTGGAAACCGTTTCCTCAAAAGATCATGTAAAAAAAAAAAAAAAAAAAAAAAACACGAGACAACTTTCACACGAGCTAAATGTATAGATATTACTGCGTACTATTGCTGTTAGTAGTTTATGTGTATGTTGCAGTGTTTCTGTTAGTAATGTTAGTTATGTTTTAGTTATGTCAACTACGTGTATCCAATCATCCATCCATCCATGGTAAATGAACTGCTTTGTTTCTTTCATTACAGTCGATGACACATTCCTCCGTCATGCTACCAAAACACTGAGATGATGGGCGAAGTACAGAAACGGCATCCGGCATCAGGCCCCCGCCCCCCGCCCCCGCCCCCGCCGCCCGCACCGGAGAGGACAACGGACTCCACTCTGATTGAATCTGGGGCATTTATCATCAGTGAATCACAAGAAAGTGCCTCACATATGTTCAATGCATGCTCTCAGCTGGATCTAAACAGAGATCGTACTTAAAACAAATGGTCCTTTTGAAATGGCATCAATCTTGCATCTTCGTGAACGTGTTGGATTTACTGAAGAAAATGTCTTCAGCAAGATATATTAATAGAAATATTTGTTATGACGCATTCATGTTTCTTTCTTTCTTCACACACATTGAACTGTTGCTGTAAGGTTTGTCCTAACTAATTAAATAGGCAGTTTTATTTTGCAGGAGTTCCGGGCCTTCTGTTGTTTACTGTGTTTGGTCTTGTTGGAAAATGTGTATTACCTCACGCACAATTTCACTCAATAAAAATACACAAATTCTAAGAGCACCTTAGAAAAAATATCAAACATCCAAATCTAAAGCAACTTTATTAAAATGTCACTGTTTGCAAGTTTGATTCAAAAGTTTATTTGTCACATGCAAATACAAAGAGCACATTTACTGGAGTCTGTTCTACGAATGCTGCTGTGCAATAAAACAACTAAAAAAAAAATCACGTAAATTAAGAGCGCATTTTTTTATTCAGATTTAAATGTCTGATGGAAAAAAATTCAAGCTTTATTGTATGATTGCAATCTAAAACCTTCCTTCTGTTTTTAAAATAACGTACAATAGCAAGAAGACAAAAGGCTGATGAAATGAAATGCAACGGGCTTTTTTTTATTATTTATTTTTGCACTTCCTGCTTTAAAGAACTTCTCTTTTGTCAGCCAAACATTTCATGACGACTTAAAAATAAATAAAACTGATGTTTATTAACTAAACAGACTTTAAGGATTATCAGCATGGTCTCTCTTAAATTATTCTCTAACGCAAACCCGCCGGTATTATAAACTCTAGCGTGCGTTACAGAGACAGTGTTCATTAAAAAGATTTATTTTGCATCCGATTAATCTCCGTCAATATTCGAAATACAAATATAACGAAAAAAAACGAGAAGTCGGAATTAAATAGTAAAATGCCACGTTTTTATTCAGCTGAATAAATGATCGCCTCTTGATTCCCTTTTTTTAATTTGAAATAAATCTTACGATTTAACAAACTGAATTTTAAACATTACAAAAAATAGACAGAATAATTGAATAATAATAGAATAATAGTGCATGAGTTTGGATAGTAATGTTAAAATTTGCACAATATCCAGAACGTTTTTGTGCTATTTTTGATCTAAATCTGTAACTTTAAGACGTTCGTGTTTTAAAAAATACAATACCGGACAAATGATTGCGGTATTATGTTTTGTGTTTATATATATATATATATATATATAATGATTTTATTTTTAACAAATTTGACTGACTTTGGTGTAAACTACGACAGTAAATAAGACAAATAGCCCCCTACTATACTCTGTTATTGCCCCTTCACTCTTATAAATAACCCCGATTTCGTTAAAAAGGAAACGGAGATGACAAGTCAAGAAAAGCAACAACAACATCCAGATAAATATAAATAGTTCTTACAGAAATACAGTCTTTGCGCAGAATCCACGCTGCAAGGCCTCTTCGGGGCCTCAGAATCCACGCGCACCGGCTACATCTTCACGGGCGCGTTTACGCAGACTTCAGGTAGACAACCACGTCCACGTGGCCGTTGTCTCTGGCCAGATCAATGGGCTGACGGGCTCTGTGGTCCCTGGCGTGGGGATCAGCGTGAAATAAAACCAGCAGCCTCACAGTGTCCAGAAAGCCCGTCCGGGCCGCGTCGTGCAGCGGGGAGCTCCCGGTGCTTCTGTCCGCCACGTTGGGATCCGCCCCGTGACACAGTAACGCGCCAGCCACCGGCGTGTTCCCCATCATCATCACCTTTACAGGGATAGAATAGTCGATTATAATCTAAACTGGATGACCCGGCTGTGAGAATAAGAAACCAATACGCGCGCGCGCGCGTGCGTGTGTGTGTGGATTGTGTTTCAATATTAGGATATCGTGCTGGTATTTTCGTGAAACAGTGTCTGCAGATTTTTAGAAAACCTGCTTTGTGACATATTTCATTTTAAATAGAGTTGAAAAAGGAGGCATGCGTAAAAACGCAGCGACGCTGCGTAAAAACGACGCTGCGCCTTGTAAATCCACTTTAAATTCATAACTCTGAACGCAAAAAAAGATTTTTGCGACATAAATTTGATTTGATTTCTTGTGCACGAATTTTGGGGGCCCCCCGTTTCCCACCGCTGCGTCACGACTCATCATGAATCAACGAATGCGCGCCGTGATCCCCGCGGCCCTCTGAAAACCCCACGTGTCGCTTCATGAGAAATGACACGAGGTTATTCCTGAGGTCACGATCCGCGCGTGTCACGTTAAGACGCGTCGCCTTTTCCGGTGCGTAAAACTAAACTGCTCTCAGGCCTAATAAATAAACGTCCTGGTTATCAGTGGATGGAGTTTAATGACGTCACCCCAGAGCCGCGTCTGGAGACACTGACCTGCAGCGCGGTGCACCCGAAGCGGTTGAGCCCGTTCACGTCGGCGCCGAGCTGGAGGAAATATTCCACGGCTGCCGCGTCTCCCTTCGCTGCGGCTGTGGTCAGATCATCCACGAGAGCCATTGTTTGCGCAGCGATCCGCCTCTCCGTGACAGCGCTGACAGGTCAGCCCGGCTGATGATGGACCGGGAGCCGCTCGGGAACACACCGGAGAGCGCGTAACGAATGATCGCGGTTCGGTGCCGAATCCCGCGGTGGTTCCGCACGCGTCCGATGCGCCGTGGGTTTTCGTTCCGGTCCAGAGGTTGCCTGGTTTGAATGAACACAAGCACATCGTCTGTCACAGGTCCGTCGGTGTGTGTCTGGGCTTGCCTGTGTGCGCTTGTTTTGTTGTTGAATGGATGACGTCATTGTTGCTGCAGTGGCGCGATTTGGCGCATGCGCCGTCGGTTTTCAGCGGAAACCGTATTGAGCTCCTCGCTAGGCAACTGGACCGGGAAGAATCCTCCAACTCCTCCGGAGACACGTGACGAAATCCCAACGCAGCCCACGCAGCCCACGCAGTTCGTTCTGCGCATGTTGGGATAAAAAATAAAATAAAAATAGTCCTTAAATAAAGCGCATTTTGCGTTGATCTGTAAGTCTTTCTGTGTTTAATTAATCAGTAAAAAAAAAAAGACACAATACAAACACAGTAAGCACCATAAAAACATCATTTTACATAATTATTAATTATAGTTTATTATTACCCCCCCCATCAGCATCGATTACGGCAGTAATCCTACTCCTAATGGACCTGCACAACCTGATGTCATGCATCATCTGATGAAGGCCGTCACGTACAATCAAAAGACAGATCAGATATTAAGTTGAAAACCATGAATTTATATTTAAGTGTAAAAGAAAAAAAATACAATATGATTAAAAGTATTATTAGAAACTCAAGTGGATTTGGCAATGAAGGAATTTGCTCTGTTTAACTTTAATGCGATCATGAGACCAATGACAATCTGAGATTAAGGAAATGTCCTCTCAGAATCCCAATCTGACACAAATTCAGCTTTGAAATGTTTCATTTACAGGAAGCCACGAATCCCATGACATTAACAATAATCTGTTCTCAGTGTGAAACTCCTCGGCACCCTAGATCCTCTTTTGCACTCTCTCGGAGTGGATCTGTCATGGCTGGGAGTGGGAATGGGAGTGGGCCTTTGGGTAGCCTCTCATGCTATACCTCCCCGATGCAGCCAGTTGTGTGCGACTGGCTGCATCTTCAGTCTTAGATGGAAAGTCTCTCGGGCAGCTGGAGTGTTGGTTTACTGGTCAGCCAGATTTGGTGCCTGTTTAAAATATATTTAGCAGCAAACAGACTTCAGAAAAAAAAATGACACAACTGTTTATATACTGTAAATAAAAACTGGGTTAGGTTCTGCTGAGCTGACTAAAATAGCTTTATAAGCGCGGTGCCATTTACGACAGTCCGGTAGGGTTGTGCACTAAACGCATAAAGAGGCCATCCTGTATTCTGCTGTCACATGTCAGGCCATCAACCATCTTATTCTCAGAATTTTGTTTCGGCATTCTAATTAGACCAAAAAAATAAAAAATAAACCTGATGATGGTAAAGCAGAACTTTACTTGTACGGGCCAAATTTGACAAGACTCATTAAAAGCACGGCTAAATAATTCAATATGTGGAACAGATATTTGAATGTAAGACCCTGAGTATTCAGAAAGGTTGAGGCCATGAATCATTTCTGACTTTGTTTTTCAGAATTCTTTGGACCAATATGGTGCTTTCACGGTGAAAGATCCATTCATATATAATTTATACTTTATATTATATTTAGATTAGATCCTGATAGATTAGATTTTTTTTTTTTTTGACACAACCAAGTACCAGCCATTTAACAAGGAAATGCAGATTAGCATCCAATCTGAGTTGTGGCATTTCTTAATATTTAAAGTAAAGAGGAAATAAAAAGACATTTGAAATGACACAGCACAGTCTGTCCGAGCTGTGTTGCGTATTTTATGGTATTATTATTCCTGTTAAAGCTGTCATCGGTCAAGAGGAAGTCGTAGACGTCGACCAGTCCAGACTGTATTTAACGCTGCCGGGATTTATGAGCTGATAAAAGGATCTAGTGCTTAAGAGTATAATAAGGTCAGTGGTGATAGACTGTGTGTGTGTGTGTGTGTGTGTGTGTGTGTTCTGTGAGCAGACCTGTGTGGAATGTGTTTGTCTGGAGGTTCATAGACTTTTGGGATGGATGCTGACTGTGGGTGGAGGTGTGTTCGTCTGGAAGTCCCCTACATGCGCGTGTGCGTGTGTGTGTGTGTGAGAGAGAGAGAGAACGAGAGAGAGAGAGAGAGAAAGGACGCTGTGAATGATTGCAGACCTTTGCCTTTTATGTTCGGTTTAAAGCTTAGAAGAGTAAACAGATCACCGTTTTTAGGCTCAAAGAAATGCTTTTATCATCAGCCGTGTGTAACTCCCTTGTTTTTCTTTGTAGGTCTTGACTTCACGGTTTCAGTGCATATTTGAAATTTTTTAAGGTCAGGAAATTCTTTAAGCAGAAAATCCCCTCCTGGTCGCAGCTCACTTTGGGGGAAAATGTTTATTAGTGATGCGGGTATCATTGTAAACTGAGAACTCTTAATGTTTGATTTGATGTTACAGCAGATGGCTTCGGAAAGAATTCACCCAACCTGCTTTGGCAGTTCGGTTTTTCTTTCGTATATCACTGACACTTCGGTCTTATCAAACCGTGCATTGTCCTCTGACATACCGATGCGGCCCAGACCACGGCTCTCAGCACCTGTGGAGGGGAATACCTAGACTGACTCCGGGCTCGTGACGTCTCATCCTGTTACGGTTCATTTGAAATTCCCCCCTTTTTTTATTCCTTGTAAATGGTTTTATTGTCTCTTGACTTTGGTAATGAATCTAACACTCGACACTCCACAGATTTAAAGTTCCTAAAAAATGTCAATAAAAACAGAATGCAATGATGTGCAAAATTAATTTTAAGCAATAACAAAGACAAGATATTTAATATTCCAAAAATCCAAGTGATGAAACTCATTTTTTTATTTTTTTTTCATGCAAAATTGAAATATATTCTTTAATTCGATGCCTGTAACATGTTTTTGATGCAGTGCTGCCTGAGAGATCAAAGGTCAAGACATTACTTTCTCCAGAAACTGTCAATCTTTTGGAAGAAGTTTTTGGCACGTCGAAAAATTCTGAATTAGAATATGTTGAGATATATTATTATATATTATTCAATCAAAAATGAAAGGATGTCAAGAAGGCTACAGAGATGATCACATTCTGTCCGGCTAATGATTCGCAGGGCGCCCCATTGTTTTTTGGAATGGGGCTTCATTATTTAAGGTACTTCTTACCTACTTTGACAAATGACCCATTTACAGCGACATAACACATTTGACACATGCAAGACAAAATTGCCACCCCTTCGATGCAGCCTGACGTAAACAAGATTTAACTCACGAGTCAGAAATAAGACAGCAATTTACTCTAAACCTTGACCTTGCCTCTAAGCAGTATGATCGCACCCTATTGGCTGGACTTTTCAAACTGTCTCAAGTCTATTGATAGCCTCTAATTACTGCAGAGATATTACTCGTGGTATTTTGTGGTACTGTGTGGATGCCGTCATACTTACTGGCCTTTAACATTGTTCTAGTTTTTATCACATCTGCCTGGTGGTATTTTTTTTGTCCGAAGCTACTCTGATGTTTCCCAGAGAACCTTCAGACCTCAGAAACCTCCATCCAGACATTGAACTGTAACCGCGGTTCAAAGGACTTCTTTGTTACGGTCCACTTTGACTCATGCATCCTGATATGGATATGCTGATCCAGGCTCATTACATCAAAAAGCACATCACAAACCGTTACCGAGGTTAAACACACAATCCGCTGGACTGTATTGCTGATAAAGGCCTTTATTGAGGTGGTGTGTTTTCACTTTGAAGTCCTCTTGTCTCGTTAGAACGCTTCCCAACGAGCAGAGACATAATGGCAAGACAGGAAGAGGAGGGTGTTGTTTCATACATGAGGTTAGTCTAATACCCACAGAACGGCTCCATTCATTCAGTCACAATACGCCGTCATGCACTTCTCAGTCTTTCTCTCTCTCCTTTCCAAAAATACAATATCGATAATTTCACATTTGTGAAACCGAGTAACTCTATTTAATCATTTAATAGCTATTAGGGGATGTAAATAATAAATGGAGAAGAATAAAAAAAAAACTCAGGAGAGTCTCCTAATGCTGTGACTCAAATTACAAATGTACACAGAACAAGTATTTATAAATAGAAGCGCTCTCATTTACTTCGCATTTACAGGCACAGGTGTTCAGCTCCACCCATCCGAGGACCTGCAAGGAAGAGCAAACACAGTCCTGGCTGGAAGGCATATGAGGCCACAGCTGGAGAGAGGCGTGGGTGAGGAGGGAGGGAGGGAGGATTCACTTCCGCTGCCGGTTTCTTGTTCTGGCAGTCACATGAGCGCAGTGTGGCCACCATCCACGCGTGTTTAACCGTCTCGAGCCACTGGGCCACCGTGGGAGCAATGCTGGAATAAACACACGGAAAGAATGACGCTGCAAAAACTGTCAAAAGATAATAATTCAGTTTTTAAGATGTCAAATGCTGACTTACTTTGCTCTGACAAGTAATCTATTGTGCACTGATAGGAAGCATCTGCCTGAGGTCAGCGTTAGAGCACATGCAAGTGCAAGTATTGCAGTTCCTCTATTCTATTGGTTGTTAAAACCTCGTGTACATACTGTATATAGTTGTTTGTTTTTCAAGGAGGTTAATAAACTGACTCACAAAAGAGATGACATCATTCCTCTTTATTGTCATGTGATGCCTTACAACACCTCAAGATATCCGTAAGGCAAACAAACAAAACAGGAAATGTTCATGGCCCAGTGGGGGAACTTTGCATTTTAAATATTTGTCAGAATCTGCATTAAATTGAATAAATATAAGAATTTTTCCAAAAGGAAGACGTGACTTTTGTGAGATAACAATGGTGTCGGGTTGTGGCCTTGATTGTGGGTCCACTTTAAGGATAATGGAGTCAGACAGTCGCAGCACGAACGAAAAAAGCAAAAGGATGAGTCATTGTTTGAACAAGAGTCTCACGTCATCGCCATGTGACCTTGTTATCATTGTTTTACAGACTGAAATGACTGTTTATTAAGATTTATACATGCCTTAAGATTATGTGTTGAATGATTTAAAACTATAGAGTCACAGCTGTGTCAACATTTATGCTCAGCTGACAACCAGCCTGATCAAAACAGCCGACGTCTCCTATTACAGGAAGATCAGGAAGAAAGTAATTGTAAGTCACATGTTTTATTCCACCACCTCTTATTAGAGACAGGAAAGGAGCGATGTCTGCTCGGTAATGAGGGTGTGGTCAGTTGGAAACATTTTATAACCACATCCGGTGAACGCCATTAAATATTTATTTAGCTCTAATACATTATTCACTGGAGAACAGACAACATGACAAAGCTTCAAGTTCAAAAGTGACGTTTTCCAACACCTTCCCAAAACTGTCCTCACAATGGATCTGTCACTCTACAAATGTTTAAGAATAAGTATGGATGAGAGATTTTTCAAAAGACTGACAAACACCATGAATGTATATGTTTTTTTTATTCCCCCATAAACCTTTTGGAAAATAATGTGTTACAGACAAAAATCAAAAGGTTGAGCCAGAAGGCTTCGGAAGGAATTGATTTAATTTGCGTAAGAAGCCCTTGTAATATTCAGAATTCATCACCTTTTCAGTGATTCAGAGAAGCCACGTTTTAGTGGGTTAATCAACTCACCGGTAGGGGGCAGAATTGATCCAAATTTAAACTAATGCTATTTAGAACGGAAGTGAAACGTGATTGTTGCATCCTCTTGTGTGGATATGTAGACAGTTGATTACTGACTAATTATACCATATAATAATAGTAATAATAATCCTAATAATAATAATAATAGAGAGGCCTTCATTGTGAACTCCATTGCATATATTTCTGAGACAAGTTATACTGCAAACAAGCCCTGGGAGTTCAATAAAACAGAATCAGTAATTTATAAATATATAACATTGAACCTGATATCAGGCTGAAAGCACAAAGACAGATGTGTCCATCAGCGCTGCCTCCTCCTCCAGTAAATAACGACTGGCGTTCAAACTGAAGGGCTCCGGTGAGTAAAAAGACATTTTACGTTTGTTTCAACCAAATGTAAGACGTTGAAGTCAGCAGAGAAGGAGCTAGACAGGCTGCATCCGTGAGGCCTGAGCTGCTCTCAGACAGATAATGTGTGTAGTCACCCCCCCCCCCCCCCTCGACTCCCACCCTCCCTGCCTCCCACATCAACGCCATCCCTCCAGGCAATATGAGACGTCTGGGAGAGCAGAAGGGTGAAACTGGAGAGATGCCGTAGTCGCTGGCCCATGTAATAGAACGATAGAGGTGTGTGCCAGCGTGGCAGTGGACGCCCACGCCCACACACACACACACACACACACTGGGACGTTTAGACTGCAGATTAATCAGCAGAAGAGCATTAATTGTGGCAGTTTTTACCTTTTTTTTTGGGACCTTCTCTTTGTGAGGAGACAGTGCATGGTTTTTTTTGTAAAATACCAACCCCATAACCTTTTTAATCTGTTCCTCTTTTATAACATAAATAATTGTATCTAATGAAATCCACAGCAAGAGGCTTCACGTCACATAAACTCGAAATCGGTTTGTCACCTTGCTTTTGCAAAGCTGTTCCTGATTCATTTGGTTTCATTCTACTTTATTAATGAAATTCAAAATTCAAAATTTCTTAGCATGAAAAGAATGGCTCTTGTGAAGCCTGAAAGAACGCGTGCATCATCTGGGTTTGCTCCATGACCTGACCTTTGGTGAAAGGATAACTTCTATGAACACACGTCTGTATTTCTGCAGACAGAGCACTTACATCTGCACAACCAAGTATTACATAGGGCTTATAAAAGCAGAGAGAGACTATTGCTCCCCCAGGATGGTAGTTTCTCTGTATTTACAACTGGCCCAGCAGATTTAGCAGCTTCCCGTCATGTGACCCGACTGTCTCCAAGAGGTCTGGACCAAACACTTGTTGTCAGGAAGCAGAGCAGGGTGGATTGGAACATTGCCATAGCAAACATGTAAACACAAGCAGACGGATGTTAGACAGTCCGTCGGTAAACTTTTTGTGTCTCTGTGTGCCTCATGAACTCGGGCAAATAAAATATTCACATGGCAAAAAAGAACAAAATGCCTCATTGCGTGGCAGGTCATGTGACGGAGGATCACGTGCAGTTTTGACAACAAACACTCATGAAGAAATCCCACTTGCAGACAGAGAAGAAGTATGCCATAAATCATTGTTAAATTCTCATTTGAGCCTCATCCATTCAACAACTGTCCGTCAGGTACCGGTCCTCACCACTAGATGGCACTGTGCTGACAGCAATGCCTCCCTCCCAGAGCACACTGACCTTATTCCCTATCTATCTAATTACACATTAGACCTGTAATATGCCATTCCACATCCATGGGTCTCAGATGAATGGTTTTACCCTCCCTTCCTCTTCTCATCTCTCTCCTCCTATCCTTCCCTTTTCCTACCCCCCATCATCACGCTGTTCCGGCCAGCTTCCCTCAATTACTGTCACAGACAGGCCACAACATCGGGGGGGGGGGGGGGGGGGGGGTGAGGAAAAGGTGGTAGAAAAGGGAAGGAGGAGGAGATATGCATATGGATGCGAAGAGAGGAGAAGACAGATGCTGACATACCAGTGCATGGTATATGTTTACAGGTGTGTTTCCATGTGTGTGCATTTGTGTTACGTGCCCATGAGCCAATTGCTTACCACACACTATGGCATTGTGACAGCAGCGGTTTAACATTTGTGAAGGGTTACATTTCTTTAGGTTACTAGTTGTAGCGAAAATAAAGACAGAAAACCGAAAATATGACGACTGCGGACATCAAAACGTATTTTCAACGGACGTTTTTACAAAACGAAAACAGATTAGCCAAAGATCTATCTGCGAGGAGAACTCGTCTTCAGTGTCGATGGAGAGCATCTGACCACTGGAGCCACGCGGCTGAACTCCAGGTTAAGATCCGGCTAGGATGACGAGCTTCCTTAGATCATTTAGTTCGTGGAGAGACGAGACTCTCTGTGGCCTCAGCTGTCCGGGCGTCTCAGATGTATAGTCTTGACAATAATGTCCTTAGCCACACTAAATTGCTGCTGCCGGGCTCGGAAAGAGCCTTTTAGGGCTACAGGCAAGGGGGCGAAGAGTGAGGTGAATCTGTTGCATTGTGACTGCACATTAATTGAGGAAGCTCGGGTCCCGAGTCCCTAAATGGGGACAATGTCTGTGACATGGACAAGAAGACAAGAGCTCTTCTGAGGAGGTACGAAAGGAGTCGAAGGACAGCCGTGAGAAAGCACCCGATCCCAGCCATACGACAGAGACTGTCGGACGAGCGTACAAATACAGACACACTTAAAAATGAATGAAAAGTGTGCGCTGGAGTAGCGGCAGAAGTGCCTCGGCTCTACAATAGCGTCCCTTACTTCGTCCTGCCCATTGACTGATGCCACAGAGAGAGAAGTGGAACAAGCTCTGCATAATGGAGGAACGGAATGGCGTGGGAGTGCTGGCCACATCAAGGGAGTAAATCTAATGATGCATGTCTTCCGGGAGCCGTGGGCTTTTATGTCTTCAACCAAACTTAAGCAAGTCCGGTTGATTTTGTTTTTGTTTTTATTTTTTTTCTTCATGATTCAACCTTGCTTCGCCGCCCCAAAAATGATGGGACAGGGTGCAGCTGACTTGGCACTGGGCTCAGGCCGGACCTTGGGGTAGTCTACACGGTTCCATCACATCACCACCCAAGTATCCCCAGAAACAGGGGACAGCCGCATCTCATGTACTAAAATAGCCGTCTCCCAGTCCTCTTTGCCAACAGGAATAACGAACACCATCTGGAGAGAGAACCATTTCAACCCGTCTGTTTCTGGGTGCTCAAGTCGGACAGCATCACCTCCAAATCGCATTTGGGTCGAGTCGAAGTTCCGCAGCTGTAAGGCCACACCTATAGCACAACGTTACCAGCTTGCCAGGCACAGCACGGGCTATGCTGGCCACCATTCCCCTTAAGCATCGAAGGAGGCGTGCCTGACATTTTGGGGATTTTCTCTGACAGACATTGAAGCAAGCAAACAGGTGTCTGGCAAACGCAACAATCCAGAGAGCGACCTGTGGACCATCCCTCCTACGCACAAAGACAGTGGAAAAAGCTGATGCTGATCAAAATGCTACTCCCGGTAAATGACATGTCAATGTTTGCATTGATCTCAGGTAGCATCGGGACGTTTTTATTCCACGAAGGCAACAACCTTAAAGACGGCTGCATTTATAGCGTTTTACATTTTAAAGTGACACAAAGAAGCGACTCGGTTCTCCTTATGCGTCCTTTATGGCACAAATCAAATTTGCCACACATCTTTCCACACACGTATCAAAACTCACCTCCACCGATTTATCACCTGCATCTATTTTTTTTACCTCCCTTCACAGAGGAACAACCTCATGATTCCATGCAGCTGTTTTTATGCCGGTTTAGCCTGGCCAATCAATACTGCGTCCCATTCTGCCCGTCCTCCAGGTGTGTTGTAACAACAGGATGTCGAGCAGCAGCGGCGGCGAGGATCTCGATGTACGGAGACGCAGCGGGATCGTCCAGGCCGGGGGTGTCAGCCAACCAGCCAGCCAACAGGTTCGCCCTCCCTCCAGCGTTCTCCACCCCGCCCCACCTCCACATCCGCTCCTTCCTACGAGCCTCATTACGAGAGGTAGAAAACGCTCAGATAACCCCCCCCCCCCCCCCCCCAGCCAGCCCCTGCTGCATCGTGGCCGTGAAGAGAGAGAGAGAGAGAGAGAGAGAGAGAGAAAAAAAAGAGTCAGGTGCTAAATGTGAACGTGGATTAGTTTCTATGCCAACGGCGGTAGGACGCTCTCACGCAGCCAGCCAGGAAGGGTCCCTGCAAGACTCTTGTTTTTGTCCCTCTTGTTTTCTCTCCCCCCCCCAGCCTCCCTCCCCTCTCCTCTATCAGTAGGGGAGATAAGGCTGGGCCCAGTGCTTGGTATTAAACCTTATCTCCCCAGCTGGGGCTAAGGCCTGTTGGATTTGACGACACAGAAGCTCCTGTTCAACTCAAACACGCCTCGTTTTAATGGCCCCCCATTAGCATCAGTTTGGCCACCATGATGCCGTTTAAAAATGGCTCTGCTGGGTTTTAACTTTGGATTCTGAGGCTGAATAATCCGTCCGAAAATGCATGCATGAACTTTAACATCCATCCAGACAAATATTCTAATTGATTAGCAGGACTACCCCCCCCCCCCCCCCCCCCCAACCCACTGCATTTCTATTGGAGTGACAGCCAATGGTTCCTTTGTGTGGCGTTTCCTCCTGAAGCTGCTGTCCCTCTCGCTTTCTGTGAAGGTTGAGCGAGAATGAGAGGGGCTGGGTGGGTGGAAGGGAGGATGGGAGGGAGGGGAGGGAAGGGAGACGGAAAAGAAAAGAGACAGGGGCAAAGAAAGCCACTGGGGGGGCAGGAGCAGCAGAAGGAGGATAGGAGGAGATGGGAAGGGGAGGAAGGTGCGCTCACGCTCAGGCAAGCAGGAAGGGGTTAAGGTGAAAACAATAACAAGGGGAGCGGGGAGCGTGCGTCTCCGTGCGCCTCCGTGCGCCTCCCTGCGCCTCCCTGCGCCTCCCTGGAAGTGTCAGGCGCTCTGTTCATTGACAGTGTCGTGCACCCGCCGCCCCGAGAGCGCCAGCAGCCTCACAAAGACAGACAGCTCGAATTAATCCCACGGGGGGAGTGCGTGACAGTTTGGCAGAGCGGAGAATTGAAAGGGAGGACGATGCCGAGAATGGGGAAGGCGCGAGCATTTGTCAAATCATAATTAAATGATGAATCACTATTCTGTTATTAACGATATTCCCGCCCGAACCTTCCTCTTCAGCACCAAAAAAAAAAAAAAAAAGAAAAAAGAAAAAAGATGGAAAGGGAGAAATGAGCGACCACCGGCTTTGTGGCCGCTGACAAAAAGAGGATTTATTACCAGCTCACCTTATTTTACAGGGTTGTGGTTGCACATAATATTTTGTTGTTAATGGTTTGCAGACAGAATTAAGATAATCAGAAGACACCCCATTAGGACAAATATATTATAAATCATGCATTTAAAAAAAAAAAGTGTTTATTGGAAATTATATATGATCCATGTCTTTCCACAACATCTTCTTTAAAAATAAAATAAAAATTGTGTTATTGTAAGACAAGAGTGAACTTAAGGGATTCGTCCTGATTGATTGAGATCCATTATTTTCTGTCACTTTAAAATAAAGCAAAATGTGTTGAACGAATAATCGTGAGTATAATAATGAAACGTATTGCAGGCAAAACCTCTCAAAGCTAGTTGGGACACGGCCTGTTAGTAGCTGCTAAACTCAGAACCACTGAATTGTTATTCAAGGAAATGGAAATCAATCGACTGATCATAGTTTTATTGCTGGCATCATGTACACCACAAGCACACGGATATACAATCACACATATTTTAATGGGTTTGAAAAACAGATCTAAAGAAACAAAAACTGCAGAGATGCCTTCTTTTAGCAGGATGACAAACCTCCAGCTAAACATGGAGATCACATGATAGTTTACCTTTTTATTATATATATATATTAAACTTGTGGTGGATGACTGCCCGCCCCTTTCTCAGCACACAAGATGCGATTCACGGGACTGTGTGTAAAACCAGCAGGTTTTAGCTCCATTTTCTCTCCCTTTCCTTTTAATGACACAGTGACCCCCCCCAGATAGAACACGCGTTGTGGTGAAGAAGCACAACAAATGGCTGGGCATGGATCAGTGATGGAGCGTGGTCAATTATTCCTCGTTTCTCTTATTACTGGCATCAGTGCACCACTTTGAAAAGCCTCTGTGTACCCACTCAATGTCCTACAGGCAGATATGCACCTAATCAACACTAAGTAATCCAAATGTACTTAGTAACTAACGACATCAAATAAAAGTACAGCGTTTGCCTCCAAAATGTGCACGGAGCATAAGAAGGAAGTAGAACAAAACCGTTTTGGGTGAGTACAGAACTTTATATCTTTGGGTTCATCGCTGTAGTTATTCTATATTTTAACCTCATATTTTGTGCAAATCCTTATGGGCTGTAAATAGAGGTTATCTGTATTCTTGATATTATTCATAATCAATATTGGTACCAGCCTTTGTTTTGTGTGTTTGTACATTCATGCTGTAGTGTCAGCTTGGTTTTTGAGCCTTTCTGACTGGAGATGGACACAATTACAAGCTTCGCGTGATAAAAACATGCATATCTTCTCCTCTGAATACACCGACACATTACCAAAATGCTTTTGGATACGTCCTCTCTCGTACAGTCGCACAAAAAAGACACACTCTTCCCTTGGTTGACCACGAACGAGCATCACGGAGAACAGGTTGGGCACTTCGTCCCTCCCGAAAAGCCTCTTCACAATTCAATAACACTTCAACACATGACCATTTACCTGGCAAAGAGAAGCATCGTAGAAAAAAAATACCCCCCCCCCATTCCATATAACCTGCGTATTTCCTTCTTTGTAAAGAACGGATGTAAAAAAATTAAAAATCTTGGAAGCTGAGAGAGGAAGTCTGAGCAATTAAAGAACCATTAGCAGCACCTCTCTGAAAAAGCCATTAATCAAGAAGCAGCAGCGGCGCTGCTCAAAATGGCAAGCACAATGTACGCCGAGGAGGACGAGCGACAAGATGGTCAAATTGGAAGATGTGTCTACTTGTGAAGTGTAGGCTCGACGTACACGAAGCGCTACAAGGATTCAAACCTAACAGTTCCCCAAACGATGTATTAGGATGTTCGTTTTTCAGTAGGTCGATCTTCCAGGGTCATAAAGTTCTACAGCCCCCCCCCCCCCCACTTGAAAGGATTACATTAGGTTGGTATTACTTTAGACTTTTGCTTTTGATAACAAATCCCATGAATACTGTCAATACCTTCAGAGCCCGGAGCCTCTTCTTCCATCTGTTCTGATTGTCTTATGGCGTGAAAAGCCTGCGTAGTCTCCGGATTTCATTTGTATAAAACAAAGGAAAGGAAGAGAGAATATATATATATATATTTTTTTTAATAGTTATGAAAGAACTGTGTCACAACTATTAAACTGTACGCTATTTTTAGAACAAGAGGGATATAAGATTATGAATGCTAATATTATCGATCGCATTAATCCAACCATGTTGTATAAACACTGTCAAAAATCTGGCAGCTGCACATTAATTAGGAGTATTGATAAAACATCGGGGGTTCTGCTGGTTCAGCAGGCCACACATTATTAGGGAAAGGTTAAGTGCCCGGCCGACATTTAATTTCCTTCCTCCACCTCCGTTTCTCTCTCCATCTCGGTCTCTTCTTCTCACTCCACATTTCCCTTCCACCTTTTGTTTTTTTTTCTTGTCTTCCTTGCTTTCAACTGAAACACTCAAATCATATTTCTTTATTTGAGATTTTTCTTTTTTTTTTTTTTTCCTTTTTTCGGACGGGTTTAGCCGAGCTCTAAAGAATAGTTGGTTTCCCATCAGTTCCTCACAGCCATCATGCAGACACACACACACACAAAAGCACATTCACAGACGCGCACGCACACACACACACACACACACACACACACACACACACACCGTCTCTCGCTGTCATTTAGCAGCATCCGCTTCAGCAACACGCTTGCAAGATGGATGCCCTCTCACACGCATTTATCCGCCAGCTCCACGGTGCTTTATTATCTAATTTTGACAGCCCGGTCCCGCCCATAGTGCCGCTGTACTGCTGCCGACGTTTCCCCCCAGGGACAGTCTGGGCGAGGCCTCTGGTGAACCCAATCGCAAAGTGCTAAATGTGTGGTGCAGCTCGAATGCTAATTTCCCAACGCGGTGAAAGACCTCCTGTCAGTGCGGCTACCCCTTCAGCCCTGTCTTAGCGGTTCCCGCCACGGCTCCAACTAAAAATACACACATAAACAAACCCACCGGGCTCGCTCAGACAAATTTTTCCGATTTTTCTCTGGTTGGTCCATAAAAATCTGAATCTTCAATGCTGCTCCAGGGTCCAAGGTTTACTGGGGCTGATAAAAATGATGATTTTGAGAGACGGCGTCTGCACCTGAAGGGGCGATGACAAGACAAGATTGAAATGTGTGTGCAGCTCTACCAGGCGGCTGCGATGAGGGATGGCTGTCTGCTCTCTCTGAGGTCTGAGTGGATGAAACATTAAGCCACCTTAGGATAACTGATGGCCGGTTGATGAATGGCCGTGGTTGACACCTTCGCCGTTCATCACGGCGCTCAGAATGATTGTGATCCGTCAAAACGCTGGTTTGCATTAGGATTATCTAATGCCTGTTTTTCACGTCATCCGAACGCGTGAGGCTCGTCATCAAGGTGTGGCGGCTGTCGTGCTTTGCTTCGAGGCGTAACGATAAATGTGCTTTTTTTTCTTTTGCCTGCTTTTTGCCTTGCAGGATAAATGTCCCTTTCTAATGGTAAGACTTTGAACGAGGCTAATATATACAGTATGTGACCGTGTTTCTGTAAAATCTGAATAACAGATTATCCTGAAATGATATCCCCCCCTCCCCATGTGTGATTTAACTGATTTGGTCGTAATGTAAGATCGAAAACCCAGAAATGGACATTGGCCCCACAAGCCAGCCATTTAGCCAATGACGGAGTGGGAAATCAGGTGTTTTCCTTGGAGCAGGAAGCATTTGCTGACGACCTCCTTTGGTTTTAAAATCGCACAGGGGAGGAGTTCTCCTCCAGGCATTTACGACCCACTTTATATTACGCCTCACGTGTGAAATTGGATCCAGTGTGGTTTTTTAACACTGTAAAGCTGCCGTTTATCTCAGAATTCCAGTCAGGTTTTTACCTCTTACACTTATTTCTGTCGTTTGCCCGCTGTGGAAATTCAACGGCCAGTTTTTTGAAATGATCTCTTCGACTTTGTTTTGAATTTCTCCAGAAAAATAAAAAACCAACACATCATGAAAGATATTCTTTCCCTGCCACAGCGGTTCCACACTGTGATTTGGAGATGAATAAAAATATAAATGTCTGTATTTTTCACCAGAACAATGAATGGGTTTGGCTTAAAATTCCATTGTGGTTTCGACAGTTGTGACACCTAACTTGGGGGCTTTAGATCTCATGGGTATTAGATTCTTTGTCCCCCCCCCCCTCCTAAAATCAGATAATCCTCATTTCATGTCCGTGGTTTGCCAGTGTCATGAGGTGCTTCAGCCATTGAATTGGTAATTTCATTCCAATTCCCCCCAAAGGCTCGCCTTGCGGTCCTAACCATCTCCTCCTCCCCTTCCCAATCCGAACATGCCGGCCCTGCATTTGGTCGAATTGCCTAAACCCAGAGCGACTGTAATTTCTGAAGAGGCTGCCGAGTGGTGCTTTGAAGGAGGAGGGGAGAGGAGGACTAGAAGAAGAAGAAAGGGGAAAAAAAGGGAGGCAGTGATGGCGATGACATTGGGCATGCAGGAACAAGAAGCTATAGGTAAGAGCAGGTGGATGTGCAGCGGATGGATGGATGGTGTTAAGTGCTCTCGCCGAGGAGTCAAGCCCTCCCTCTACCCGGCCGAAGCCCCCGCTCTCGACTTTCGGTCCGATTCCCTTTGAAGCAATTACCCTTTCACCTGGACAAGCTTATCACAGATTCACTCCGGTCGCATCCACCACCCCAGCACCACCCCCACCACCAGATCCCTTCCGACAGCAGGACTCCAACCACAACTGCAAAGACAAAGTTACAACAGGATGCAGTTAAATCATCGCCTCTGCAAAACATCAGCGCCAAATATCAAAGGAATTCTTATACTTTCAAAACTTAAGTTGCTGCTTTGGCTCAGGATTCTATTGATTATTAATAAAATCGCCTTCGCCGCGGTAACTGCTCAATGATCATTGAACGCAGCGCCAGCGGGTGGCTAAAGTAACTCCACGGAGGGCAACGAGCATAAGCTGTAAAACGGTTTATTGAGCCTGGAAACAACGAGAGCAATAAACGCACGGCTGCAAATGTTCACACCACAAACTATAACAGATCACACGGCCAGCGTCTGTGGCGTTCTCTCCACGGGTTACTCGGGGTCATACCAGTTATCTCGTTTAAATCTTAAATACCATTGTACACGCTGAAGATGTTAGATGAAGTATTCGGTTCACATAGCACGGGCAGAATGGCGGGTTAGCTTGCTGTTTAGATTAAAATATTTAGCTATTTGATAAAAGATCTACTGTTTTCTCTCCTGTTTTAGGTGAAGCCGATCTGGAATCTGATTGTCGGACGTCTCTCGATGTCCTGCTGTGCCTGTTGAAAACAGATGTGATGGTCAGTTACTTGAATAAAATCACCTTTCTAATTAACAGTAGTTTCCACTTGACAAGTAATATTGAGGAGGGCAGGATATTTGATCCTGCCCTCAACTAACCTCAAACAGACTAAAAACTGTCTCAAACATGGATTTCTGCTCATAAATAGACAAAAAAGGTTGAATTATGTGATTAAATAACACGCTTATTGGGTTTAAACTCAATGAGCGTGTTATTTCATATCAGTCCAGCGAGGGGCAACGACTCTAAAACACAGAGTGGCCTTTGTTATTTCGGTTCCGACATCGTGAGGATGGCCAGTAGTTGGAATATTCCAGTAAATGCAGCGGGAATATGTGTGTGTGTGCACGTTTGTACGTCTGGCAGCTTGCATAAGTGCGTGCCTGTCTGTCTACGATTTGGGCCCACACATTGTCCTGTCAGGGGTGTGTGCAGCTAATCTTTATGCACCCTGTGACCTCCTCACTGCAAACCCCGCTAAATATATTATTCCCCTGGGCCTTTCATTGCTGCTTGGTGTCAGAAATCAATATGTATGAGGCGCGTAGATGGGAATTTCTAATAGATCTCTGCGGCCCTGCGCTGCTCTTCAATATCTGCCTTGGACTATTAGTGCCGGCTCAGTGGCGGTGAAATAACCGAGATAATCTTTTAAGGTACCTTTCTTAAGGTGGAACGGCAACTCCCGCTCTGCACCCTCCTCCGTGCAGCTGAATGCAAAGGATGCTGTCTGTGTTTTAAACCGCCGTATCTAAATGTTATTTACAGCGTCAGTGTCAGATGTGCATGGCACCATGAAATATTAATGAAATATAGAATCCAGTAATAATCTTAACCAATTAATCATTCCGATGATAAAAATAGGGGCTCAGAACAACAAGACGAAAACAGACCATTCCTCACGGTTGGCCACATTCCGTTCTCACATAAATAAAGAGGCTTATAGGTGTTTTTCTCACATGTGAACGCCAACGATGTGGAGAGTCACATTTTTGTTAATACACGTGCGCCTCTGCGAGCGTGTCTGCAGGGATGTGCCTCAATGCTAATTGCCCATATTCCTAATGCAGGGATGATTTGCTGCAGCACTTAGCTGCAACGCGGCACACGAACCTGACTGTAGTTTCCGTCTCTCTCCCCTCCATCACCTAGAACCCCCCCCCACAACAACCACCTCCCGCCTCTCTCCCCGCTACATTGAGGAGGAGAAGAAAAGACATCCGGCATCAGCAGGCAGTTAGAGGATTGGTGCGAGAGGTGGAGAGAAGGAAGCAGGCGGGAGGAGGAGGAGGAGGCGGAGGAGGTGGAGGAAGAGGCGGGAGTGGTTTGCTCAGACAGCGTGTGGTCTCCAGGGAGGGACAGAGGCTGAAATTATTCTACGGTCACAGCCCCCCCTCCTCGCTCCAGACGAGGACCTTAGTGTATAATCCTTGGCGCTCGCCTGCTCGTAAATCTGCCGTCCCTGAGACAAAGGTTATATCTCTCTCCTTCAGGACCACCGGCCGCTGACCGAACACCGCAAACCTGCACTATTGGAACCGCAGCATCAGCCCCTGTAGAGACACATTAATCACACCAGTGGCAATCATTTTTCTGATTTACCATGTATATGCATTCCAGCTGGAGACTCACGATAACGTAGCAATAGGTCGCAGGAAGGCAAACCTGCCTGCAGCACCTTACGCCCATTAAAGGTTTTTGTGCGTCGCCACAATCCTCTGCAGCTCAGTGTTTGTTTCCTCGGTTGAAAGGCTCACCCGAAACGCAGCTATTTCTGAAATGGTTTGCGTCTCTTCCTCTCTCGGTTCCTGAAGCATCACAGACGCTCTGCCCCGACTTTGAGAACCCATAAGATGAGAATAATTGCTTATAGTTTCTCATCCTCCCGCTGCTGTTACAGTCTGTCCTTGGCTCAGGCATTATCTAATCTTGGTGGAGCCACTTGACTCCACTTGTGATGTTGGAATTATTAGATGAGATTATTGGATGTAATGCGACTTTTGGCGCCTGTGTCGAGTGTGGCGGAGGTTTCGGGATTCATTAGACTTGGGCGGAGTGTTGAAACCTCTGCGGTGTGCGGATGGAGACGTGAGGGTAAAGCTCAGTTAACGGCTCAAATCAGGCGAAATGTGTCGAAGAGGTTTAAACAGAAAACTGGGTGAATAAGGGATTAAAGAAAAACAACGAGTGGGAGAAATATAAATGCATGGCGGGGGGCGGGGGGGGCATGCCTATCAATGGGTATACAGATTCACTACAACAACCAGAATTCCTCCATTTCACATACACACGCTCATACTCAAGGCCCTCCTACCTCATGCTGCTCATCTCGATAATTACCTCCCCCAGGTACTGGTACACAAGAATACACCACGCACGTGCTGCCACCGGGGGCACTGCGCCAGGGAGCGCAGACGGCAGCCATTCAGGGGGCAGCGAGGAGGAAAAAGAGGTGGAGGAGTGATGCTGATGATAATGATGTGTGTGTGTGTGAGAGAGAGAGAGAGAGAGAGAGAGAGGGTAGGGGGTCTGGTGGGTTTGCAGTGGTATCAGGAAGCATCAGGGGGAATTGGATTCTAAAAGACAGGTGTCATGGCAGGTGTACGGTCTCCTAATTACGCAAGGTCTCCCGCCGCCATTAGGAGCTGTCAGTAACATGAGGGAACGCAGCCGGCCACGAGAGAGTCCACTGCAATCCACCACAGACCCTGTGTGTGTGTGTGTGTGTGTGTGTGTGTGTGTGTGTGTCGGCGGTTCAGCTTTGACCTGAACTGACTTTTTTAATTTGATTCTGTTTTTTTCTTTAAACTGTAGGAGAACAGCTGAAGGTAAACATATTTTCCATGCACAGAGCTGTTGAAGACCGACGTTATTTTATTATGAATCTTTCGCCTGTCTTGAACGTCGTCCTGAAGGCACGGATGTGAGTTGAGGTTGTGTACTTCTAGCTTTCTGAGCGTGTTCTTGTAGATTTCTTGCAGTTTCTCTGCTGTTATTGTCAGGTTTGTGTCTGGAATATTATTTTGTAATTCCCCTTTTCTCTTTGTGCATTTTTCCAGAATTTATACTTTTAACTGTGGACCATTAGAATTTCACTGCTCTTCCTGGAAATAACGCTTAATGTAACTTCATTTATTGATTATTACATTAAACCATTTATGAATTAAGCAGCACTTGGTATCGTTTTTTGGTATCTGGTTAAAAATGAGGCTCAATAACTGATTTTAACATTTGATATTTAGAAGAGAATGATCATTTTTATTGGATAAAGTTATTTTGGTCCTATTCTTAAAAAATAGTCTTTTAAAAATGTCAATCTTTTCCTGTATATTTTTTTAGATGATTATTTTTACACCGTCAGAGTTCTATTCGGTGCACTTTGGTGCCAGGCTAATTGATTAATGTAATTTGTGGCTTCCAAAACACGTCTGACAATATTGATATTGCGTAATCCAACAAAAATAATGCTGCCTTTTTATTCAACACTTTAAATTAAGGCATCCGCTTTAACAGGCTTGTGATGGGCAATGGGAGAAGTGAGAACTCTGGTGGATGAAGCAGTTGGAGATGAAATACCTCGGGGGGGGTAATTACATCGGAGACTGGGAAGGATCCGCTGAACGAGGGAACCAGTTTCCAAGACGGAAAAAGCAGGATCAGGCATCGTCGTGACATTCTGCCCGTCCTCTTACAATACTTATGAGCCTCTGAAGAACATCTGACAAGCCCAGCTTCACAGCTTAAGCTCAGGGGACATTGACCTTTGACATCATCTCTGGAGAAAGACGAGGTTGCTATACCCAAAGGCACACCGGAATGGTGAGAGACCAGGAGCAGAAGCAGAGTGCTACATGCATACGTAACTCAGAGGGTTGAGCATTCGACGTTACAAATGACTCTTTATTGTCTTCCTAACCTCAGCGCTCCATTTGATACCGCTGACCATCATATCCTATTACAAACACTGGAGCATTTAATTGGCATGGCATGAACTGCATGAAGCCGGTTAACCCTGTTTATCTGTTTGATCCCGGTTCTGGAATAGGCTGCTGCATATTTACAACTCCGAAGAGGAAAAGCGTTGAAAGAAAATACATGGATTTTTAGAAATGGAAGCAGTAAAAAATACATTTGAGATTTGAAATACTGTCAATAACACTAGAAGAGGAAGAATCTATCCGAAAGGATTTAAAATGTCACTGCGCAAGCCTCAGATCCTCTTTCTTACTAATTTGGTAACCACAGTTACCTGCCAAAGATCAATATGTTAACTTAATCATTGTGTGGATCAGACTTATTATAGTACAGTGTATTGCTATTGTATACATATTGTGTCCTTGAACCCCTCCAGATATACGTATATGTCAAAATATACATGCTGACTTAATGTGGCCGCAATCAGAATTTGTTAGCGTATTGGTTTATAGCAGTAATAATGATTGAGAGATAACCACGTAACTTATTTGATCAACTGCTCACTGACAAATGCACCAACGAATCCAACGGAAGCAGGCGTGGTCACTGGGGAAAGTCAACTGGCGTGCCGGAAAATGTGGGATATCATTAACTATGATAGACAAAGAGGAGATGGGAATTTGGTGAAAGGAAATAAACATAAGTAAAATAACCGCTGGGATGCACTGCACATCGCTGATTGATTTCATACAGCAGGCGGTGTGTGTGGGTGTAATTTAATGAAAGAGCACAGTGGGACAGGTGCATGCGTCTGTGGATGTTTGTGTGTTTCATAGGAAGAGGCTTTTATATTTACAAATACACCTGCACCTTTCAGGCTGTATTTTGTTCCTTTGACGCTTCCACGTTCATAAAAAAAAGGTAGATGGAAAAAAAAATGAAGGAACTCAGACAGGTCATGGTGGATCTCCTGCACCATGTGGCAGCAGGTGTTAGACATCCTCCCTACGTCACACTGCTGTCTACCAGTCCATTGCTGTAGTGGTAACACACACAGACACACACACGCACACACACACACATCTGTCTTTGCAGGTCCCTTGTGGCTTCCCCTTTAAAGAGATACGTGGAAGGCTGCGCTCCGTTTGACACGTGGGCCCTCATTCTCACCTTAGAGACGGTGAATGAGCATGGTTGCACGCTTTGATGGCTTAATTACTCCTGTGGAAACAGGGTTGGCTGGAGAGCAAGAGTGGGGGGGGGGCGGGGAGGTAGAGGAAGGGTGGGTTATGTGCTAGTATTAGCAGCACTCGTATGCTTGTAAGGATCGTTAGCACGAGGCTAAAGTGGCACAAAGGTCCCTTAAGACGTTTTAAATGTATGTGCGTTGGGTGAGGGGAACGCTGAGGCTTATTTAGGCGACTGGTTTGAATCATATTCTATCTGCTCTCTGCTGAAGTGAAACTCATTTGGAATTTTATCACGCCAAACTCTTATTTTACCCATCGCTGAAGCACAGAATGCCATGAAAGACACCAGGCGATGCTGGATTTTACATATCGTAAAAGATAAAATATTGAATTTAACAGCAAAGTTTCACATTTATGAAGTATAAAAACGTATTTTTCTCCTTCATAGACATTAGTCAAATTGGACGGCACAATCTACTCTTACAACAATCATCAGGATAGACTCTTGTCAATCACTCATACAATCCTTCTGATGTAAATATGCAGTAGAATATCAAACGGGTCTTCATGCACAGCTAAAAATAGTCCCTCGTAAATACACTATTTACCTCTGTTTAAATAACGTTTTATACGACTTGCAGTTCCCCCACTGCGAGGAAACAATTGAAGCTTCCTCGAAATGAAACTCAGGCGTGACTGATTCTTTATATTGTATATTTATGTTTACCTCTTTAAGAGGAACTGCTACTAGTT
Source organism: Brachionichthys hirsutus (assembly GCF_040956055.1). Taxonomy (NCBI): domain Eukaryota; kingdom Metazoa; phylum Chordata; class Actinopteri; order Lophiiformes; family Brachionichthyidae; genus Brachionichthys; species Brachionichthys hirsutus. Next base: position 8,856,282 of record NC_090913.1, read on the forward strand.
CAAAGGCTCCGTTCGGTCAAAGACGCTTCTGACATACATGAAGCAAAACAGATTCCTATTATTTTTTCATCCACATTGCACAGACAAGCAAGGGCAACAAATGTGCCAGCATGGTATAACATTGAAGTCCAGAACAGATAATAGTACACATGCATGCCACAGAGCATGCATGCTTCTAACACCTGGGTTGCAAACCAAGGGGATTGAACCATTTATCTTCAGGAGGAGGCCCACGTGTCTCAGGAAGGGGGGAAGGGGCTGTGAGGTCGTGCTCAGTTTAATTGAAGATTATCTGCTTAATTACTCAAGCACAGTCTTGGATTAATAAAACGTCAGTGAGGCAGATCTCGGGGTACGGCGGTGTGATCAATTAGCAAGCAGACCCAGATACAGACCCTCCCCTCCTCACCCATCATTGCCCTGCAACTGAAAGTGCATGCTAAGAGAGAGACAAGCTGTGATGATAATATGAGCCCATTTGAATAGCTGTTAGCATATGGAGTCAAAGTGCAGACATCACATCTGGACAACCCCCTGTTCGAAGTTTATAACTTTGTGCATCGGAGCTGTCCATTAGAATTGATGCATTGATTCTGCATCTCATACTTTAAATATATGCCAAAGTGCAGTCCGAATGTGGAAAGCAGCATGACCTTTGATCAGTGGTCAGAATAAAGCAGCAGTTAATGTTTTTAAAGGCTTATAATATTAAAATTAGAAACACAATTTTACAAATTCAATTATGATGACTTTTAATATGCTAAGAGTAAAATGTATGATGTTCGCACTACACAGTTAATGAATATATATAATCTATAATATGTGTTGATATATAACTGAATTGTTATCCACATAACAATAAACATTTATAGAGAAACTTTCTTTTTTTTAATCAAACATATATCAGGTGAATATCATTGTTCCAAACACAGACCTTAGTGGAACTCCAAGACCTGCCATACCAGGAGAATTCATAGTGAACATGTCCACATGTGAATTGATCAGACAAACTTGACTTTAACCAGTTTAGTGCAGTTATTCTAATGACAATTAAATGCCCCAATCTTTTTAATAAGATGCAGCACTAAAGCCTAGCAAGACAGAATGCCCCGGAACACACTTTTTCTGAAAGAAAATCACACAAGCTGCTATAAATGGAGACTGGATTTTGACTCAGAGTCTTTTAAGGATAAAATGCGATGCTTTGTTTTCATTATTTAAAAAGTGCAGCATAATAACTGCTCAACAGAAGGAACTTATTAGTGCCCGTGTTCTTCTGCAAGCACATTGTTCTCTCCCTCTCTTTGACATGAGAATAACAAGGTTTACCAATGGGAAGATAAACTCTTTGTTGCTTGATTATATGCCCTGAGCAGCTAGTATAGCTACGTATACTCTACATGTTTCTGTCAACCCTTATTTTCTGGAGTCACCTTCATCGGTGAATCCCAAACTCCAAACACATTCAGCCCCCCCCCCCCCGACTGCAGTATAGAAAAATGATTCCGTTATTCATGGGTGCTGGCGTGAGAGGGTGAGAGATGCAGACAGCGAGACAAAGAAAGAGGAAGGGATGAACACAGGCGAGGGGGGGGATGCAGTTTGGGAAGGTGCGGGAGGAGGCAAGCAGGTGAAGATTTGGTTCAGCCTGAGTGCTCTGCTCATGCAGCGGAAATGCTGAGGAGGTCAATCACCAGCCATCCTACCCCCGCTGCTTCCCCTCCAACTCTCCCTGTCATTCAGCCTCTCCTCTCCTCTCCTCTCCTCTCCTCTCCTCTCCTCTCGAGCCATGTGCCATTTTGACAAACTGATTTATTGGTTACGTCATATTTCTTCCCTGTTTTAATCAAATGCCGGGGCGGCAGGGCTGACTCGTGCTCAGATTAATATCACCATTGATAAGATTGGATGGAGGTGTCCTCACACCCTCACCGTATACCACCCCCTGCTCACAGCCTAACCCCACCCCACCCCCCACCCCATTTCCCCCACTCTTTCATGGCAGGGAAAGGGCTTTTCACTCTGAGAATTCCAGTACAGTGAATTCCTGCTCGCCCGATTTGAGTCACGCATCCGTGCTTCAAATTTATTCCGATGCTTTCACCTCCTTGATTTTTGCTCATGAGCACTTTGTCTTGTTTTAGATTCTAGGCGTTGCGTTTTGATATGCGTGCAAAAAAAAAAAAAAAACTCCTGAACTTTATGGGATTTACGGTCATTGCAGAAGCTGTGGGAGCGATTCGGGTGACAGCGAGCTTCAGACAGAGCGAGCGTGGAGGCTGGGGAGGAGGACAGCAGGTGCAGCAGCGAGCCACTGACAATGCTGCACGAGGAAGTCATTTTAACAAACACACCGTGGCGGCCAGGGCCGGTGGCAGCCATCAGAGCTGCTCCTTCCCCCGCCAGCCACCCACCATTCATCCTCACACACACACACACACACACACACATCACACAATCAGTACCGCCACTCTGACGGCGCTTTCACCCATCGCCCCACCACCGTTGTCTCCCCCAGCCTGCCAGTCATGCAGCCACAGCCCGCAACGTTCTCCCATGTCGATCATGCGTGACACGGAGGTCAGCAGCGAGCGGTGGCGAGGCAAAGAGCCTCTGCATGTGCGCTGCCTCCCTCCATCGCCCCAAGGGGTGTGACCATGCCGGCGGTCTGCCACACGCGCAAGGAAATTACCACACATCTTTTGTTGCTAAGTGCACGGGTGAGTGATGAACAGAGGCGGCCTTTGGCAGACGCTAACTGCAGGGGTGTAGAAGGAGGTGTGCGGAGGGGAGAAAGAGGGAAAATGTAAAGAGAAAAAGAGAGAGAGTGAGAGAGTGTGCTTGGAGGAAAGTGGTGGCTGCTGGTGAAAGGACAGAGGGGGGATGGGGTGATGAGGAGGATGGAGGGAGGAGGGAGAGGAGCGTGGGGAGCCGCAGCCTTCTGATTAAGGGCGAAAGACTGCCGGTTGAGGGGGGGGGGGGCGCTGAGAGCTGAGGGAGTGAGAAAGGGAGAGACGGTGAGAGGAGAGATGGGGAGGGGGGGGATGGGCAGGAGCGACAATTTAACGAAGCTCAAAGCCTCTGCCATCTCTAAAAAGCAAGCAAGGAGACAGACATGGAGGAGATCGGGCTGGGCTCAGGCTGGCGTTAACAGCCTGCTCGTGCTGCCCTTGCGTTTCTTCCTCTGCTGCCTCTTTGTTTGTGATTTCGTGTTTAGAAAAATGTGAGCCAGGATAATACCAGGGCTTTGAAGGAAACTTTAGAAATCTGTTCTCAGAAATATGGTTGGCGGTTGAGTTTCTCCAAATCCATCACGTCTGTAGAACTTGTTGATTATCCACTTTTCCCTAAACATTAAAACAAGTCACTTTCTTTGTCTTTTTTTTTTTTTTCAAACTACTACCACACAAGAGTAGAAAAAACGTAAAAAATAATTCACACAAATAAGCCACATCTAAATGCAAAAGAAGAAGATACATGAGTTCAGGATGTTCTGAATAATCCAGGTGCAACCTTTTTAAGTGTAACAAATTCATGCTGAACTCAGAACAAGTCCCATTTAACATTATTAAGGAAAGGACGCAAAAGCCTCGAACACGAGGTGGGGGGGGGGGGGGGGGGGGGCGGAGCACCTGTGTCATTGTTATGCCTGTTGCCTGGAAACAACATCCTCACCGCGAAGCATCGGAAACCAAGCATGTGTCCAATGCAAAAAAACTCATTTACAAATTTTGCTTTTCTTTGGGACAACGAATATAGTTAAGATTCCGATCTCAGGGTTATATTTTTTCAAACGGCTACAACATAAACGTGAAGAAGAAATAAATAAAATCACACAAACAACCCGCATTTAAATGTGAAAAAAGAGAGACAAGTTCAAGATGCTCTGATAAATAAAGGAGCAAGCTTTTTAAGTGCTGAACTTAGAACAAGTGCCATTTAGCATTATCAAGGAAAGGATGCAAAAAAAAAAAAACTCGAACACTCGTTAGGCGAGAGCGGGAGAGCACCTGTGTCACTGTCATGCCTGTTGCCTGGAAACAACATCCTTACTGCGAAGCAAACAGGAAACCAAGCATGGAAAAGGTCATCGTCTAAAAAAAAAAAAGTAGAACGATTTTCAAATTTCAGGCGGGTTTAGGAATGTTTCCTTTAGAGATCCATCAGCTCTGGGCAGGTTTCAGCACTGAAATGTGTTGAGAGCAAAATTAACTTGATCTTTTAACCAAAATCTGTAAAGGACATCCCAGCAAATGTATATTTTCAGTGTATTTATTAGGAAAGCGCCCATATGCCTCAGCCACTTTCAAAATAAAGCCTCTCAGCTGATCAAATAAAAAGATGCATTTCAGCAACAAGTTGACCTTGTGTCGCCGTGTAACACAGATCACATTTGTTTCTCAACCCTTTAATCTCACAGACGGTCCGTCGAGGTTTTCGCGGCTGTTCAGGACGTCCACACAAAAAGGCAGCATTGGCAGACTAGGTAACGACTTAGTCGACAATGCTATAATAAAAGTTTCATAATAAAATCTCAAATGATTTTGATTGCTCTATACTTTGTAAAAAAAATAAATAATAATATCAAAGGTCTCTGATAGAGGATTTTTACAATATGCTAAGTTAAATGAAACCTTTTCTGACAGGCCAGCACCCATGTGTCTTATTTCTCACTCCAAAATACAGCAGGTGTCAATGGAAAATCTGGAAGCCTCACGAAAACATTTTCCTCAAATAACCGATTGAACTGTCACGGAATCATTTCCTCTCCGGCCACAATGATATTTGGGAAGCATGCGAGATGCCACTCCAGCGTTTGCAGTCGTATTTTTTTGTGCACGTTTGCTCGATATGAGCTACACCGGTCAATGGAAGCTGCCGGGCCTTATATATTCTGACAACACCCCTAGACAGCCTGTCCACTGGAACAACACCTGTTGACATGATGAGGAAGGAGCCTGTTACTTTGAATAACACAGAGGGGGGGGGGGGGGGGGGGGGGTGGAAGCTGGCTGTGCAAATCAGCTTTGAAACTCAGCGACGGAGGCTTGCATGCGCCGCGCATCTGATAAACCAGGCACATTCAAACGTTTGCCACGGTGGCGCCTTCTCCTCTGATGATCCAATAAAAGTCAAAGACGATAAATGTCCAGCTGTGCATTTATTGCCCAATAGTTAAGAAGTCATCACATTGCTTTAAATTCAACTCCTCGTCTTCATGTTGGACCGATTAGCTGCACTATATCATTTCCTTCCTATCTGGTGATGTAATCGTTAATTTATATTTGATGTGTATTCCCTTCCCAATAATAGCACTCAAATAAAGGTTTGGCTACTCTTAATTGACGGCTACAGCAATGTTGCCGTTTGCGCAGCGTATCTCGGTAAGAATGGATCGTAAGATTTACAGGACAATCCAACTTTAAAATCGAGGTTAAAATCGGTTTAACCCAAGATGTCTAACTTAACATGTTTAAAGCCTTCGACTCGACTGAGAAAAGAATCCGACTCACGATCCACACAGCGAGGATTCGTCATTAGTTCCTTCAGCATGTTTTACTTCACATTAAAAGCTACATAACTGCATCAATGAATCTGTTTTTTTTCCCTCTATCATTTAGTCAGAATTTCCCCTTGCTGCTGGAACTTTCCGCTTCAAGGCAAAATGTGCCCATTCTCAGAGGGGATCTTCAAATGTAAGCCTTCCCCATTAACTGTGATAGCTACCCCATGCCACGGCTTCTTTTGCTTGCATGAAACACCTCCATATTTGATGGATATTTGTACCAGAAATCCCTTCCTGCCGCCGGCTTTACCACCGGTAGCAGACGTCCTTCCTTAAATAATGCGACGCAGCGTAGAAATCTCACCACTCAGCGAGTCAGCAGTGGAAAGCCCATTTTGATTTCTGAGGATAAGGCGGGTAAGGACATTTACAGCGTTAATGTAAACCCAACTCAGCCTTACAGTTAGGATTATTTAAATGCTTTTTTTTTGGTGATCTGGTTTATTTATTTAGCATTTTGCTTTCACTAGGCAGCTAAAAGACTGGCGTGGAATCACTGATGTCGCAGATTACGGCCTGTGTCAAAAAGGCAAATCAATACAATTATTAGGAATTAAATGTGACTTTGTGCTGCCGTGGAGCAGCGTAACAAAATTGGACGTGAAGCAGAAGATAAAGTGGAGAATGTGTCATACGACAATCTATATGGAAGATAGTGCTGTGATCCGCGGTGTGGTGAGAGCTGGCTGTGTGGAACGGGGTTCACATTACCCTCTCTTGGGTCCGATTGCTCCACCGGCTGCTCTAATGGTGGCGCGCTGATGACAAAGCTACAGGTGAGACGCTGAGCAAATTCAGCTTGAGGTCAGAATCCCTTCCTCCTCTGTGTTTCAGGCGGATACCCCAAAGGACAAAATAAATACATAAAATACTCTATCGTTATGTAAGCGCATATTCATTAGTATTCCACTTTGCCTCGATGGGGGTTTGGCAGAAGTATCTGTTGACTATTTCTGTTGTTTGGGAAATGGTGACTTAATCAAGCAATAATGCTGGAAATGATTTTCAGCTAATCTTGCGGCCAATCATGTGCAAAAGTAACGGCTTGAAAGCTGGCAAATGAGCCAGCGCCTTGAACGCACATGGGCTAATGGCATGATTATTTGCTCATCAGAGCGATGTGAGCGAGAGTGTGTGTGCGTGTGTGTGCGTGTGTGTGTGTGTGTGTGTGCGTGCGCATGTGGATGTATGTGCGTAAAAACCTATATGTGTGCTTGTTGGAGGGTGTTGGCGGGGGTGATGAGCGAGGTGCTGGTCACATCTCAGCGTGGCAATAAAAGTCGGAGCCCCTAATGCTCGGCTTTTAAGTGCTGCCTCTATTCTCACAGAGCAGCAGACACGTTACAGGAAGGGGGGGGGGGGGGGCAAAAAGAGAGAGAGAGGGGGGGTGGGGGGGTTGAGGCCTGCGGCTGAAGGATTGATTTTAAATGTTCTGCAAAGGCAGTGTTTACTATCCTTCTCTGGCTAGCCCCCTGACAGCGGCAGCATCACAACGAGATTTGTCTGCCCCCCCCACCCACAGAAAGAAGACATGGAAGCAGGCGAGGCAACGGTGGCTTTAAATGATGGTTTTCCTCCCTGGTCAAGTGCTTAATTTGCCCCCAGAAGTTGCACAACCACGGCCTGACACGGACAGACAGTCCAAACATCGGGACCCATCCTGGTCTTTATGGGGTGACTTATTGAGCAAAGATCTTTACTGATAGCATATTACCGAAGCTGTCCCTAGTGGGGAGCCAGAATACAGTCATACCTCGACACACGAGCGCTCCGAGATGCGAGCCAGCCTGCGAGCAATATTTCACTTTGAGATGCGAGCGTAAATTTGAGATACGAGTGCGCGGCCGCGCTTCCAGATGCTTACGCTAAATAGCCGAACGCTCCAAGCGCGAGGTGAAGATCGCAGTGAGAAGACGAACAAACGCATGATGATGATGATGGAGATGAAGCGTAACTGATTTGGCACGCCAGTACATCAACGATGTCTACGTTTATGACAGAGTACGTCTGAGGTACGATTACGGTGTAAAGCGTCTGCGTACCGGTCCGGCTTTGATCAGTTTGCATTCATGAACAAATTGACATTTTTTCTGCTGTGAGTTTGTGCCAGACTTGTTTGCAGAGCTATTATTGCATAACGTATATCTAAATGTAAAGGCTGGTGCGGTTCTATATTTGTCTTAGGGTTAGGGTCTCTGTGTTCAGCTCCATGGCTCATTACTGGCTTCATTACTGGGTGATTGATAAAGTGCATGGGCGGAGCTAGAAGCAGTGAACTTTAGGTAAACTAGCATACTTTTGTTCCAATATATTCTCCTCACACTTTGGCTTTCGGCGTCTCAATCCCTTCGTTACAGCGGTAAGCCATCATCCCCGTCACAATGGCAACCGCTGAGCGCCTTAATCTCGAGAAAGGAGTAGTAGTGAAACAGTCGTCCACCGTTGTCCACCATGTCTCTGTAGAAATCCATGCTTGATAAGCCCCCCCCCCCCCTTCCACCCAGGCAATACTAACTTGGCATTTTTCAATTACCCAAAACAAAACAAAATTCTACACATCAAAAGTTCTTCATTATCAGCAAAAAGACTTGGATATAAACTTATAAACTTCTTTAAGGAACTGGAGCCATTTCCTTCAACCTGAGATCAATCAACCTTTGCATCATTGAAATAAATAAGTTCCTGAAAAAAGCTGGGCTCTGTAGCGTTTAGTTAACACGAGTTAAACAGGAGTAAATAGCCTATTTGGGACTATTTACAGCGGTGCAGTAATACGCATTTAGTGACTATTTATTGCAGCAGGACCTTTATGTCAGAGTGACTCTTAATAATAGCCACACTGTCCTTTAAAGTAAATGAAAATAAATATCCGCCAGTGGAAGGTTTCTTTTCCAAATCATCAACGGCCATTTCGAACAAACGTGCATTGGTGGAAAAAAAAAAAAATCAGGTTAAATACTTAAAATGATCTAAAAGGAGAAAAATCCCTCTGGTTGCAGCGTGGCCGCACTCATAATTAACCGATTGCTGCCGACCATTAGGAATTTGATTCATTGTTCTTTGGCAGTCGGGATGGACGTTTCTCACCTCCGCCTTGGACGTGTGTGAAATACACAATTCCGGAGGGCTGAGGCGAGCAGGGGGGGGCGAGAGCCATATGTCTGCGCTGTCAGAGAGCCACTTGTTACAGGAAGTTTAGCCTCCCTGTGCCTCCAGCCACAGCCTTAATTATTAACAACATGTCTCCCCTCTGAAGAGCTGTGTGAGGACGGCTCGCTTGGAGGAGGTGCTTTGGAGTGTGGGCTGAAAACGGACTTTTCTCTAGACACGGCGGTATATTCAGTTGAGCCGCCGGAGTCTTTCAGAGTTGTCGGTTTATAGACATTTATCCTCCCCTTCGCTCTTGTGTGAGACTTTGTAATTGAAGCTCACTTGTAAACACATAAGCAAAAAAAACTGGGGTGAATCAATCTCTCTCACATTTAAAATCAAGGCAATCATCGCCAAGTTAGCCTGTCCCAATTTGAGATTGAAAAATGATCATTTCTGCAGATTTGTATCCATGTTTTCTTTTTTTTTTATCATGTTAAAAAAGCATTGATTGACTTTGGGTTTCATAAGCAACAGAGAGTCCTGATTTCCTGATTGGCTAAAGGTAACTGAGAGACTCAAAAGTGTGCTGTGTAATCTCTGGAAGCTGCACTTGAAAATATTTTTTTCTGAAATGCAGGCGTAAGATGAATAATTTAAGAATTATTATTTCCTTATATCAAAAACTGTCAAAATAACCAAGATAATTGATTATTATAAGTTGTTTAAGCTATAACCATTCAAATCCATATAAACAAGCAAGGGATGGTGCAGCGTCACAAAAGGTAATGGAACGCCAAACAGCGTCTAGGTGGCAACTAATCAATAAGTGCCTGTTTTCACTTCAGCTGCATTGTAATGATCCGACCATCAGTCAACTGTAATTATCAATTACAAGATTGAGGTGGCTTGATAATTAGCCAATCAGATCAGGTTTAACCTTGGCATTAAAGCCAGAATTAGAACAAGATTTGTTACGTTCTTGTCAGCAACAATTCCACAAATCATTGTGTTCAGATCCTCGGATCGACGTCCTGCAGGTTTGACGACGCACAATGTCAACAGAATTAGCATTTATAGCCCTCTCTTGGTCAAAGCGCATGTTCTTGCACTTTCTTACATGGATGTAAACCGTTGCAGGTTTTAATTATGTATTCGTTCTGAAACACCTTTGATTTTCCACTTCTGGCCTCAGACGCAATCTTTGTCCTTGACCTGTTCATAATTCTCTCCTTGCCTTTCTTTTAGCACAAAAACTGCCTGAGGGGTGCAATGGTTTAAAAAGAAAAAAACACACAGAGCATTCAAATGAGCTCTCCCTTAATCATTTAGGACACATATGCAAACATATTTTGGATGCACAATCGCAAACCCTGCCTTCCAATGCTATATTAATATAAATCTCATACTGGTGCTCACAGCAAATCCATTACCTATAAATTGAGTAATACTTTCTCCAAAGTATAGATCGACTAATTGACTTAAATGCATCCAGTTGGTTCCACTTTAGGGTGGAAATGATTAGTTAAACAGCTTTTCAATTCCCTTCACAAAGCAGCTGTTGATCAAATGATTAAAAGATGATTACTGTAATGTATTTTCAGCCACTTTTGATTTTCTAAGTCATTAATTGAATGATAATGATAAGCCAACAATTATAAAACCATATGTCCAACAAAAGAGACACTGACTGAACAAAAAACCCACAGCTGAAAAGCAACGGCTTGAGGATGAAATTCTTAAACTATTTGGCCAAATCTAATTTTGCCCCTTGTCATGCTTAAGCGAGTAAACTCCCCCCGTGACTTGTTCTTGCGTGTGGCGCCATACCTTCCAGCGATTGTACCCGGGGTGTCTGTAACAGATAGAAACAGTGAGCGTGTCTGTGAGGCCGTTCCGACGCTGACGAAGTGGGGGGACCATGTGATTTTTCTCATCTCTTCCTTTCCATGCACCATCCACAAAAGTCCTCGCATTCCGTCATGCACATACACACATATTCAAAAATGTGCACACACACACACACACACCAAGCTTAATACTGTGGAACAGCCATCAGTCAAAGTGTGTTGGCGCTGCAGGTCTGGGGCATTTACATAGATAGATGATGGAGAGATTATGGGGCACTGGGGTTATTAATCACGCAGCTGAAATGGAGAAGAGGGACTCCTTGGTGTCACTCTTCTCTCCGGGGATGGCTCTTTGCCATGGATGTGTCTTTTGTGCCTATTTCCATGTTCAATTCGCCGCCTGGCTAAACCACTGTGGTATTATGAATGTCTTGCTATTCAATATTGCTGCAGGGTAAAAGGTACAGCGCAGCTAAGTCCACTGCCAGGCTTTCCCTTAAGGAGTACAGTGTAGAAATTCCTCCTGAAATGAACAGAGAAACTTACTTTAACTACACCTTCAATTTACTCCTATTAAACATCAAGATCTACTTTTTTAACTGTTTCATGCTTCCGGAAAGCACAAATCTTCTGCTTTTCTCTTCAGGTTTGGGAGAAAACAATCAATTGAGATGGGGATCATATCATATATATATATATATATATATATATATATATACACAGATTTAGTATTTTCTGGTATCAAACATCTCAAATATCCATCAGGCATTTTTTTTTATATCTTTAATTTAAAACTGGTATTAGTCTAGACAAGGCAGAGATTCAGAAAAACTAGGTGCTTTGAGAAAAGTAATCACATTTTCCCTTCGGATTCATGGTGGACACAACTCATTGCACATGATTTGGGTGATCATTCTTTCCGTTCTCGAGGGTTACGTCCAGTGTTATACATGTTGGCCCCGCAGCAGCACCTTAATTCTCTAAATCCTCCTCTTGAATGATTTGTTTCAGCCGATCCTTCCAGTTTCTTATCCGCGCTGTCCCCCTGGCATCACAGCCATCTGCAGCAGGTGACTGACTGCATAACGTCAAGCTATCGTTCTACTTTAATGCCGAGATTCACTTTCGGTATGTCAATGGCGGAAATCAACATTTTCATCACCGTCGGATAGTAATTGCAGGTAAACATATAGTAGAAAATCGATTAACCAGTTTGTTGGTGATCAAATATTTACTCTCAAGAATAAGATTTCTTCCGATTTTAAATTGATCCACGTGATTCTTTGATTATGTGGGGAAGAGCCCACCAATGATTTTGTTCAGGTTTGTTTGTCTGATTGTCTGCCATCCCTTTTTCATTCATTTCCTTTCGTTGCCATTCAGGCTCCTGAACTAAAGGGAAAAAAACAAGCAAGGTTCCTGGACGGTAGGTGAGACGTGTTCAAACCCTCAACTGCTTCAGATTCGACCTTCAAGGATTGCGCAGGCGGTTGTTGCATTTACATATTTGCATATAATAGAAAGGACGAGTGCCCTTGGTTTGAAAGCCCTTCTGATTTTAAAAAGGAGAAGAAGAAAAAGAAATCCCCATCATACACATCTGTTTTGACAAATGTAATTAATTTGTCCTTTTTTGTTTTATTCCTCTTTTGTATTTTAGCACTTTTTTTCATGTCATCTTGATTTTTATATTAATTCCTTAATGTCTTTTTCATTTTGATGTTTTCAACATGATTCTTTTACAATGGTTACATTTACGCATTTTAAATCCCTAATTATCTATAATAATATATAAAAAAGTGTTTTGCAGCATTCATTATTTTTTGGAAGTGCTTTAGAAATACGTGTAAATCTCACTGCCTTAACTTGAAGTGCCATTCCATTATTCCAGATGGCCCAAAAAATTAAAACGTTGTTTCTCACACAACAATCAAATAACAGACTCAATGCCTTTTAAAATTACCGAACGCTGTTGCCGTTTGACATTTGATAGCAACCCGCCCGTTCTGTATGAATTTTGAATTGTGAGTGTTTGGAACGGGACGCCGTGGAACTGGTGGATGTGAGAATGGAATAACCCCCAGAGACAGGTGAAGTACTCCGCTCCTCTGGGCTGTTTGCTTTGGTAAATGTAGCCACCATCCCCTGACCCCAATGGGATCTGACAATTGGACCTTTCCTGTCCTTCCTCCTCACTCCAATAGCTCCTGTTCCCAGGTTTGGCCTGTTTACCATCATTCCTATGGCATTGAGTAATTCTGCAGCATTTCACAGGATTAATTAATGTGCTAATCGAACCACTCAGTGAAACCTGGGGTGTGTGGTGTGTGTGTGTGTGTGTGTGTGTACTGGTGGTTTAAGAGCAGGTGATAGATGGGTGGACAGATGACGAACGGAGGGGTCACTGCCTGGATGAAAGGACAGGTAGATGAACAAAAGAATGAGCGATACCTGGAGAGACGAGTGACTGAACGCCTCTTCAGAGATTATCTTGATCATCTTTAATGATCTCGATAATCACTGCGCAGCTGCATGACATAAGACATCCTATTAAAAAAATCTGTGCCTCGTTTGATCAGCATGGCCGTGGTGAGGATTTATGCAGAATGCAATCAAGTAAAGCTGAGTCAAACATCCTTCTTCTGAGACGTTGTCTGAACAAAACTGGCATTTGTTGTGCGTTCTACAGATCACCCAGGATTACCGCTATACGTTGATGTTTGGCTAATACTCAGACTGAATTGGTGATTGATTATTTCTAATGCTGTAGCCATTTTTACTGCAGAGATGAATAAATAGATTGAAGCCACTTTGCCACAAGCTTTTTTCTTTTATTAAAAGTAATTGCTTCCTTGATTACATTAGCTCACAATTCCTTTCCCCTTCAAATCCCTGTGCTGCTCTGCTGAGAGGATTGTGTCGGAGGTTTCTTCTTTTTATTTTATCACTATCGACGCTTTCTCGGCTGCCATTTTCAAAAGCTTTCCAAGTCTGATTTGCGACTTACCTTCCTGCTGTGCGACACAAAGGTTTTTGTGCCATTCTGGTGGTGAAGTCCGAGTACTCCCGCTTCATTTTGCCCTTCATTGTAGTGTGAACACGCCTTGACATTTAAACTGGCTGGGCTTTACTTAGGAAGCCTGGGATTTGGAACGGAGCATTAGAAATGTAGCGAGCTGCAGTTCTCAGCTGGGTTGGAAATTGCAGAACTCTTAGGTTGTAAAATGAAAAATAGTGTCGGCCTTTAAGTTAATCGATCAGCGTGTGTGTATTTAAATGTGTTGGGATATGCACGAAAATGTATGCGTGTGCGTAGATTTTGTGAGTCAGATGTCAGGGACAGAGATAGACATGATCGACATGCATATTCAGATGTGTGACGGAGATATGCACAGGTGTGTTGCACGGGAAAGAGGTGGCAGGAAGTGTTGGCGTGCTCTGCTGTCTCACTGCACCATGATGGCTTCAGGATAACTAATCAATCTGGAGCTGCCTCAGACGGGGAGGGAGAGGAACAGTCAGACTAGATTAGCGGAGAAAGATCACGTCAGCCAGGCGCCGCGCCGGCTTCTCTGATGTGTCCTGCTTTCGTCACTGTATGCACCCCGAGCGGGAAAATAAAATAAGCGTCTCATTATTATGCGCGGACAACCTGACTGGACTGGATTTAAAAGAAAATTCATTCCTGCTTTTATTATTGCTGCCAATGGGGAATTTTTACATCTCCAAAAATCTGGGAATTTGTCACAACTGTAGAGATTTATTCGCCATATATCTTTCATATTACTTATATTCCCTGGGGGGGGGGGAGAGAATAGATTTGAACTGAAGTGGACCCAATCTTTTCTAAATAAATGGACAGCTAGTACAGCTTATTAATTGGTCCTATGGTGATATATTTTAAAAAGCACACACACAGTCTTTCCGCACATTTCGGCGTTCAGCTCAGACAAAACAGTCGTGAAATCCAATTTTCCTGCCCTAAACTTCGAGAACTCTGTAAATCTACTTTCCACCCAAATGCCGCTTGTGCAAATCTTGCCACTTGCTTCAGCGCAGAGATGTTTTTCTTCTCCCGCCGCCCCCCCTGCTCTTAACTGTGTACCAGCGGTTCTAGGGGCTGTCATATTGCATCAGCGCTCTGCTGATTACTTCCACCTTGTCTCCCTCGTCAGGAAATGATTCTGACACACACTCACACCCTGCTTTCTCGACATCAATATGCGTGCGATGGAAAAACTGCAGACAGTAAATAAATAATGAAAGACGAGGTGGGGAGGAGGGAAGGGAATGGGGGGGGGGGGGGGGGGCTGTATGTGTCATTCTTTCTCTGTCTCATTCTCTATATCCTCTGCATGTACGAGTGACTCGGGATGGGAAAGTGTTATTTGTTATCTGAAATGAGAGAATAATTATTTTTTTATATGATTAAAGTTAATTAGAGGACATTTTGCTTGCAATTGTTCAGCGTTGGTTCCGCGCTGCTGTGATTTCCCAGCATGTCCTTCCTTAGTGCGTCCCCACAGGAAGGTGTGTGGATTATTGCTCTGCACAGTGCCAAGAAGCACGCCGGCCCGACTGAGGGAGCGTTCTCAGCCAGAATCCCTAAAGGGATTATAACAGAGGCATTTCTGCGGAGGACACAGAGAGGGCACGCGTGTCTGATTGGCCCACTAACCCGAGTGGCATCGCTGGCTTCTCAGGGAAATATGGCCATATTGCACTTTATTTAAGGGTTGACCATTAATAAACAACTCCTCATTTTTAGGCCTGATCTATTGTGCCATTGTGAAGCAGACGGCAGAAGATAAAGACATCTGCTGCCTTGCTAGAATGTCGAGACCAGCCAGCATCTTTGGAAAGGTGCAGCTTCAGATTAGAGTCCTGTGATGCGTTTATGCTAATGAGCCGATGGCATACTGACCTAATTAGCGATTTGTTTGGCTGAATATCATCGCAGCATTCTGCTCGCCTGTTTATTCACATTTATGTGCGCTTTTGTGGGCCTTGAAGAAAGCCGAGTTCAAATGGAGTTTGCATCTTACAAACAAGACATCTTATATGACTTCTTTTTTTTTGGTTCAAATTCTATGGCCCAAACAGAATTGCATCATTTCCTGCGGGCTAGCAGGATGTCTCTCAGTGTTTTGTGGAAGATTTTAGGACAAACTCACGAGTTTGTGGACAATTTGTCCCGATTTTTCCCTCCTGATATTTAAAGGGAAAATTCAATCGAGGATCAGCGCTGAGGCTCGATTCAGATGATCTGCTAATGATCCTGAATTATAGATCCCGAAACCTCCCAAACTACCCACAGTCATTAAATCCTTCCCAGATATAATCAAGCATGCAGGTGTTCATTTGGAATGTTAATGTCAGCGCCACATTAACGGTGCCAAACAACTAGCCCTTATAGCTAATATTGCACTGATGACAGCGATCCTATTAAATCCTTCAGCTTCCTTCTTCCGTTTTGGTCACCGCAGAAAATTGTTTCACGTCTCCATTTTTGTTTATCTGCTTCCCCACGAGATCAGACGAGAACATGAAGGGTTGCGACGTTCCGTCTGACATGATATTTCTAACAAATGTCCTCACCATTGTCATATCGAGCAGCGCTTCCGTATTTCAGATTATAAGATGCCTCTCCGTGTTTGCATGATGCAGCCTGTTTTCAAATTCAGTCGGGATTTTATACCTCCTGCAATCTGAGCCTGGTTTTAAGGATCCACTCAATTACAGCTGAGTTTTAAAGCATGTTGTGGTGCAGCGCGGCCACTCGCAGCTCGAGGGAATTAATTTAAGAACGCAGAAACCAAACTTGCCTGTAAAGTTATCAAATAAACACAGCGGAACAAATAATAATACTGTACTCTATGAAAGTGGGCTGCAAGGTGGCACAGTGGGTAGCGCTGTTGCCTCACAGCAGGAAGGTCACAGGCTCAAATCCAACTTGCGGGCTTTCTGTGAGGGATTTGTATGTCCTCCTAGTGCCTGCTGTGGGTTTTCTCCGGCTTCTCCGGCTTCCTTCCACCACCAAAAACATGCAAACTCGGTGAATTAGTTACACTAAATTGCCCACAGGTGTGAGTGTGTGTGTGTGAGAATGATTGTCTATCTGTGTGTGGCCCTGTGATGAACCGGCGACGCTCGCCCGTTGACTGCTGGGACCCACCATAATAGTGTAGAAACATGGGAAAAGTGAGTTTTTCATAATATGGGACCTTTAACTGTGGAGGCAAACTAGCTGTTTCCCCATCGATGCTAAGCTAGTTGCTTCCACAAGCACAGATAATGTGGTTAACAATCTTCTAACATGTAAAACTACTGAACTAAGAGTTTCTGGAATATTATAGATCTCAACAAAATAGTAGAAAACTGATCACAAATTGGGATCAGGTTCGTCTCTTTGAGTCTAAAACGTCGATTTGTGTGACGCTGACTTGGGTTAACGTGGTCGGTATGCTATTTAATCTCACCGAGCAGGAAGAGAGCGCGCCGGCGCACCCTGATCCACGTTATAAACCTCTGATGAACGCCGCTGGCCGGAAACTACCACGACTGCAGAGCACGTCAAGTCGTCTTCCTGGCGGGGCCTAAGCAGTCGGCCGCTCAATTTGGGCGATGGCAAGCGTGCTCAGTCAGTGTAGAAGTCGGTCCCGGATGATTTCCTCCATCTCTGCTCATTCGCCTCAGCGCTGGCTCCCTCCCCTCCCCACCTCAGCTAGAGCCCAAATGAGCCTCTGTCCTCTCCCTCCCACTGTACCGCAACCCCCCCCCACCACCACCACCACCACCACCCATAACTATTCCTACCCGCCATCCCTGAAACTCAAAGACCCGGCAATCGCTCAGTTTCTCAAGCTATCTCAGGAGCCTGCGTCTCCCCCCCCTCTTCCCACACACAATCCACCATCCTCCCTTCTCTCGCCGATCCTCGCCCCCCCCCCCCCCCCCCCCCCCCCAACCGCACACCCCAAATGCATTCCAGCATGACAAACCACATGGGATTTCACTAGTCCTTTAAAGTCTGCTGCCTCTGGGAACCTCTATTCTCCATGCAACATTTTAGTATTCAAGGGAATACGTGAGCGGGGAGGCAACCAATGCCGTTATGTTCCTTCTGCCTCCTCCTCGTCGTGATTTCACTCGAAGCTTTGTGGAAGGGGGGGGGGGAGAAATATCCTCCGTTATCAGGTGATCAGAGGAGCTGGCTAATTTTTTCCCCCTTCCAACCCATGAGTGGATTCACTTCAGTGTCTTTGGAGACGTGTCCGCATCAAACAATTACCGTCACGATGTCTTTTGCTGAAGTCATTTCTCTTTTTTATTATTTTATTTTAACACATAAAAGCATCACAACAGCAATATACAAATTCTTAGTAATCTTTAAAACCAAAACACATTTACACATGCAACAATAGGGTTTAAGACAATGAGTAAATTATTGAATATTTCCTTTTTGGGAATGTGTTAATGTCATTTTCCGGGAGAAAAAGATCAAACCCCCCCCCCCCCCTCCCCTTTTTTTGCTCCAGAATATCTGTAATTAATTGTAAAAAAAAAAATCAATCTTCTCAACATAACATACAATTCCTTTTCTGGTATTTCTCTCTACCTTTTCTGAAACGTACTTCATTCATCTTTGGGAATATGACCTCCAGAGAGCCGTCTGACTCATTCAAGGTCACAATCACCTGATGCTCAATTAGATTTTGAACATGTTAAACTGTCCATACAAGACAATGTGCCCTGTTTTGTAGTCCGTCACGGAGGCGCTGCTGCCATCCTTCACGCCGCCGTTCTCAATGAGACGCATCACACGCTCCCCGGCAACAGTCCTAGCATTAGCATGGGATTTGAAAAATTAAATAATGAAAAGGTTTTCAGGAGAAATTAAAGATAAGAAAAGAAGATGGCCAAAATAATTTAGGAGTCAACAGAAATGAAAGATTGAAAAATAGAATAAATTATTGCTCCAGAAGTGAGTGGAGTTTGTTGTATCATCGGTCCTTGTGGCCTTGGTTTGACGGATTCATCACAATTGTATGATTGTCTGTTGGAGTCCTTTACATTGGATTGGCTGTAAAACCTACAGCCACAACACTGAAAACACACTCATAGACACCAAAAATATACATTATGTTACTGTCAAAAGGTACAATAATTACACAGAAAAGGAAATTACAGAGTTAAAACAACACCATTATGTTTTCGTTTTTCTTTTGTCCGTCCACGTTTCTTCTCTCAAATGGGTTGCCATGTTGGGTTCTATGAACCCATCAAGTGCTCTTGGCAGAGAGTCAAGAGTCCCGCCTTCCCTCCTGCTGCTGGATGCCGCGACCACGTCTTGCGTCTCTAAAAGAACCACCGAAATGCTTCGCCGTTGTTGACCGGCGTCCTCTGCGGGAAACAAAATGCGAAAGACCAGTTTTAATTTGGCAGGTTTCAAGGTCATGCCATTATCATGTTATACATTCTACCCAGAAAACATTTGAAAAACAATAATCAACAATATCTGAACAGGTGATGGTTAAAAGAAATAACAGGGACATTAAGTTAAGTAAAAACCCAGAAGTGCACTTAAACGTCCATAAAGCGCAACCATCAATCCAAGCATTTCATCAAAGGAGCCGCCAAGGTGATTACATCCACGTCCCACCCACACCCAAATAATCATTACGCTGGATGAAATATTCAATACAAATTCCCAAGAAGCAACAATGAGGCATTTAATTACTGCGAGCTGCAGCCGCAGTGATGGGGAACAGTGCATCATTTCAATTTGAGCTTGTGCCAGCAGCCCCCCCTCCCTCTCCCCAAAATCTCTACGCCAGAGTGACAGCTTCTCCTTTCCAGAACATTTAGAAGTTAAAGACATAAAATCCTTAAGTCTCCAACCAATCGCCATGACCAATTAGCAAATTCTTTGATTATTCCTTTTCTGCTTCAACGGAGCAGAAAAGGAATAATCACAAATAAAATCGCTCGAGTCTGAGAGGAGGATAATTTGACATTTGAATGCCGAGCATCATCTGTGACTGATCTTCTGGTTTTAAGTGCATCTGGGTGATGATCATATCCTGTTATTTTGGTGTCCTGACATGAGTTTAGAATAATTTGTAAGATAATTCCATAATCAATCACAGACAACAGGGACTGCAAACTCCAGCAAGGCTGACTTTTCTCCGCAAATTCTTTTTTATATGCAACACCTGGATGTCGATTCTTTCACCTCAAAAACATCCCCCCCATCCGTCCGTGACTAAATCAGCTGTTCCAGAAGATTTTCCGCTGGATGGGTTCCACCCAAAATGTAATCACCTGTTCCCAGCTCCCATGCTCGGTTCTTATTAAAGTTTCATGCAACTTTTTGAATTAAATGTCCCCCCCCCCCCAAGGTTCTGGATCCACCCCTTGATCTGGATTTATACCAACATTCAGTTGTTCCTTCTTTGGAATAATGCCCACTTCTCCAGCCAGACTGATCGTATTACATCAAGTAATTAAAGCAAATTTTACAAAAAAGAGAACGATTCTCTTCTCACAGTGATCAAAAAGTGAAAAAAAAAGCCTTTTGTCTCCCACAATTGCTTTTTTAGATCCACTTCCAAATGTCACAAATTCAACAATTCCAAACTATTTCATCACAATCTGTCAAGGAGTAACAAAGATAATCCCCCAGTATTTAAAATTGTATGAAATGAAACACTTTCAAGGTTTCAAGGGTCTTGTATCTCACATCTCAGTTGTAATTTCTGAAATTGTACATGTGAAAAGGTTGAAATACAGAAAATATTCAGATTTTTTAACAATGTGCATGCATCACACTCATCTTAATATTTGGCACATGATAATGTGCCCATATTTTAAATGCATCCAACGACATCCGGGATAGCGTCATATTGTTTAGTTGAATCACAGCACAGGCCCCCACAATGCCCCTAGTGTGTTCAGGCTTCCTGCCTGTGGAATCAAGGCAACACCATCTGCCCTTCAGAAGCCCGATGGCAACAGTGCCAACAGTGCAAACCTGGCAATCGCCAGAGTGATAATTTCTCTCCACAGTGTTTTGGAGAAATGGTAAACGGGCTGCACTTATATGCACCAGTTCTGCAGTTTGAAAAGAAAAGAGGCGCATTTGGGCACCTCACATTCCCCCATTCACTCACACTTCACTGCTGCCATGCAAGGCGCTGCCAGGCCCACGGGGAGCACCTTGGGGTTCGGTGTCTTGCCCAAGGACATTTGGGCATGTGGACACTCAGAGCCAGGATTCGAAGACGCCGACCTACGGGTCACTGGACGACCCACTCAACCAACTGAGCCACAGCCGCAGGGTAACGAGGGGTCATCGTCTGTGAACGGCTCAGGCACCAAGGTGGAGATGAAATGCCGCTGATTTTATATTTCTAGCTGCATCACCAGAGCCTTCAAGCCTGCAACGCTGATGTTCCATCATCTGACGAGTGAAGGGTTAACCCAGCCCAAGGAGACGCCACGCCAGCGGCACGTCTGCATCGCACATGATTTAAATATTAATTGAATGAAAATGCTTTCAATTAGCGAAAGGAAATTCAGGCTGTGCCTTCACAGTCACATGACCGCAGTGAACATCCTGCAAAAATCCAGAGCAGGCTCGCCGTCCGCTCCGACTCGTGTCTATGCCGCCAGAACGGCACAGGAATGTAGCGTGCCGTTCAGATGCATCAACCTCGTCTCTGGAGGACGTTGGGGCAGCCACTGTGTTTTTTTTCCTATAAGCCTATTTGATGGTGCTAATTAATTATAATACACTAAGACAGACACGGTTGGCCGGAAATAACATTCCTAAAGGTTGGATGAGGAACTGACAGAGAATTCCCGCTTTGAAAAGTGGCGGTTCCCATTCAAGGGCTGGGATTCCTTATTTTGGAAGTAATATATTATTAAAGCAACATATTTTCTCTTTTTAAATAATTTGATTGTAGGAAATATAGAAAATATAAACGAAACAAAGATTCCGAAAATCGACGAGGCCAACAAAAAAACTTATTTATTGATACATGTTCTGTAATACTTTGTGTAAAATCAGCAAATATTTAATAGGTGTCCTCCCAGTTTCACTTGTTGGGCTACTAAGGAAAAGTCAGATTTATTTATTTAGAAATACATTTCTAAAAATGAAACCTGCAGATTTAGTCATTCGCCAGTTTGTTAAGGATATCTGGCGGATTCTGTTGAATTTGGCAGAGAAGTGTTCCATTAAAATAACCTGATTGACTGATTGACACCCTGAAATGACCACGCTGATGAATCGTCATCGCTCTAAATCAGGGCCAACAAGACATTGTGATCTCCATGAATGTAGCGGAGCGTGTCCAGGGCTTACGTGAAGAATCGGCAAACACAATCAATGAAAAAAGAAAACTATATAAAACGCAGCATTGCGCATGTCAGAGCACCGGTTGAAGCCTCAAACGCCGCACCTGCATCTACATCATAATGCATCCACAGCTTCATGCAACGCTGTCTCAGCCTGCCACGTTGCGCTCTAACCGCTGTGCCGGGGAGACAAGAGACAGGGGAGGAGAGAATGTTTATCTTAATCCATATTCTCCCACTGATCGGTCCCCGGTGGAAGTGCGGCTCGCTAGAGACAATAATGACCCTGATCTGGCCACTCGGCATGTCCGTGTTTTGTTAAGTTCCCATGTTATTGATCCGGTGGGGCTCTTGAGTGCTGCTTGGTTTCACTCCTGGGCCTCCTCGCCTCAGCACACTGCAGTGACCAGGCACAAAGAAGGCTCAATTAGCAAGCCCCACCTTGTCTGCCCCCCCGCCCCCCCCCCCCCACACACACACACCCCGCACACCTGCATGCACCTTCAAAATCACTCTATCAGCCACCAGGGAGAGCAATGGAGGAAAGGCTCAAGGAACAGAAACGACAAGGAAAGAGAGGGCGAGACAATGGGGGATGAAGGGAGAGGGGGAGGGGGGGGGGCAGAGGATGGGAAGGTGGGGAGGAAATTACAGGAGGGACGCAGGAACAGCACTGAGGTTTCACCTCAAATCTAGATGGCGTGGCAGCGGCGCAGCCTCACGCCTCTGCAGCGGAGCATGCATAACAACGCGGAGGGGGAAACAATTTCCCACTCCGGCTACGCCGAAGGAGGAGGAAGAGATTTCTCCAGAACTCATATTAACCCCACCGCACCGCCGCAGCAGGCGCCGCATTGTAAGTGTCTGCCAATGGCGTTTGGTGATAACGAGCCAGTAAAACTGACAGGTGGTAGAATAATTCCCTGCCGATGCTGGGGAGGGCGGGATGAGGACCGTGGGGCGGCCATGACACCCTGTGATCCTATCTCAACCTGGCAGGTGCAGTAAACGCTGAAGCCGTGCCGTCGGTTGATTGAGAAGAGGCGGCAGAAATACGACGCAGGCTCGAGCGGGACGCTGAATAATAATCAGACGGAAGCGGCTTCTTTGAAGGCTGCTGCAACCTCTGCAGCACCAATATAACCCCCCCTCCCCCCCCAACACAATCTTAAACGGCCAGGTTAAAGTCCAATCCTCCATATCTTTCTCGCACAAATAATAAAGATGCATGAACAGCCCTCACCCCCCCCCCCTACCCCCCCACCCCCCACCCCACCCTGCAGCCTTGGCGTCACACTGTGCTGGGGCCAGAGATAAACCACTCAAGACGATGAGGATCATAATGGCAGACGCCGCAGCGCCTCAAAATTCAATCAGCGGCGAGACGTCAATGCGGATGAGTGTAAAAGTGAAATATGCTCGCCGGCGTGCGTTAAAAGACGCCACACAGGGCTCGCAGAAACAACAACAGGCGATGAAGAGGACGAGGGAGGGAGGAAGGGAAAAGAAGGGGAGAGGAAAAATGAAAATAATGTGTCTCTACTACTCGGCTTCCCAGCACAATCCCACTGGCATTCTGAGCAGCCCTACTTTAACCACAGACTGTGAATAAATTACCCTTTTGAACTCGGGGTGATTGCAAATGTGCCCCGGTTTCTCTTGAGACATATCTGGCACTAACCCTCTGTGCTCCGAGCCAGCCTTGTCACAGAACCCCGTCCCCTCCCTCACACGCACACACACACACACACACACACACGCACAGCATCATAAAACTTATAATTCACCATAAGTACAGGTGGAATATTTCTCAGCCAGCTCCAACCATCCCCCCCACCTCTTTTTTTTGTGTGTCTGGGAATTCTCAAAATTTCTTTTTACACTCAGATGAAAAAAAGTGATGAGATGAGAAAGCATCCTGGAAAACCAGAGTAGAGCTAGAATGGATGGGAGCGAGGCAGAGACAGATATATAGGGTGGAGGGGGGTGGGAGGGGGGCAGGAAGAAGGAAGGGAGACGGTGGTTGCAGCCTGTCAAAGCTGCATACAAAGCGTTGCAGCTATGAAAAGTGTCCTGGTTCCTGGTCTGTAAGTTAATAAATTATGTGCGTGTTCAGAGTGGGGGGGCCATGTGTTATAATGAGCCATCTGAAACACATCATCGCACTCCCACCCAGTTGGACCGCGCCTCCCCGAGATTCCTCCCCTCCTCCTTCCGTTCCGTCTCCCCAGATATCCGCCGCCTGCTTCTGAAAGCGGTCGATTTAAGTGATGATTTGATTGAGCAGGGCTGCCTGTAATCAGGCCTGGTGTGGCTGAAGCCAGTTATTCATGCGGGTTCTTCATTTTTAGGGTTCCAAGGGGACAAATATGTTTTTCACATGGGTACAGTTGGTGTTAGTTAACCTATTGTATGTAATAAATAAAATTATTTAAGACATTCTTTTTTTCTGTTGACTCGAGTTGCTGCGTTTGAAGCTCTGGTGTAATTTGGAATTCAAAACGTTGGCATTGGGATTTGGGGGTTCTGGGAATGACGGAGACCTGAACCTGAGTAAAAAACAAAAACATGTGGGGTCAGCAAATGACTGAAAGGTGGTCCGCCATCCTGTAGGATGGTACCTGGAGGTTGTGCCAGTCCATGAGGAAGAGGATTACTGCAGTCAGCAATGCTGATTTTCATACAACGCAAGCCGCCTAAAGCAAACAGAAACGGGCATAAGTACATCTGCCCGCCTCCTCTCTCCTGACTGACACTACTTCCGTTGAGTAGCCGCTAACATAATTACACTTTTCACAAAGTCGCTCGCCCTCAAATCCGTGCGCGTTCGCAGGTCAAGCAGCTTGAAAGCTTCCAAAGTAATTGGACACATCGGAAACTACGGTCAGAACAGTCAGTTTGTCATCAAAGTGACGCCGCGCATGAGGGGCAATTCTTTTTTTCTTTCTTATTGGAAAAGTGGTGGGAAGACAGAGAAAAGTAGGAAGAGGCAGGAAAGAACGAGCATTTCATGAGCAAAGGAGCGAAGGAGACAGAGCGCAAAAAACATTCAGGGCTGATCTCCGGGCCTAAGGAAGATGGGGGGGAGGGGGGTTGAGCAGAGCAGTCAGCCTTAACTGATGCGTTATATATTGCCTGTCACTTTATTCTGCAGGAATATTGGGGCGTTGCCAAGCTCAAACCTGGAAGGTAGAGCAATCCATCACCTGCAGCGTTCCAGGCGTTGGTGGGTGGGGGTTGGAATCTCATCTCAGAGCTTGTAGGCAATATTCCAGCAGCGCGATGCTGTTTATGAAAGATACCTCACACCAAGGCCACCATCACGGACAGACCAGTCATCTAGTCATCCACACGCCACTGCCCCCCCCCCCCCCCCCCATCCACACACACACACATCATGGCTACAATACCAGAACACAAACAGATTCTGCATAACGGCAATAATAAGTCAGTGAATAAGATGACAGCAAAATACTTCACTATAAAATATAGACTCATATTTGCACACTTCCCTCAGCTCATACCTTTTAAGAGGATTTTTTTTCCACAATGCGTCATGATCATTCAATTCTAAAATATAAAAATATTTCAATCAAACAATTAGAAGCAACAATCAATCCGGTCTCAATCAGTCGCCATTGTTTCCTCACTTTACTGCCAATAGAAGTTTAAACCTCGTCGGTCTTGTGAACAAACATTTTTATCCCCTTTTCTTCATCGAGGCAGAAATACGAGTCCTTTGGTGCCGCAGTCAGCAGAACGACGTGAGGATACCTCTGGTGTACAGGCGCACGACGGTCCCATTCCAAATCTCCGTCTATACCATTAGTTTCCAATGGTGCCTTTGGGTGCCGTAAAAACTGGCTTCAAATAAATCAAATCAATGATTGGGATATTATTGTCCAGTTTATGGTAATTAGGATGTTTGGTTTATTTATTGTCAGTCGCTTCAAATGTTAACATCCAAATTCTGCTCTCTTTAGATTCAAAGCTGCGCCAAAATCTCCATAATTCATTTGCAACACATTTTCAATCCTTGCCATAAACCCAAAACTGATATATATTGACAATATACGTTTAATGCCATAAGCTATTTCTTAAACATCCTTACGACACAAATCTCCATAACGTTCCCGAGTGCACCGGTCCCAGCCTTGCACCAGGGATCCTGCCGAGCGCATCAAACGTAGCGTGTTGCGGATGTTTGTGAGTAATGAGGA
Organism: Brachionichthys hirsutus; assembly: GCF_040956055.1. Classification (NCBI taxonomy): domain Eukaryota; kingdom Metazoa; phylum Chordata; class Actinopteri; order Lophiiformes; family Brachionichthyidae; genus Brachionichthys; species Brachionichthys hirsutus. Next base: position 8,882,372 of record NC_090913.1, read on the forward strand.
ATTTAGGAAGTTTTTTTTTTCATTTTTGCTGACTAGGCATGTATGAACTGGTGGGGATGCATGATGGTGTGCTTAAGTGCTGTTTTTGGCAGAGGGATGAGGCGGTCACAGGGGGGAGATTAGGCTGAGGGGCAGTGAAGGAAAACCAAATCCATCTCCATCTCAGTAGCATCCTAAAGCTGATTACTTACTTCAGTAGGCAGGGGAAGGGGAGAGAGAGAGAGAGAGAGAGAGAGGTGAGAGAGCAATTAGCATAGATGCAATTCTGGCACAGCCCTCTGACTTGATATTTGACCTTCTGCGAGCGTCTTGCCAAATATCGCCTGAGACGTGCAGATGGACCATATGGCAAAGTGCTGCTGGAAGGCGAGAGCAGAGTGATTCCAAGCCTCCGTATGCTAATGGGGGAATGTAATTACAGCGCAGTATTCCTGTAGGACGTATATTTCACCAGCCCTCCATGGGGATGGGTTTGTCGTGAGACAAGCCGAGCCACGGTGGCTTCAGAAAAATACACTCCAATGCAACCTGAGACGGCAAAATGGAACGTGCCCATATGTCGCCTTATGAGGGCGTCGGTGTGTGTGTGTGTGTGTGTGCAGGTGTGTGAAATGGAAACACACAAAATCTCATGAGTGGAAAAAGGCTCAGTCTGCTCTGAATCACGTGTGACGGACATTTTCTGAACTGAAAAACCGCTGCTGTCCTTTGGATACGCCCCCCCCCCCCCCCCAAACAGTGATGTCATAGAAGATAGTTTTTTTTTCTTCTACATTTGCATCACCTACTGGGCACGATGACATCACCAATTGGAACAAGGCCATAATAACAAGCTTTATTAGCTTTTTCAACCTTGAGATTTTGCCAGCTGAAAACTGAAGCCCATAACCTGAACTGTAAACTGATTGATAATATATTGGCGTTTTCACAAGCCGATCAGTAAAGAGTAATGACAGCTGAGGTTCGGACAGGAAACGCCATGCAGCAAAGGGCTGCGGCGGAAGACGCCGCGGTAAATACGCATCTTAACCGCCAGCCAGACGATGGCTGTTAAGCCTCCCGTTAGAGGCAGCATGCAGATGTTCAGCAGTGAATTTAATGGCATCAGATATCTTTGCTTACAATCTGTATCCATCGGTAGTATAAAAAATATGGGACAGCTAAAAGAGGGCGTAACTGGACTTTAATGGTTGATTAGATAAATATTTGGTTGACAGTTTCACGCTTCCTTTTAGATTTATTTTGTGTGCGTTATTCATTCAATATTAAATATTAGAAATCAAGTTGAAAACACTCCATTAGAATGAAGTGCTCAATAAGGTGGCAAATGTTTCCTGAAAATGGTCTCATGTCAAGTTTTGGATTGAACACGGGGTCGTCCTCCTTCCCCGCAACTACTGATGGACACAAACAGACAGACAAAAGACAAGGTGAGTGAACAGAATTCAAACCAACATAGTTTCATTTCATCAATAGCAAAAGAAGGCGCGCATGCAGACGAGGGCCTCAAAGAAGAGGGAATAAACTCTCACACAATGCATCAGGAGAGAGAGAGAGAGAGAGAGCGCTATCTAGGGTAAAAGGAGTGACTTCTGCTGCTGAAACAGCACTCAGACGCCGTGGCTCCACTAAGCATGTGCGGAAAATCCCTGACAGCACAGATGGATGATGCGCCGACCCTTCGAGGAAGAAAGCAATGTAGCACCCCTGGGTCAGAGGATGCAGTCTGCAGCTTGGATCGCCTATTTTCTGCTACACGCGGCAGTGCCTGCCTCAATTTCAATTAGCTTCAATCTAAGAATCCTCATCCAAGTAAAGCAATTTTACGCAGGGCTGACACAAAAGCTGCCTCCCCTCAGGGAGCAAGACCTATATCGGAGGCGGCGGGGAAGCTTTCAGGTGCTGCTGAGATTTCAGGGAAACAAAAAACAAAGTGATGCGGCGGCAAGGTCAATTGAGCTCTGAGACAGGAAATCAGAGCAAGGGGAAGGGAAGGCGTCCTGTGATGGGAGCGGGGGGAGACGGGGGGGGGGGGGATGATGAGCAGGACACGTGTTTGAGTGTGTAGATACCTGAGGGATCTGGTATGGAAATCCCCAATTTCTCAGCCAAGTTGCAGCCCTTTGAACAGTGGAAGATGTCAGCAAGCGCAGCGCGAAGCCATGTGGGTGTAACGAAGCAAGGGCTAAGCGAGGCAACATGCTGCCAGTTCTCTGAAATGTTAAATTGAAATGCAAAGTAGGAGCAGGCCTTCCTGTTTTGAACAGATTTCTCAGCATCTGTGTGGGATCCCGTAAACTCAGAAGGTCTATATGCAGAGCTCTGCATATTTACCGTAAACCACCATAATATTTAGGTTAGGCTTAGGAAACACAGACGGCTGGAGTTAAATCTTTAATTGCCCGTATGGAGTCAGATTTATCTGTCCATTAAATAAAGCGATTAACAACAACAACAAAAAAAAAGGTTTATTTAATAGGATTATTAATATACAAATTTAACTCTTTATTGTTTTGTTTGTATGGTCCATCATATTGAGGAGCTGAGTTAGCTAATCTTGCTACACTTGGAGTATTTTATACATTTGCATTCTAAAACAGATTTCTTAAAAATTTAATATTTTACATTTTTTCTGACTTTTCTCATGATCTTGATCCAAATTAAAACATAAACCATCAGAAACCTTAAGAAAGAGAAGTCATCACAGAACTGACTCGGAACATCACTATAATACTGGACTTTAGTAATACCATTCTCCATAAGGATAGACTGACATATCTGATCTGTTTGTGTACCATTTCAACTTGTCTTCTTCCTTGACAGGAACCAAATCGACCAAATGCAGCCGTTTAATTAACAATTACTGGTAGGTGGATGTTTGTTGCATTTTATTTTATTATTAGATATGCTATTTATGTGGTTTGCATTAACAGCCGCTGCTGTTAATTTGTTGATGATTGCATACATGAGGAAAAAGTTCACAAATCAAAATTATAATGAATTAATTAAAATTATCAAACGCTCCTCTCCAGTGCATGTGAGATATACACATGGTGTTTTGTGAAAACGTGTTGAACAGCTTTGGAGCTATGCCCCAGAAACCCTCATCTGAGACAAATCCCACTTACAGAATTTAAGCCAAAATTCAACTTGTAGCCATGGAAACAAAGAAAATAACGCCAAAAGTTCTCAAAAAGCAAAAGGAAAACGCAGAAAACGTCCTTGCTTGTTGAGTAAGGAAAGTTCCGTGAAAACATATGAAAACAGTTTTTTGATTTATGGTCCAAAAACAAACCATCCCTAACAGTGGGATGGGCGGACCGACGGATGGAGAGAACCCATTCTAACATCCCCCACCCTCACAAAGAAGACCGATAAACAAGGATTAAAGTCATCTAGTTAGATTGATGGGACTCATATTCCACCTGAAGCGACGTGAAAGGGAATTAGGAAGTATGACATAAGTAGGCTTTAGTTAAACTGCAGGGTGAAATTAAACACAGATGAAAACAAGAGATACTGTCAGGAGAAGTCGGTGTATAACGCAATGTATTAAAGGCAGCATTGAAGACAGAACTATTCCAAGAAGACTCCCCCCTTGCTTAATCACTTCAGCTCCACACTGATCAGACTGATCAGTCAAAGCATATCTTTCATTCTGAGCAGTTTGAAATAGAAAAAAAAATAAAAGCATGATTTGTTTTTTTCAGCGTGGTGACAAAATGAAAACAATGGCATCAATCGCAAAGGGGGAAAAAAGAGACTCTCTGCTGAGGACTGGAAAACACCCAACTGATGTCATCAAATGGTGCATCATAAATCCTATCATTTGCCCGTGGGCCAGGCTGACTTCACGCCTCTGTGACACGCTCTAACCCCAGGGTTTCCATCAAAAGAAAAAAGAAAAAAAAAAGTGAAATATCTTTCCGGGCACGGCGTCAGATGCTTGCCATGAAATATTCATCATCTGAGAAGCAGCGCTACAATCGAGGTGGTGGCATCGTGCGAGGATTTGACTTGCAGAGGCTTAAGCCAAACTGACCGGTTTGTCAATAACTGCAAACTCGTGACTGCATATCTGCACAACTGCACATGCATGGAATGTATGTCCCCCATCTAATCTGAGGTCGACATAGATTTCATTTTTCTTTAGTTACTCAATATTGTTTGCTGTACGAAGGAACAAATGCAATTTAGGGAGACAAAAAAAGAGAAAATCTGAGATTTTACTGACAAAGAAAAAAAAATGTTCAAAAAGATAATGTGAATAAAGGAGAGGAGAAGACAACAAATGTCATGCAATGATGTAAAACAACTAGTAAACCAAAATGATTACTGTGTTCTGATGCATTTTGCATCGATTATGCTTGAAAACACAGGAATATACTGCACGTTCAATTATGATGCATTAACTCAGAAAACAAGTATTTTCAATCTACAGGTCAAACATGCACATTGATAGTTCTGTATCATCTATAGTAGAATAAAAACAGTTTCAACATGCAGAGCGAGGGGCAAACAAATTCAAAATTATTTGTTTTTTTTAATGCCATTTGCACATTGTTTCAGCATCGCAGACGCTTCTATGAACACTTGCAGGGCTGTTAATCAGAGCTGCTGTTTTGAACTGCATCACCATGTGCTGGAAAGGACACAGCGAGCATAATCCAGGAGTTCAACTGTGACGCCTTATTTCAAACAAGCGTCTCCAAAGTCTCTGCAAACAACCGAAAAGTAGCTTCTGAAATTCAGACCCCGCTACTCGCTGCCATAGCCAATGAGCAGACGGGATTGAAACCACAACAATGTGCTGTGAGAAACACAGAGAAAGGTTTGACAGTGGCCTGAGAGATGAGAAGTAAAATACAAGTCAGCAAACGCATCATCTACGCTATCGTCTTCTGCTTCACCTTAGATTATGATGGTGACTTGTTGCCCTCTTAGAAATCAATTCCATTCCTCTTCATTACATCACCTATTTAAAAACGGTTGGCTGTGAAGGTGCTGCTGAGTCTCCAGTGAGAAAAGATGCTGCCAACACCAAATCATGATAAGTTTGTGTCACACAAAGCGTTTTGTAAATAGTGGGCTTTGTCCTGTTTGACCAAAGATCTGGTGTGAGTCATTAAATGTTATCAAACTGAATGTGAAGTTGTGCATCTTGGAGGAAATGCAGTTATGTAGTTTGCCAAGCTGAGCCCGTTTAGACAGAGATTCTGCATAAAAACGCAGTAAAGAGGATCTGGTTTCGCCTAAACTGGCTTTGTTTTCGGCTCCAAACAGTCACACTGCTATAATGCTGTCCCAGCGCATGATTTCAGAGGGCATGCCAGCCTTCCAAAAAAGTGGGTCTGTTTCTTCGTCCAGACAAGTCTCACAATGACTTGGTCTTCCAGGAAGACTTTGAGTACGTGTGAATCTAAGTCACAAATGTTTCTCTCAAGGTTTTTCTTTTTAAATGACTCGCTATAAAGCAGATTCATTGTGCATCAGGGGTTTAATGCCCACAGATAGATGCAACTGCCTCCTTTTCTATACAATGTCATAGAAATACGGCATCTTGATGATAATAGGAATTTAAGTGCCAACTCAGTTGGTTGTTGTAATGCAGAAATAAAGCACAATTTCCAAAAGGAACAAAGACCAAATAGGCTGCTGTCTGATTAGAAGCCTGACGTAATTTAGAAAAACAGCAAAACAAAAATCCAATTGAACATAATCCCCCTTTCATTCATTTAACGAATGTCAGAGGACATCGTCAATTTGTCAACACGAAAACAGCAGAGGTAGAGGCCATTGGTTTCATCCATTCCTTCCGTTCTTTGTGCTGCACTGGTATGACTGCATGAAATGGGCGGCATGAAAGGGTTAATGAAAAGGGTGCCTAGAAACCTTTGCTATTGTGATATAAGACAAGGCCCAAAATGGATGGAAGCAGGACCTTGAGGAAAATAGCTCGGATTCAACCCCTTAATTTGAGCACGGGATCCAAATAAGCAATGGCAGCCAGGTCTAATTTGTTTTAGGTGTGCTCAGAATAGATAAGGACAAATCTGTGGCCTCCCCCCGGTCCGCCTCCCCCCCTCCAACCTTTGCCTCCCTGGAGATAACACTGAGTCCTGCCCAATCTCTGCGGGCGAAGGACGTGGTGGAAAAGAAATAAAAGGAAAAACAAGGAAGGGAAAGCCTGAGGGGCAGACGGCCTTTAAATCGGCAGATCTCTTACTTACTGGATTTATTCAAGCTTTAAAACCGCAGATTAATTTGGTCACCGAGGTCTGAGGGAGTGTGAAAAGAAAAAGAAAAATGAGGCTGCTCGCCGCTGCACGCCTCAACCTAAAGGGCAACCTTAAGCTCCTGTCAAGACAATGGGATTTTGCCATCTGAACCACAATGCAGACCGCTTAATTATACCCACCGTCCCTGGAAGCTACCCTCTGCTGCTTAAGAGCGGGCCCCCTCATTCATTGTCATGCCCTTTTTCCACTAGGTTGGTCATGCCGTGTGGATTTTCTGTCAACTCCCATTTGCACAAAGTAGCAGCCCTCCTTAGGCCGTCGCCGTGCTCGGAAAGAGACAGCCTCATAACGCTGTTAAAGAATTCATCATTTTCGGCACCAATTAACGCCACAGCGTAATCGGAGGCGTCCGGATGATGCCCTCACATTATGCGGCTGGTCCGTCCCCTGTCTCCATTTGATTTAACATTCCCGGATCAGCGTTGAAAGAGAAGAGAGAGAGAGAGAGAGAGATGGGGGGGGGCAGCCCAGTGGAGGGTGGACAGCGTGAAGGCAGCAGAGCAGGTGCGGGAGGACGTTAATGTGCGGCAGTTTAAATTTTAAACAGATGAGAATAAATTATTGATGACGACTCCCGGCTGAGAAGTTAAAAGGTATCTCATCATTACTGAGAACGCGTATGAAGAAGTGTGAGAAGGAAAAAAAAAGATAAAAAAGTCATCAGCGAAAGCGTCGCAGGATCGCACCGAGGGCAGAGCATCGCAGCAAGATGCTGTTTGTTCTCCCTAACAATGTATGTGATCTCGGACAATTTTGATTTCTGCACATATTTGATGTTTTGGCTCCAATTGCAAGCATCCGGCAACCGTAAGGCCTTTTTCCATTAACGAAATAGTGAGCGGTTGAATTAAAGTCCCGTTGAGGGATCGAACCGATGAGACAACAATAAAGCACGGGAAATGTTGCTCCTGAATGCGTCACGCTTCGTTTTCAGTCATGCCCAATGGTCGTGGAATCATACGCATTATCAGGCATCAACGGTTATTATTATCTCATTGTCCTTAAAACAGTCAGCTGTAGTGCAAATGACCAACAAGCTATTGAAGTGAGCCACATGGCGGCTAACTGCTGAGACTTAAGATAGAATGTTAAATTTTAAAAAAAACTGTCATTTTAAAAGGGCCATGAGTTAAAAAAAAAATGTAATGTGAATGTTGAAATAAAAAAGAAAGAAAGTGACTATATGACTGCCTTTCACGTGGAAATGTCAGTGCCATAATCAATCTCAAGTACAGCTCAAGCGGGAAAGAATAATTTACATAGTTTACTGAAGAAAATGTTGAGGCCATTTCCATTAGGCTCTGTGCAGAAATAAAAAGGAAGCCGAGGTAAACAGGTGAGATAAACAAAGTTGAACATTCAGCCTCCCCCACGTACGAGCATTATTGCATTTGAAAGTTAATGAAGGACCTTTGAGACATAGGAGCTCAAGCTACGCAAAGGTAACTGCTGGGGAAATGTTAGGTTAGATGAGATTCCTTTGCCAGACTAATCCATCCTGGAGCCTGAAAGCAGCACAGAGACAGAGAGAGAGAGAGAAGGAGAGACGGAGAGAGGGAGAGAAGAATCTGCTGCAGAACAGCACAGCAGTGACACGGGGCAATTCTCTAGGGCCTTGCATTAGCGCGCTAAATTAAAGGGGGTATTAGATTAAATTGGCTCTCCGATTTCAGGGGTGTGAGTAAAATTCTGATTTGCATTTTCCACCGCTGCTTAAGATATAATTAGTTCATGGCGATTCCCATGTGGAAAACACTGACAGCTAAATCTAAATGGCTGCCAATGGTTTATCAGCTCTTCTGTGGCAAAGCGTACTCCCGGCTCGTGTCCGTCGTGCGCGATGGGTCTGCTTTTCAGAATGTCGGGAGACGGTGGAATGGAATGGAATGCACGTGGGCTCTTTGATCTCTGCAGAGCCGACGCAAAGCATTTAGGCGCATTTACGCTTCATCCACGTGTGAAAATTGATTGGTTAGTTCCAAAACGGCTGTAGTGAACGGTAACTCTAATGGCAGTTGGTAGAGGAGGTTGTAAAAAAATGCACCTTATAAATGCGTCTGTTAGAACAACAAATATATAGTAAGATGTGGAGAATGGTGGAATTATGGTTACACCGCCCCCAACGGTTTTTAGTGGTACTGCGCCTTTAGCTTCCAGAAAACCGGTACAAATACAACAGAAATGAACGCATAGTTTGGACGTCCTTATTCGTCTTTAATGATGATCCCAATTGAGCCTTATGCAAACTAATCAGCTTAGCTCAAACACTGCTTAGGGTTCCATAAAGGCTTCAGCGCTGGATCTTTGTAGGGTGTGAGAGTCACACCTCAAAGATGGTTTTAAATCCAAGCCCATTTCCGTAGTAGGAGGTGCGCTAATAATTACAGATGCAGAGTCAAAAATAACAATTACTGTTGGATAAGTCCATAATAGGTTTTACTGAACTCAGTGAAGGGAGCTTTTTAGAGCAAGTGTGGATTTGTTTGGGGGGGTTCGCAACCTCTGTTAATTGTAACCCTCTTTTGCAAATGGATGTTTCCCAAAAGTGCATCTACCCAGGTATTATGAATGTGCAGCACGCTTCCTGGACACCTGTTAGCACACGAAATCCAGAGTCGACATCAAGTGAGCCTCCAACAACAGAAGCTGTTGCTTCTATAATCTATATAATCTATAACCTCAACCTCGTTTTTCACCCTTTAGGAAGAGTCTATATTCTGTATCAGCTTGTTCCAACTTTAAAAGGTCACTGCATGTTTGTCATCAACTGTGTTCCCTCCATTTCTGTTGGATTTCAAAGTATTTTGATGCTTGCAATTACTTTCCAATCATCAAAAGTTAAGAACCTTTTAATCATGAGTTTGCACTGTGGGTGGACTGCTATTAAACTAGGGTAGAATAAATAAAAAAGGCCTTCATTGTTGCCTTAGATTGTAGGCTACATGATACATTTGGGATGAGAGTCATGTAAAATAAATTATTGCACGTTATGTCAGATTGCGCTTCTCAACTACTCCGTCACGTTTCAGCGTTTGCACGGCGGTAAATCTCAGTTCACTATGAATCTTTCCATGATTGGAATGAAAAGGGAATACGAATGTAATATTAATGTTAGAAAACATAAAACAAAACTCTTTCATGAGAGTACAGACAGTACTGCAAAAAAAAATCAAAATCACGGATTCAATCAACAATCAAACTGATTCACCATGAACAACAGAATCCATAATATTTTACAATTAGCCTTGCTTTCCGCCCTGTGTAATTACATCATTAATAAGGGTAGTATTTGGGTCCTCAGGTATTGGTGAGTCATGTTAATCATGAGCAAGTTCAAATACCCAGTCTAAAGAGGCACATGTCTGAAGTTTAACATTCATTTTCTGCCTTTGCTGTGATGTCAGCGATGAAATACATGAAATAAAACTACATTCTGAAACAACGCTGCCCTCCGATTGCATCCTAAACCAAGCCTCTTCCAACTTGTCAATTAAGTCTGTGCTTAATGGATTTTCTTTCCTGTTATCATATCCCATAATGACACAAATATAAGAATGATCTCAAACCTACTGTATATGCACAATCAATTCATAAAGGATCAGTGGGAAAGAATCTCTGGGGTGCTCCACACCCCGCCCCCTGCAAAACTTAGGGGGGGCGGGGGTGGGGGTTAAGGAAACACCATCAGCAGCGGCCCTCGCTCTCGCCATCTCTCGGTGGTCTGAGGCTGAGGCTTTGTGGGGTATTGATTCTCCCCATCCAGAGACGGTTTCCATAATTGGTTAAAATGACCGGGTGCAGAGAGGGATGGCTCTGCTGAAAACCATTTCCCAGCCCTGCTTGGAGCTAAGCCAAGCTTGGGGTTGTTCGGATGCGCTCCAGCCCCAGCCTGACTGGCAGCAATTAGAGGTGTCTGAGCCAAGCTCAGCTTGCGCTCCACACAAACACCCCTAATTACTGCCAATTAGGCTAGGCGGGTAGGCAGATTTGAGAAGCTGGGGGGTTGGGGGGGTTCAGGCATGGGTGGGCATGGAAACAATTTTCAAGGGCTTAGAACGTGACTGGATAAAAAGGTTAATGCTTTGGAGTGCAAGGGGATAATAACAAAAGAAGGGGAAAGCGAGCCCCGGTTCTCACCTCCAGCGATGAGCCAGGCTTCTTCTTCAGCTCCTCACATTTCCTAAATTTGCAGATCTGGTGGCCTGTTTTGCGGTTCCGACAACTGCTGCAGACGCCGCAGTTGATTAGCCGCCTGCAGGGTGCACAGACCCCACACCTTTTCCTTTTCTTCTTCGCTGGGTTTCCACTGGATGCTGAGGAATTATTCTGTGGGCAGTCTGCCAGATTGGCAATTTGAAACGCACTGTCTGTAACGGCTGCTGAGGCTGCGGGGGAGTGAAGGGCTGTCATGACGATGACCCCGGGAGGTAATGAGATGCCCCCTAAAGCCGGGATAGCGGAAAAAGTTCCAACGCGTTCAGGGAGATTCATTATCTCTGCTTCAGCAGCGCCGCATTTCAGCTTGTTCATGCATTCTCCTGCTAAAGGTCTGCAGTGTTCGGGGGATAAGGTAGAGAGGAAATTATTATTTGCCATTTGCAGCGTCTCTGGCGGCACGCCAGGCTTCCCCGGCCTCTGGGAGTCATTTCTATGCATGCTGGTCCTATTAGGGTTTATTGCCGCTGATTTCCTTCCCCAGAGCATGGCGTTATCGCAGTTCCAAGGGGACATGCCAATTCGAGCGCTGGGAAAAATGGGTGTTGTGATGCGGGCAATTTTAGCAGTCTGTGGAAATGCCCCATTGGCTTTATAAAAGTTTGCAAAAGACCGGTACCTTTCCATTTCTGCGTTATAATCCAAAAGCTGGCTTAATCCACCATCCTGAAGATTATCCTTTTGTAAGAGAGACAAGTCTGCGTTCTGTATGTTCTCAATGCAAAGCGCATTGCTTAGGTTAGACATGGCTGAGGAATGGCTGTCAACGTTTCGGAGAAGAGGGCGAGGTTACAGTGGCCTTCGTCGAACTGTGGCTGCTTACGAACAGCGCGTTGTCATCCTTGTTTATCTTCTCTGGAGCTGAAAGCAGACAAAAAAACAACAACAACAGTTACACATAAAAGAGGCAAATGTTTTCATTCTAATCAGATTTCATTTCTCTGGTTCGACTTTGGTCTGGAGATAACAGCAGAGCGTTTGAGGAATCTTCTGGCACATTGTTTACGCGAAAAAAAAAAAAAAAAAAATAAAGCAACAGCCAGAGCTGATCTTCATCCGGTGGCGATAACGTCATATACCTGTGACAGATCATCATGTTATTCTAATGGGGAAAAGTATTAGCATGCAAAAAAGAAAAGAACAAGCCACACTTTCAACAATGATTGGATGTCTTACTAAAGTTTCTTACATGTTGTTGTTTTTAAAGAAAATCCAATCAGCAAATTGACAGTAGGAATAAATACATTTTAATACACTGGGATGTGTTTCATCCAAACATAGCATTTTAATTTCAAACTGTCCACTGTTTTGAAAAGACAGAAAGCTTTATGACAATTCACATCATCACAGCAGCAGCTAGAATCACACACACACACACACACACACACATAGACACAGAAGCGGTCCATTCATGTTACCACGACCCCCGCCCAGCCTCTTAAAGGCACCTGGTATTCATTCATGGCCTATTGTGAACAGCACAGAGAGCGACCGTGGTCCATTTACATCCAGATCAGGAACCAGAACTGACTCAGGACAGGATGTGTGTGTCCCCAAGTGTTAGAGTTTAGGTTTATGGATGGGATGTAGGGTTCTCATTCTCTCACTCTCTCTCTCTCCCTCTCTCTCTCTCTCTCTGGATTTGGTTTCCACAGATAAAAGCCCATTAAACACATCTCCCCCCCCTACATCCATTACCTTTTTCTGGACTTTCTCTCTTAATTGCCGAAGCTGATCCATCGCTGGAACACTAAAGAATTTCAAATCACATCCATGGTGCTGCCCATGCATGTTGTCTTAAAACATTATTATAAATAGGCCTCAAACTATGGGAGAACACACTGGGTGGCATGATTAGAATCTTCTGAATGCTAAATATGTCCAAACAGGTAAATATGTCATTTAACCAAAAGGTAGCAAATTATTCAAACAATAGAATCTCCAAAAATGTTTCATATTTACATAAGAAGTCCGCAAGTCTCAAGGCAGCTTCAAACATGTGCTAAAGTATTTCAAATATGACCAGAGAAATCCAAAGCGCCATCCGGTTCAAATCTGGACGGTCAGTGAGGGATCCAAAACAACCCGCAGCCTCCTTGGCTTAATGATCAGCCCTCCTCGGGGTCATTATTACTTAATCAATTCACCCCTGGAGGGAAATACGCAAACCCCAAAGGCAATCAAGTCACGGACATTGATTTTCACCCTGTAAACAAAGTTTAGAGAGACAGAAATGTTCAATACTTCATGGAGCTGGAGATGAGGATCGAGGAGGGAAAGAGAAAAACACAGAGGAGGAAGAGAGAGAGAGAGAGAGAGATGGAGAGAGAGAGAAAGGTGGAGTATGAGAAATGAAGGAAGGAAAGTACAAAAAAAAAACACGTCCGATGACGAACCGTTGTGTCGCTGCTGCGCCATAAAGCCATTAATTACTCTCAGTCTGGGCGTTCAGATCAAAGGTCATGCAAAGATAATCCGAGGAAGGGAGAGAGAGAGGTGCAATGGTGCAAATAAAATCCCATAAAAATTAATCTGGCATTGCTCGGCTCACTTCGTGCCCGCGGAGACAAACCGGGACAAGAAAGAACTGCATGTCCAGCGCATGCAACCGGACAGAAATATGTACGGACATACACGCACGCACGCACACACACACACACGCGCGCGCGCGCGCGCGCGGAGAGAGGGAGCATCACCTACCAGGTTCCTGTTGAGAAGAGCTCCCAAGATGCTACCAGGCTGCGACCGTGTAACGGCACATTACCGCTAAACGATAGTGGGGGGGTTAGGGGAGGGGGGGGGGGATGCAAAGATGCGAGAAGACGCACGGATGTAGGCTGCCGGAGGAGAGCGCGGCGACACAGTGCGTGCGCGTTGAGAGCGCTCAAAACAAAAGGATCATTTTTTTTTAATCGACTTTCTTGTCACGTCAGAAAAAGGTCAAAAAAGTGCACAAATGAGCCAAAAGGTGCGTTAGAAATAGAAAAAGAAGAAAAAAAGAGCTGGGGGGGTGGGGGTGGGGGGGCAGAAATCTGAGAGGAGGTGTTTCCGCTCCTCTTTATCCAGAGGCTGTTATTGTGCGTCTCTGCCTGCTTTGCGCTCAGTGCGCGTCTCCTGTCGCTGCGTGCGGCTGATTGGTGCTGAGGTGGGGACGCGGGGCGGTGGACACCTCCTGATCATTGGCTGGGAGCGACTATAGAAGCACTCGGGTGGGGGGGGGGGGGCGGCTCGGGATGCCCGACAGGGAGAAAAACATCCGCTGCGAACCTCTCCGTCTCCCAACCCTCTTTGTTGTCTCCCCTTCCGCGAAATATTTTAATGCGATTCACGCGTAAACGGAGGAAAGGGGGGGGGGGGGGGGGGGGGGGGGGGGGCTTTTAATAAGGACTGCGGGAACTTGTCAAATTAATTTGAACGGAGCTGAGCTGCGATTAAGATAAAACGCCTCCGCCGGGTTGCTCCCCCCCCCCCCCTTCCTTCTCCTCCTCCTCCTCCTCCTCTCCGTCCAGCGACAGCCATAATTAAGACATCCGGGATTCATCGCCATTATAAATCCCGCCTACTGACCACCCATTTAACCCGAGTGCACGTGAAACGACCACGACCTCTCACTGTTGGCTGATAACAGGCGCGCACGCCCGCGCGCACGTGGGCTATTTATTCTGCGAGCTCCACCACAGCGCGTTAATTCATGTTGGAAGCCTTTGAACTTTGCGCTAAAAATAATTATGACCTCAATCAGCGTCCGGGATTAGTGTTCCTCGCATCGGCGTTTATCTGTGATCCTCAGCGGGGAGGGAAATACGTTAAACCGGGACCGTCATCCGCATCAGGCCACGCTGGAGGGAATTATTGGCGTAAATCACCTCATAAAATACGTTTTAGGGGGCTCCAGCCTTTATTGGTCCGCTTTACTACTACAAATAACAATATTTAGTGACGCAGTGAAGGTCAAAAGCGCACAAATATTTTAAATTAGGATAGCATTTTTGCTTGCACCCCATAAGGTTTAACTAATGTTTAATTAAGGGTGGATCAATCACTAATATGTTAGACAGAAGCCATAAGAATGGATTTTGTCTCTCGCCAGGAGGTGAATCTTTTCTCTTTGGTCGGGTAATGACTCTTTAACACAGTTTTAAATGTTGGCAATCCATGTGGAAATGCTGGTGGCGTTCTTTATACGAGTCCGTAATTACGCATGTTACTAAATTAACACGTTAAATGGCCTTAATTCGTCAAGTCTTCAATTGGAACAGTTTTTAATTTAAATGGATTTCGGCCAGATAAGCAGCTCTTTTCTAAAAAAAAAAACGCAGAGTTAAATAGGGCGCCATGTGCAACCCCCCCCCCCCCCCCAATACACAGGGGGTCCTGGGAGTATCAATACATTTTTCATTTGGGGCATTGGGCATTTTGTCTTAACTCAAAAATAAACTACAAGAAAATGGATGGAATTTTTTTAGTCTCATTGACAGCCGCTTCTCAACCTTGTGGGTCAGAGGAGTTGGAGCATATCCCAGCTTGCTATGGGTGAGAGGCGGGGTTACACCCCGGACGTGTCTCAAGCACATCGCAGGGTCAGTGAAGAAAGTGAGGTGACCATAAAGTTGCAGAGAGGTGATCCAGGTACCCTAAAAAGACACGTGTAAGGTTGTTTGACCTTTGTTGCAGATGACATTGTGATCTGCAGTGAGCAGGTGTAGAGGAGAATTTAGAAAAGTGGAGGTCTGCTCTAGAAAAGAGAGGCATGAAGGTGAGCAGGAGTAAGACAGAGTACATAAATGAGAAGGTCCTAGGGGGAAGAGCAAAGTTACAAGGAATAGACGTAAAGAAGGTCGAGGACTTCAGGGTCAACAGAGTGATGGAGAGAATGTGGAAAGGAGGTGAAGAACCGTGTGCAGGCAGGCTGGAACGGGTGGAGGAAAGTATCAGGTGTGCTCTGTGATAGGAGAGTGTCAGCGAGGGTTGAGGGAAATGTCTACAAGACAGTGGTGAGGACAGCCATGATGGACGGCTTAGAGACAGCGGCTTTGAGGAAAAGACAGGAGGCGGAGCTAGAAGTGGAGGAGATGAAGATGCTGAGGTTTTCCTTGGGAGTGACCAGGTTGGAGAGGATTAGAAATGAGACGATAAGAGGGACAGTGAAGATTAGACGTTTCGGAGACAAGGTCAGAGAGGACAGACGCTGATGGTTTGGACACGTCCAGAGGAGAGACGGGGACTATATTGGTAGAAGGATGCTGAGGATGGGACTGCCATGCAGGGAACAGGACTAGAGGTCGACCCAGGAGAAGATACATGGACGTAGTGAGGGAGGACATGAGAGTGGCTGTCTTGG